>NC_132787.1:97975290-98283415 GCF_048418805.1 Vulpes vulpes | reverse complement strand
CATTTGGCTGTATCTTGTCTCCACTGTATTCTCAGCCTTGAGCACAGTACCTAGCACACAATAGGTTCTGAGTAAATATTGGTTGAATTGAGGATATTGGGGATAAAGCAGTAATTTAAGAGACCTAGGTTCAGAACCTAGGATTTTACTAGGCCATCATCAATTTCAAATGTATAAAATAAAAATCTGGGGCTAGAAAATCCATAAAGTTGTTAACATTTCAAGATGATACATTTGGAAGTCCCCGAAATGAAATTTATAGGCTAGTTTTGGTTAAGCATCAATTAAGTAGCAATAAAGTCAGGTAAGAGACATTCAGAATATCAGGTAAAACCAATTTTCCTTCCTCTGATTAATCTATTTCATGGCAAGGGACAACATGATAGCTTTTCAGGAGTGAATTTGAGGTCACCAACTATATTGAAATCACAAAGTCAACTACTTGATGGATGCATGATGAAATGCAGATACCGTATGCTGCTGGAAGCAATGATCCGAGATGTTGAAGAGGGACATTCCAATTCATTAGGCATCTCTAATGAGATGTGGGGAGGATAAGTTAGTTGGTCAGCACTGCTGAACAGAGTGCAGACCCATGTTTGATTGACAGGTCTGAGCTGGGGTTTTTGTAACTCAGGAACGAATGAAGATCTATAGTACCTTCATATCTATTGTCCTGCATTTATGTTTCATGCTTCAGAATTTTATGGTGGTGTACTTTTTAAGAATCCTATACGTACGTATCTTTTCCTTATCCTGTATGATATAATAAGGAAAAGATACGTACATGTTCTTTGAGATCAGGGACACTGTGAACAATTTCATATATTCTCCACATTTCTAGTACAGTCATAATGAGTCTGAAAGCTGTAACGTGGGTATACTCTTTCCTGTCTTGTAGAATTTTTCTGAGGGCTGACTAAGCCTGAAGTGCAAAACAGTTAGCTCAGTGTCTGGAAGTTCGTGAATAAACTTCCTGTCATCATATTACTATTACTGAGATTATTGGTGTGCCAAGTAGATATTGAGGGTTTGCATCCTTCACTAAGTCGTTCTTTTTAAAGAGTTTTAATAGAACAGCAGAAATTAGGGAGGCATAAAATGAGAGTAATCATAAAGCATTATCTCCATAAATGGTATTCTCCTATTTTTTTCTACTCCTGAGTATTTTAAGCCCTGGTGCTATCTCAGCTTTAAACAAATTTAAGAATTAAAAGCCCTTAGTTTGTCTTCTCCCACAGGAAGTTTTTTACTTTTTAATTTGAAGCACTGAACTATTTCCTATATTATTTCTTGATGAGAAAGATATTTTCTTGTGAATGAAACTTCTGTTGAAAGAGAGGGATAATTATCCTTCTCTCATCTTACCAGTGTCCCTCACATGGTTGAAACGAGATGGCAGTGAGCTCTTTCTGACCAGGAGATGTTCCCTGAAAGCTTTTACTGGATTGTTTCACCTCTAAGTATTTGAAATCTAGGTATTACCAAAAGAACTTTGCCACAAATAGTGACATATTTAGTTCAGGCATGGCGGTAACTCACTTTAATTAAACTCTAACTCAACTCTAATAGAGAATGTGGTGATGCAATGTTGTGGACCTTTTTTGTTTTGTTTTGTTTTTCTTTAAATTTTAGAATCCACACAGTTAAGGACTTAGAACTACTTAAAAGAGATATGCATAAAAAAATAGAGGAAAAAAACAGACCATGCAAACAGGTTATTTTATTGAAAAAAAATGCACACGGGGAAATGAAGGAAAATTATGAAAAGAGAATGCTTTCCCTTCCATTACTTTTCCTCATTTTATTGTAAATTGATATTTATGGTGCACAAAGGATTTGGGGACATTTGTTTCCCATGAAGGTGTTGTATCTATTAGAAAGCAGGTATTCCTTTCTTTCTCTAGTGCTTTTGATTCCACAGCAACCGAGTGTCATTCTCTTGTCTAGAGAGTCTCTAGATTCTTATGGGAGAATGCACCACTCTTTCAATATGGTGCAGTTTTGTTTAGGGACCAGTCCAGTCTTGAGAAAACCAATCCATGTGTCAGCCAGATGGGCTGTGTTATAGCCTAACACTCAGCTGTCAGATCCTCTCTCACCTCCATCCCTTACATATGCCTGGGGAGCAAGGACATTTCCAGCTGACTCTTCCCTGGTGTGAGTACCTGTAAATGGAACGGAGGAAGAAGTAAGCCATGTTGAGCTCTAATGGAAAAATTTCCCCTTCCACAATGTAGAACTGGGGCTGTGGCATATAAATGATTCAACTGAGGTTAATAACCTGAAACATCGATGCTTTTTAGACCTGCAGTCCCTTTGGAAACAGTTGGCTCCCACCCTTCTACAATGTCACCCTCTGAGCGATTTCAGTTTGTTCTTTTGGCATAGCCTCAAGCTTCATGTGCCTCCAGTAAAACTCCATTAAAAAGCAGAATGTGGGGAGAAGGGTCTGTGGATACTCTTGGTGTTTGGTGTTTTTGAATTACAGATGGGATACCAAGCCTTGTTTATTGCAACATCTCTTTTGAAATATTCATTTGTTGCTTCATGGACAATTTAGTCTACACTTCTCAAGTTAAGATCTAGTAGAATCTTGTTATAAACATTAATTCTTGTCACATAGAACCTGGAGGCAGTGTTTGCAAAGTTGTTGCAACTCAAAAATTACTTGTTTGGTTCCCTTTTCTGGATGCTTCTGGAGCTAAGACTCCCACTCCATATCTGTTTACCTAGGCCATGACAGGCTCTTCTGTCAGTACTATTCACTAAGATGTGTAATAGGTGTGGGGATGGGGGACAAAATATTTATTAATAACACTGCGATTTATTGTTTCCATGTCCAATGTTCCATCTTGTAGCCCAGAGTTCTAATCGAGTTGGCTGAGTTGTAAGGAGCAGTAATCTCCTTCAAACACCCCAAACACCCAGTGAATTATCCAAAAACATAAGTCATCAGAAATAAGCCACAGAGACTTCAGGGGTCACCTGCTGTGTCTTTCTAACTGCATCTATGCTTCTGTTTTCTTCTCTGTATAGACTAGTGTCCTCCACTTACTCATATTTTTTTGTTTCCTTATAATTTCTTCTTGCAAAGGGCTGTTTTCATCTTAAGTTTATTCTTGGCATCCTTTCTGCTTCTGACTCCATCATTAGCTAAATATTTTTCAGTGATTTATTTTGTCAGTTTCAGAAAAGACCTCACTTGTACTACCTGCACCAGTGCCCCCCCCCCCCGCAGGTTTCCAAGTAGTAGATTCATTGCCATCTTTGAGTTGGATGACTTTTTCTCGCAATAGATTAGTTTGAATTTTCCAGAGTTTTATAAAAATGCAACAGTATAGTATGCATTCTTTATTTCTCTGGCTCACACAACCCTCCTCAGGATGATTATTTTGAGTTTCATGCATATTGTTTTGTGCACCTATAGCTTACTCTTTTTATTGCTGAGCATGCTTTGTCTGGATATGTAAGTGTTTGTTTATGCATTCAACTGTTGATGGGTTTGGGCTATTACAAATAAAATTACTATGAATTTTCATGCATGAGTCTTTGAATGGACATAGGCTTTCAATTTTTTTTTTTTCTTTCAGTGAATTCCTCAGAGTGAAATGTCTAGATCATGTAGCAGGTAGATATTTGTTTTTAAGAAACTAATACTATTTTCCAACTGTTTGTTACCTTTTTATATTCCTATCAGTGTATGAAAACTCCATTTCCTCTCGTCAACATTCAATATGGTAAACTTAATCACAGCCATTCTAATAGATGTGTAGTAGACTCTCACTGTGGTTTTAATTTTACTTTCCCTAATGACTAGTGAAGTTGAACATCTTTTAATTTATATGTCATCTTTAGTAAAATGCTACTCAAATCTTTTGTCTATTTTTTTTTACAGATATAATACATTTTATTTATCCATTCAACAGTAGACAGGCATTGGTGTTGTTTCTGCTTTTTGGCCATTATAAATAATAATAATAATAATAATAATAATAATAATGATGATGATGATGATGTTTTTGGCTATTATGAACACCTGTGTATAAGTTTTGTGTAGACATATATTTTCAAACCTCTTGAGTATATACTTGAGTGGGATTGCCAGATCATACAATAACTCTATGTTTAATCACCTGAGGAATTGCCAGTCCAATTTCTTTTTTTTTTTTAGAGATTTTATTTATTTATTCATGAGAGAGACAGACAGAGAGAGAGAGAGAGAAAGGCAGAGACACAAGCAGAGGGAAAAGCAGGCTGCATGCAGGGAGCTCGATGTGGACTCCATCCCAGGTCTCCAGGATCAGACCCTGGGCTGAAGGCGGCGCTAAAACGCTGAGCCACCCAGACTGCCCGCCAATCCAATTTCTTAAGTGGCTGCACCATTTTCCTTTAATTTTTTGTAATTGGGCTATTTGACTTATTATCATTAAATTTCAAAAGTTCTTTATATATACTGGACACAAATCATTTATCAGATACATGCTTTGCAAACGTTTTCTCCTTTTAATCTTCCTAACAGTGTCTTTTCAAAAGCAGAATTTCCTATTTTTTCATTTTAAACTCTCATTGCTTTATGGCCACTGTCCAAAAATCTATTTCTTCATATATTATTCTGGTCATTTGGTTGTTTCAGGCAAGAAGGTGAATCCACCCTAGGTTCCTCCATCTTGGTGAGAAGCAGTTCTTGATCATAAGCTTGCTTAAGATAGAGAATGGATTTTTTATTATCTAGTCCTCCTCCATATGTAGTTAAATTATATTTTATACGGCAAATCGAAATAAATGTTTGTTGAATGATTGGAATTTGTTAAAGAAGTGAAGACTAAAATATATCCCCTGTATCAGCTGGGTTTTGTATCTGCTTTCTCCTGAAAGTAGAATGCAGTGGAATGAAAAGTCAGTTTGGTTTAAAACCCAGAGTAATTGGGATTTAATTAATTAAGGTTTCGGTTATTTCCCTCAAAGCAGATTTTTGTAGCTACAGAGCATTTTATTTTTTGTTATGTAATTAATGGATAAACATTATTTTTTCACTGCATAAATATCAATGACAAACATAGCCTCCATGGAAGTTTGTATCGCTGGTAATAAATAAACAGCTCTTAAATATGTCTGGGTATACTTTCTAATTTTCTTTTGTCAATAGTATTTTTTTTCTAATTTAGTAGCTCTTCACTGGGAGAAATAAAATAAGAGTTTCAAGCTTTTTACTTGTCAAAATTCATGAAGTTTCAACTACATTGACCTATTTGCTGAGTTGAATTAGTTTGTTGTCATATGACACATTTAAGATCCTGCAGAGCATAATCTAAACCAAACTTTTATTTTCATTATTGGAATTAGGGACAGAAACTATAACTTTGATTTTGAAACTCTGATTTATAATTTGTTACAATATCATTTAAAGAGTATTATTTTTGCTCTTTTAAATTTCAGAAAGTTTAATAACTTTGAAATATTTGTTCACTTTCACAACTTCTACCTTCTGTTAATTCATTTATCATATGGCTCACACTTAAGACCCTGGAGTGCACATTCTAAACCCAATTTTCCTCTTCCTGCTCCTCTTCCGTCTTCTCTTTTTCAACAGAATTATAGTAAGAGATCTTACCTTAAATTGAATTTAGTTTTTCTAAATTTTATTTCTAAGTTTTATTTTGGAGAAAATGAAATAGAGCACAGGGTGGGCTTAAACAGCATTAGGTAAGTACCAGAAGTTCGGAAAAAAACTTAAGATGAAATTGTGCTGGTCAACGGAAGCTAACAAAATTACTTGGCACTTTTATTTTTTTGCTTGTGGGTTAATATTCATTTATGAGTAGTATTTTAGCTGTTAATCTAAGTCAAACATGATACTAGATGTTTAAAATTAACAAAGTGAAAAAATTCTAACTTTTAAAGCTCACAGTCTAGTTTGGATGTGGTTAACTTGGAATCAATGGTATGTCTCCAGAGGGAAGGTGGTGGAGGGATGGGGATGGCCATTATCAGAAAAATAAGAGATAACAATTGTTGGAAGGATGTGAAAAAAGAGAACCTTAGTACACTCTTGTTTGAAATGTAAATTGTTATAGCTGTTGTGGGAAGCAGTGGATATTCCTTAGGAAATTAAAAATAGAACTATCATATGATCTAGCTATTTCATTTCTGAATACATCCCCAAAGGAATGGAATCAGGATCTCAAGGAGATATCTGCATTCCCATGGTTATTGAAGCATTATTCATAATAACCATGTCTGTCAATAGGTGAATGGATAAAGAAAATGTGGTATATACAAACAGTGGAATATTATTTGGTCTTAGAAAAGGAGGAAATCCTGCCATTTGTGACAAAACAGATGAATCTGGAGGACATGCTAAAGTGAGAGTAGTCAGACTTGGTAAAACAATTACTTCATAATCTTACTTACATGTGGAATCTAAAAAAGTGGAATATATGGAAGCAAGCTATAGAATGGTGGCTGCCATGGGCCAGGGTGATGTAGGAAATAGGAAGATGTTGGTAAAAAAAATACCAAGTTTCAGTGTTGCAGGATGGATACAACTCTAGAGATCTAAGAGATCTAGAGATCTAGAGATCTAGAGATCTATAATCACTATAGCCAATAATACTCTATTATGTACTTGAAGTTTGCTGAAAGTAAATCTTCAGTGTTCTCACCACAAACATTTTTTAAAAATATTTAATTTATTTATTCATGAGAGACACACAGAGAGAGGTAGAGACATAGGCAGAGGGAGAAGCAGGTTCCCCACAGGGAGCCCAGTTTGAGACTTGATCCTGGAACCCTGGGATCTCGCCCTGAGCTGAAGGCAGACACTCAACCACGGAGCCACCCAGGCATCCTACCACAAATTTTTTAAAGGTAAGAATAAGTGAAGAATAAGTTACTTAGCTTGATTGTGGTAATCATTTTGCAATGTTTATGCACATGAAAATTTCATATACACTTTAGATATGTGCAATTTTTATTTGTTAATTGTACCTCAATAAAGCTGGTAGAAAAAAGAAAAGAAAAGAAAAGCAGAAAAGAAGGCTAGAGAGGTAGACCATGGACACAATTTGTTTAAGATGGGATGGATCATGTTGAGAGTCATTAAAATTATTTTATCTTAGATATGGTGGAGAGCCAATTGTGGGGTGATTAAAATAATGGTGTTTTATAAAAATAATAATAATAGCTGAAGTTTAATAAACATGTACAAATTTCCATGCTAGAAGATTTACTTGCAGATCTCCTGCAATCCAACAACATTCCTATATCTGTATAAAGCTAATTTTTATAACTATTTATATTTTGCAGATGGAGACACTGAGATTTCAAAATATTAAGTAACTTTTTAAATTCACAACCAGTTGATGGCCGAGCTTAGAGCTTAATTTGGTGTTACACATTGCAAAAACTAATCACCTCAAATTCCATCCTCTATCAAACAATGTAATGAAAGGAAGGAATATATTTCACTTGTATTCTGATAATCCAAATATTGTGGAACTTCCAGAGTAGCAGGTTACCTTGTTTCTTGATTTTACTTTTTAGTTTTTGGAAGAAAGTACAGATGCAAATTTCCATCAGACAAGTCTTCACAAAATTTACAGAGATAGTTAGGTCATAAATGGCCACAAAAAGTTAATAAAAAGGTTTTTGATCATTTTGGAGATCACTTAAGATGCCCAAACTGGTTATGAGCAAATAAACAAGCATAGGCATTAGGCCTTGTGTTCCTTTCAGCACTGTTCAGCAAAATCAGCGATAATTTGTGAAAATTGAAAGATGTTGCCCACACTGTATTACTAAAACAAAATGGAAAGTATACAGATATTCATATGAATTGATTAAATAAGTTTGCTATTCGATGAAAATATCCACGGCTATTGAAAGATTGTTGAAAACCTATAAACGTTGACTTTCAAAAAGTTAAAAATGTATTAAGTGTGAATGTGTTAACCATATATTGTGTGCAAATGTTTATATTTTGGTATTTACATAAAATGTCTGGAAAGTGGCTATCTCTAATGAGACTGAGGTTGGGGCAGGGAGGAGGACTATGTTTATTTCATACCATTCTCTACTCTTTCCCTTCTTACGACAAGCACATATATTTTTTGTAATAACTTAAAACCTTTATTTTCCTCTAAAAGAAAAACTGTGGAAATTCCATTGGCATTTTCTGCATTCTCAGATAAAGAATGAAAGAAGCTGAGGAGATCGCTTTAATACACAGCCAAAGTGTTTACAGATTTTATTAGAGACAAAAGCAATATAAATATTTACCAGCAAAACGCTTATGGTAATAATATGGGGGAAAGAAACCCTAGTTTTGTATGACTCAGATTGAATTGTCTAAAACACAAAATAAAAATGAAAGCCTTGTGTATAACTCACAAAGAAATGAAAGAGCCATGGGAATGTATCTTTTTTGTGATTTTGGAAAAACAGTACTATAGTGGTAAATCACAAAATATTCTACGGCAGCTGTTAAATTTCCTTCAATTTTATGTAATGATGTGTAATGTACTACATCACATTAATGTAACAATAAAGTTCTCTAAGAAATTTGGTAGATACTTTTAAGTTTAAACCTCATATAGAATTTTACTGACTTACTGAGGTAGCCATAAGATTCATTCAAAATGAAGAGGAAAGCTTTTCCTATTTTTTTAATGGTAATTCATTCTACTTATGATTACTGAAACAGTAATAATATGATTACTGAAACAGTAATAAACACTTTCTTCAATTAAAAAGAATTGTTCTAATTTTGAGTCTGGATAATTGAAACTTTGGAAGCTGTTTCGAAGGGAAATTTGATTCAGTGTCTTTTTTATTTTTTTATTTTTATTTGTTTATTTATAAATTTATTTTTTATTGGTGTTCAATTTGCCAACATATAGAATAACACCCAGTGCTCATCCCATCAAGCGCCCCCCTCAGTGCCCGCCACCCAGTCACCCCCACCCCCCACCCACTTCCCCTTCCACCACCCCTAGTTCGTTTCCCAGAGTTAGGAATCTCTCATGTTCTGTCTCCCTTTCTGATATTTCTGTTATTACTCATTTTTTCTCCTTTCCCCTTTATTCTCTTTCACTATTTTTTATATTCCCCAAATAAATGAGACCATATAATGTTTGTCCTTCTCCGATTGACTTACTTCACTCAGCATAATACCCTCCAGTTCCATCCACATCGAAGCAAATGGTGGGTATTTGTCATTTCTCATGGCTGAGTAATATTCCATTGTATACATAAACCACATCTTCTTTATCCATTCATTTTTCGATGGACACTGAGGCTCCTTCCACAGCTTGGCTATTGTGGACATTGCTGCTATAAACATAGGGGTGCAGGTGTCCCGGCGTTTCATTGCATCTGTGTCTTTGGGGGAAATCCCCAGCAGTGTAATTGCTGAGTCGTAGGGCAGATCGATTTTTAACCCTTTGAGGAACCTCCACACAGTTTTCCAGAGTGGCTGCACCAGCTCACATTCCCACCAACAGTGCAGGAGGGTTCCCCTTTCTCCTCATCTTCTCCAACATTTGTGGTTTCCTGCTTTGTTAATTTTCCCCATTCTCACTGGTGTGAGGTGGTATCTCATTGTGGTTTTGATTTGTATTTCCCTGATGGCAAGGGATGCGGAGCATTTTCTCATGTGCTTGTTGGCCATGTCTATGTCTTCCTCTGTGAGATTTCTGTTCATGTTTTTTGCCCATTTCATGATTGGATTGTTTGTGTCTTTGCTGTTGAGTTTAATAAGTTCTTTATAGATCTTGGAAACTAATCTTTTATCTGATATGTCATATGCAAATATCTTCTCCCATTCTGTAGGTTGTCTTTTAGTTTTGTTGACTATTTCTTTTGCTGTGCAAAAGCTTCTTATCTTGATGAAGTCCCCCCAATAGTTCATTTTTGCTTTTGTTTCTCTTGCCTTCATGGATGTATCTTGCAAGAAGTTGCTGTGGCCAAGTTCAAAAAAGGTGTTGCCTGTGTTCTCCTCTAGAATTTTGATGGAATCTTGTCTCACATTTAGATCTTTCATCCATTTTGAGTTTATCTTTGTGGATGGTGCAAGACAGTGGTCTAGTTTCATTCTTCTGCATGTGGATGTCCAATTTTCCCAGCACCATTTATTGAAGAGACTGTATTTTTTCCAGTGGATAGTCTTTCCTCCTTTATCGAATATTAGTTGACCATAAAGTTCAGGGTCCACTTCTGGGTTCTCTATTCTGTTCCATTGATCTATGTGTCTGTTTTTGTGCTAGTACCACACTGTTTTGATGACCACAGCTTTGTAGTACAACCTGAAATCTGCCATTGTGATGCCCCCAGCTATGGTTTTCTTTTTTAATATTCCCCTGGCTATTCGGGGTCTTTTCTGATTCCACACAAATCTTAAAATAATTTGTTCCAACTCTCTGAAGAAAGTCCATGGTATTTTGATAGGGATTGCATTAAACGTGTAAATTGCCCTGGGTAACACTGACATTTTCACAATATTAATTCTGCCAATCCATGAGCATGGAATATTTTTCCATCTCTTTGTGTCTTCATCAATTTCCTTCAGAAGTGTTCTGTAGTTTTGAAGGTATAGATCCTTTACATCTTTGGTTAGGTTTATTCCTAGATATCTTATGCTTTTGGGTGCAATTGTAAATGGGATTGACTCCTTAATTTCTCTTTCTTCAGTCTCTTTGTTAGTGTATAGAAATGCCACTGACTTCTGGGCATTGATTTTGTATCCTGCCACACTGCCAAATTGCTGTATGAGTTCTAGCAATCTTGGGGTGGAGTCTTTTGGGTTCCTATGTAGAGTATCATGTCATCAGCAGAGAGGGAGAGTTTGACTTCTTCTTTGCCAATTTGAATGCCTTTTATTTCTTTTTGTTGTCTGATTGCTGAGGCTAGGACTTTTAGTACTATGTTGAAAAGAAGTGGTGAGACTGGACATCCCTGTCTTATTCCTGATCTTAGGGGTAAGGCTCCCAGTGCTTCCCCGTTGAGAATGATATTTGCTGTGGGCTTTTTGTAGATGGCTTTTAAGATGTTGAGGAATGTTCCCTCTATCCCTACACTCTGAAGAGTTTTGATCAGGAATGGATGCTGTATTTTGTCAAATGTTTTCTCTGCATCTAATGAGAGGTTCATGTGGTTCCTGTTTTTTCTCTTGCTGATATGATGAATAACATTGATTTTTTTACTAGTGTTGAACCAGCCTTGCATCCCGGGGATAAATCCTACTTGGTCATGGTGAATAATCTTCTTAATGTATTGTTGTATCCTATTGGCTAGTATCTTGTTGAGAATTTTTGCATCCATGTTCATCAGGGATATTGGTCTATAATTCTCCTTTTTGGTGGGGTCTTTGTCTGGTTTTGGAATTAAGGTGATGCTGGCCTCATAGAACGAGTTTGGAAGTACTCCATCTCTTTGTATCTTTCCGAACAGCTTTAGTAGAATAGGTATGGTTTCTTCTTTAAACGTTTGATAGAATTCCCCAGGATCAGTGTCTATTTTTTTAAAATTAATTTTTATTGGTGTTCAATTTACCAACATACAGAAAAACACCCAGTGCTCATCCCGTCAAGTGTCTATTTTTAATAAAATATTTTATTTATTCATGAGAGACACAGAGAGACAGGCAGAGACATAGGCAGAGGGAGAATCAGGCTCTTCACAGGGAGACTAGATGATCTGGGATCAATGCCCTGAGCCAAAGGCAGCCGCTCAACCACTGCCCCCCGCCCCCCACATCCCTCAGTGTCTAAATGTTTATAGTACAAGTCTCATGATTCTCAGCTCATCACAATGTTGAAAGGGATTTAGTTTTCTCAGATTCCATATAGAATATATGAAGGTTTCCTTTGAAGATCAAATAAAAAATTCATAGTCATTGACTCTAGAAAATTATGATGGAGTTTGTTTTTTTGATGAACTCATTAATTTATTTAATAGTAATTTAAAAATGAATAACATTGCTTATCAGCTACAATTATCTTTTTTTTGAAATTCATTTGGGTTTCAGATATGAAGAAAGCATAAATTTATTCTGCAGTCTACTCATCATCTTCTAGTACTACCACATGACAGTCACTTCTGGAACTATGGAGAACAATGTAACAGTGAGCATTTACTTAGCCCTCATTAAGAACTTGCTCTACATTTAAGCGGCTTTATTTATTTTCTCATTAAACCTCTATAACAAGCCTATTACATATTATTATTCCCAGGATCATCATTATAGAACCTATTCCTTTCTCCTGGGTGACAATGTACAATTAGAACTTAAAGGATAATTGCTGAAAAAAAAGAATCAATGAGTGGATGGATTTTCATAATAGTCTTCTGAGTAAAAAAGAAGAATCATAACTATTCTCATCTGATAGGTAAAGGAGGCAAGTAGTTAAATGACCTGCCCACAGAGATTCAACATGATAGGGCTTGAAATCAAAATCAGATCTCCCCATCCTGAGGCCAGGCCCCTACTCATATAGCACCCTTTTTTATTTATTAATTTTATCAATAATTCACTTATTCATACAAAGTTTTGTGAACCTTCCATGTGTCAAGAATTATGCCGAAACCTGAAGATATATGACAGTTATAATGACCAAACATTCTCTCCTGGTCCCAGCCACACATGCTGGATTAATGGCATAGAAACTTAGGCCTTCTAAATATTCCATATGCCCCCTTACATTATCTACTTCCTAACAGTTACGTTAGAGGTTCATGGCTAGTTCTGGCCAATACACTGTGTGGAAGTGACGTGTGCCACCTCCAAGCCAAGGCAATTAAAAGCTGATACATTTCCTCCAACTCAATCTTGATGTGTACCAGTGTCCACGTCCATGTATTGAGATGACATGTCACAAGATGGAGAAGCCAGGGTCCTAAACATCATATGGAGGAGAGTCCTCATTGAACTATAGTGGACTTTGTGTTAGAAAATTCTAAGCCAATAAGATTTAAGGATTTATTTGTTACTACACTATATCCTAGATTATCTGATTAAACTACTAGAAGTTAACCATTTCTTGAAAAGGTCTCTCCTTTATTGTACTTCTAGATGATGCTTGAAAAAGTATAGTTCAGTGAACATATTTTTCTGTTCATTATTTTTTTTTCCAAAGTGATGCTTTATTTGTACATTTCCCCTAATTAAGAGGAACTAAAATACTAAACACATATATTACATAAGACAGAAAAGATTTGAGGACAGTTAATTTTTTAAAAAATTACTTTTTGCTTAAGAAAGAAGATAAAGATCTTCATTAATAAATAGATTTTGTCAAGAATGCATGGTAACATATTAAAATGAAATTTGAAAGCATTAAAATGGAATATATACCCTTTTAACTCACAGATGGAAAAGAGGAGAATAAAGAAGCTGAAAATTCAAGAAAATTCAGTAAATGAGAGGCATAGAAAATTCAGGGTAAATAGTACAATATAGAAATATACATATTCATTATATTAAAGGTAAATGGACTAAACCCATCAGTTAAAAAATAGTGGCTGCCAATTAAGAATACAAGAAAAATAACAACCTCCATGTTCTTAGAAGAGATGTATTTAGAGCACAAGGACAGAAAGATAACAAGTTAACTGATTGGGAAATCACACACACTAGGAAAATGCAAATCAAAAATTGATGTCACTGTTAATGGCATAAAATAAATGTAACAGGAAAAAATTGTATGAAGGATACACATGATTCCAACCTAATGTCCAAAAGAATTATTCACAAGAAAGATAAATTCTAACTGCAAAGTACCTCAGTTTGATGAATTCACTATCGGCATGGGAGATTTTTAATATTCTATCTGTCTGAAAAAGCAAACAAAAAATTTGGGAAGGCTATAAACAAGATTTAAACCAAACATATAATAGTCATCTATAAAAACCTGTATCCAACAATTTGAGATAATACATTCTGCTCAAGCCCACCTGGGTATTAACAAAAACTGACAAGATTATAGTTCTCCTAGAAAAACGCACTAAATTTCAAAAAATCAAGATGTATCACCCTATCTTTTAAATGAAACGGGTTTTCAAATATCCAACAAATACTAAAATTAGGAAGACTTTACATATGTAAACAGCAAAACACACTATTTTGTTTTGAAATTTTTATTTTTTCATGAGAGACACAGAGAGAGGCAGAGACATAGGCAGAGGGAGAAGCAGGCTCCTCACAGGGAGCCTGATGTGGAACTTGATCCCCAAACTGGGATCACACCCTGAGCCAAAGGCAGACTTTCAACTGCTGAGTCACCCAAGTATCCCCAAAACATACTGTAAAATAATTTTTAGTTTAAAAAATAAGTCATAACAGTAACTAGAAAATACTCTGATCTCAATGTTAATGAAAATACTATGTAGCAAAAGTTTCAGGATGCAACTAAAGCAGTATTTAGATGAAAACTTACAGTTTTAAATGTTTACATAAGAAAAGAATGGTTGACCTTCTCTGATTGACTTATTTCACTCAGCATAATATTATATGGTCTCATTTATTTGGGGAATATAAAAAATAGTGAAAGGGAATAAAGGGGAAAGGAGAAAAATGAGTGGGAAATATCAGAAAGGGAGACAGAACATGAAAGACTCCTAACTCTGGGAAATGAACTAGGGGTGATGGAAGGGGAGGTGGGAGGGGGGTGGGGGTGACTGGGAGACGGGCACTGAGGGGGGCACTTGACGGGATGAGCACTGGGTGTTATTCTATATGTTGGCAAATTGAACACCAATAAAAAATAAATTTATTATTAAATAAATAATAAAATTAAAATTAAAAAAAGAAAAGAATGGTTGAAATTAATGCGTTAAATATGCAACTTAAAATTTTAAATTCAAATAATGAAATAGAATAAACTTAAAAAAGGAGAAGATAGGACATAGTACATAAGTACAGAAAGTATAGAAAACAAAATGTAACAGAACCAACAACAAAAACAAAAACCATGCCTCAAAAAGGCAAATAATAATGAGGCAACACTTGGGCAGAATTGGTCATGAAAAGGAAAGCACAAATGAATAATATTAGGAATGGAAAAGGGGAACCTAACCTTAGATAGAACAAAGGCTTATTTCTGAAACAACTAGAGATTACTACTGACAACTCAGTGTCATATATTTCGAATCATAGGTGAAATAGAAACTTTCCAGAAATTATACGTTAAAACTAACAAAAGAGTCATTTGAAAACCTGAATTAGCCTGTGTATATTAAGTAAATTGAAGCCATTATTAGTATAATATCCAAAATACAAAACATTTAAAACCAGATAAGAGAATTATACCAAATACCGAAAGAACACAAAATATTTAGCCTGCCTCATAGTATTGTTGCAGAGAAGAAGGTGTGAAGGAGCTGGTATCATCATGTTTCTAGAACCACAGTCATACCAGTGAGAGATTAAGGTGGAGTGACTAAGGAGGTATTAGCAGGAATGGAGACAAGTGAATATATTTCACTGATATTTAGGAGATGTAGTCAATGGTGCATGAAGAAGAGTTGGTGTTGTAGACTGGCAGGTGGAGATTAGCCTGCAGGAAGATTATGTAAATATGCTCTTGGAATCAGTATCTTCGAGGAAGGGACAGCCACAGGACTGGGAAGAGGGAAAAAGTGGACTGTGATGAAGACATAAGCATTCATTAGTGAGCTCTCAAACTGGGAGGGCCCTTTGGATTTGTCTTGACTTGGGCCTTTAAACTCATGGACATCTCATTGGGCACCAGCTGCCCTTTTGGGTGAGGTGCTTTTCTTGGGCTGAGAGGAATCCCAGAGAGGGATGAAGGCTAGAACCTCTCAGCCATTAGGATTCCCACCCGCTGGGAAAATATACACTTATATCCTAGAGAGCAATCTGAAAGCACAGCATCATGCACACTGCAGTGTGATACTGAGGGTAAAGGAGAAGGAACAGTGAAATGGGGCATGAGAGTTTCTAGCTGAGGCATTTTAGTGGATATTAGTTCTCTCCAGAGAGATAAAAACATGAATGAAATGGTTCGGTTGGATGAGGAAGAAGAGAATAGTTCAGTTTAGGTCATGTGGAGTCGAACTCATACAGATGGAGATGGAGACTGCCACTGTTAACTGAATTTCTTAAATTTGATATCTGCACTGAGATGTGTACTGGGTATATAAGTATATGTGTGTATTTGTGACTATAATTTAGATCAGGGCAACTGCTCACATATAGAATCCTTTTGTGTAAATTAGAAAAAGGTACTCCCCTCAGGTGAATACCAGCCCTGAGGTACTTGACCTGGCAAGCAGCTCACAGACTGGATTTCTGCCTTCACTCTCTTCTCCAACTTAGCATATTAGGGCAGTGCACAACCTGCACAACCGCACTTAGTGGCCCTGAGTAAAATAACAAGTGAAGTCTTGGGAGTGAAAGATACTGTCTAAAAGGAGTAGTTAAAATGAGAAGACAGTCTATTCTGAAAGATGGCTAAGGCCAACCGACATTCAAGAAATGAGAAAAGGAGGTGTGGCACACAAAATGATTTACAAAGGCCAGTCAGGGACATTGGAGGGAAAAAGTGAAACCAAGAAAAGCTAATAGTCAAGAAACAGTTTTGAACAGTGTCAAAAGCTGCAGGGAAGGCAAGTAAAATGAGATAGAAAAGCTTCCATTGAATATATCAACATTATACTGACAATAACTAATTAAATACATTAGCACTAAAACTCTTGATCAACATTTATTACTTGTGAATTAAAAATCCCTGTTGGCTCTTAGAAGGTTAATCTTAGAGTCATCAATATGAGCACCATTTCTCAGGCACTGGCTACATCAAAATGTACACAGTCTAATAAAGATATATTACTATAGCCAAACAAAGACTAGATGATTGTGTCTGAGTAGTAGCTACCATTTTTCTGGCTTCCTCCATGTACTCGACACTCCATATATTACTTATCTCAGCCTCATAACAACCTTATGAGATAGATACCATTATACCAATTTTACAGATGAGGAAGTTGAGATTCAGACTTGAGTTACTTGTTCAAAGATAAATAGTGATGAGTGCGTGAATTAAAATTTTGTTCCAGGGTAGCCCGGTAGCTCAGTGGTTTAACGCCGCCTTCAGCCCAGGGCGTGATCCTGGAGACACAGGATCGAGTCCCACATCGGGCTCCCTTCATGGAGCCTGCTTCTCCCTCTGCCTGTGTCTTTGCCTCTCTCTCTCTCACGAATGAATAAATAAAATCTTAAATAAAGTAAAATAAAATTTTGTTACAGGTCCAATGACCCCATAGCTCATGACTTTTGCTCTGTCATTTTGCCTGTAGAATCTTAAAATTCTATATAAAGTACTTCTTGCACTCTAGTATTTACTTTCTGAGTATCAAGCAGATACCACCTAACAACTGCAGGGTTTTTTGAGAACTTATGTGGCCTCTTGCCGTGGTAGCCTAGACTGACCCCTGGTAGATGAATGCCACAGTCGCCATCAATCCAAACTCAATATAAACAAAACTGGGGCTTGTTTTACAATGTAGACTCTGCCAAGCAGTATAAGTGGTAATGTTTATTTTCACAACTGCAGTGATTATTGTCCTTAAATCAAGAATGTGTTATTGGTCTATAAATCAAAGGTTAGATGTTAAATTACTGATCTACTAAGTTAGAAGTCAAGAAGAACAAACATCACTTTAAGAAGTTGTAAATTTTCCACTACTACCAGATTCTTCATGAGATACTGGGCCTTAACTTTCCCCTCTATTCTAGAGACAAGTACTAAATTTTTCATGTATGGGAAGAGCATTTAACTCCCTAGATCCTGTTATTCTGAAAAAGGGTTCTAGCATTGACCTGAAGCTTGATTATATGAATAAATAAATTCTCTTTTATTGTTTAGGTTAATTCAAAATAGATATTTAACCAAAAAAAAATAGTAGCCTTTTATGATAAAAGGGCTCAACAAGCTGTGTATTAAAAGAGTATATTCGAACATAATACAGGCCCTATATGACAAGCCCACAACTGACATCATACTCAATGATTAAAAGTTAAAAGCTTTTCCTCAAGTATCAGAAATAAGACAAGGGTGCCTACTCTCACCACTCTTATTCAACATAGGTGGAAGCCCTAGCCAGAGAAATCAGCGGAGAAAAAGAAATAAAAGACATTCAAATCAGAAAGAAATAAAATTGTCTGTGTTTGCAAGTGATATTACATATATATATTATTTGCAAATGATACTTTATATATGTATATACATATATATATTATATATAAAATCCTAAAAAACTAGGCACACACACACACACAGAACTGACCAGTGAATTCAATAAAATTGCAGGCTACAAAATCAACGTAAAAATCATTTGCATTCCTTTACATTAATAACGATACCTGAAAAAGAAATGAAGAAAAAAATACCATATACAATAGCATCAAAATTATAAAATACTTAAGATAAATTTAACCAGGGATGTGAAATATCCATACACTGAAAACTATAAGGCTATGATGAAGAAATGGAAGACCACACAAATAAGTGGAAAGGTACTGTGTGTTTATGGATCAGAATTAATATCATTAATATGTATATATTACCCAAAGCTATCTATAGGTTCAGTGCAATCCCTATCAAAATTCTAATGGCCTTTTTCACAGAAAAAGAAAAACAACCCTAAAATTTGTATGGAACCACAGAAAACCTCGAAAGGCCAAAGCAATCATGAGCAAGAAGCAATCAAGAAAGAACAAAGGGTGTGGGATGCCTGGATGGCTCAGTGGTTGAGTGTCTGCCTTTGGCCGAGTGTGATCCTGGGATCACATCAAGCTCCCTACGAGGAGCCTGCTTCTCCCTCTGCCTGTGTCTCTGCCTCTCTCTCTCTGCGTCTCTCATGAATAAATAAATAAAGCCTTAAAAAAAAAGAACAAAGGGTAGACGACCCAGCAATCGCATCACTGAGTATTTACCTGAAAGATACAGATACAGTAGAACGAAGCAGCACCTGCACCCCAATGTTCATAGCAGCAATGTCCTCAGTAGCCAAACTGTGGATGGACCTGAGATGTCCTTTGACAGATGAATGGATAAAGAAGATCTATATCTATATCTATATCTATATCTATACCTATATCTATCTATCTATCTATCTATTATCTATCTGTCTATCTATCTATCTATCTATCTATCTATTATCTATCTGTCTATCTATCTATCTATCTATCTAATGGAATATTACTCAACCATCAGAAAGGATGAATACCTACCATTTACATTGACATGGATGGAGCTGGAGGGTAATATGCTGAGTGAAATAAGTCAATTGGAGAACAACAATTATCCTATGGTTTCACTCATATGAGTGAAACAAACTGAGGGTTGCTGAAGGGAGGTGGGTGGGAGGATAGGGTAACTAGGTGACAGACATTAAGGAGGGCACAATGTAATGAGCACTGGGTGTTTATACCATTCATTATCAAATGGAATTTAAATTTTAAAAATTGTTAAAAAAAGAACAAAGTTTGAAGCATCATGCTTCCTGATTTCAAACTATACTAACAAAGGTATAATAATCAGAACAATATGGTACTGGCATAAAAGCAGACCTATAGACCAATGGAAGAGAATAGAGAACCTGGAAACAAGACCTTGCATATATGGTCAACTGATCTTTGACAAGGGAACCAAAGGACTCAATGGGAAAAGGATAATATTTTGGATAAATGGTGTTGGGAAAACTGGATAATCACATGCAAAAAAATGTAATTGGACCCCTACTTTATACCAGTCACAAAAATTGACTTGAGATGGATTAAATAGTTAAATATAAGACCTCAAACTATAAAACTCTTAGAAAAAAAAAAACTAGGCTACTGCTATGGATATAATACACAAAGTGTATACAACAAAAGCAAAAATAAACAAGCAGTACTAAGTCATATTAAAAGGCTTCTACACAGCAAAAGTAACAAACTAAATGAAAAGGCAACTTATGGAATGGGAGAAGATATTTGCAAACCACCTGTCTGATAAGGTGTTGATATCCAAAGCATATGAAGAACTCCCACACCTCAATAGCAGAAGAAAATGAATAAACAATCTCATTAAAAATGAGAAAGATTTGAACAGACATTTTCCACGGAAGACATGCAAATGGCCAAAAGGTAGATAAAAATATATTCAACATCACTAATCATTACAGAAATGCAACTCCAAACCACAATGAAGCATCACCTCATACTTATTGAAATGTCAATTATCACAAAGACAAGGGATTAAGTGTCGACGAGGACGTGAAGAAGAGAGAACCCTCTTGCACTGTTGGCAGGAATGTAAATTGGTGCAGCTACTGTGGAAAACGGTATGGAGATTCCTCAAGAAATAAAAGCTAGAGCTACTATATGATCCAGTAATCCACTTCTGTTTGTATATGTGAAGGAAATGGAATCACTATCTCAAAAAAATATCTGCATCTTCATGATCATTGTGGCATTATTCGCGATACTCATGGGAACCAAATAGGTATCCATTAAACAGATGAATGGATAAGATGTGATATGTGATATATATATATATATATTTAATTTATATCAAGTTTTGCCTTCATTTATGTTTTTCTTTCTATTTGATCTTGCAGCTCATGTTTTATCGCTTCCTGTCGTATCATTATCTATTCCCTAACTTTTCTGTACTTTGCTTTGTGCATTTGTTAAATAGGAGTAATTGTTTCATTAAGTTTTCTCCCTTTTTAAATCTCTGACTATTTATCAGTGTCTTTTGTGGCAGGAAACAGAACTACACTAGCTGGGCTAAAGCAAAATAGGTTTATGAAAGGAGAGCTCACAACTCTCCTGGAGAACTAAGGACGTAGGCTTGGATACTCTCAGCCAGGAGAGTGCCCAACCACACATGGGCGATGCTCAGTAATTGGTAGAACCAATTACTGCTGTCTCCCATGCTCTGGGCTTAGGACCCTGAGGAACATACACTAGAAGCTTGGCTCCACAGCATGGAACCAGTGACCTTCACCCCTGCTCTTGCCTCATGATCAGTGTCTCCACATGTGGATCCTGTTATCTGCTTCCTTCGAAAAATCATATGTGGGTATTTTTGCTTAGTGGATCGTTGTCACAGACAGAACTCTAGCTACAGAGGAGTCTGAGAAATGATCCTTTGTGTTTTCTAGCCAGCTAGAAGTGCTAGAAGGGAATTGGAGCAGACACTGCTTTAGCCAACTGAGAATATCCATCACATTATAAAGAAATGTTTGATCACAATTTTCATTTCCTCTGTCTATAGTTGTCTGATGTATGTTCTTTATATATCATGTATTTTCTCTGTTTCTTTCATTCTTTTGTGGGTTTTTTGTTCATTTCTTGTAGTATCTGTACAGTGCTGATTCTAGTTCTTTTTCGTTATTTGTCTTGAAAAGTTGGTTTTTCCCTGGACCAGTTCTTTGGAGGACCTGCTTGCGGTGAGTGAACCAGAGAAACACTCAGAGTTAGCAGGGATTTTCTTACGGTTCAGTGTCACATTTGTGGCTTCTTTTAGTCTTTATCCCTCTCCGTGCACTAGCTATGGGGACCTGCGGACTTCTCTAGACTGTTCAAACGTAAAGTTCCTCTTCTGCCCTGTTCTCTCATGTGATTTTTCATTCAATGCTGCCCACTGTGTTTCACGATCAGACGATATCCAGGGAGGCTCCTATTGCTGGAGGTGTACCCAGGGACCTGGCTATGCACCACCCTGTGCCTCTGAAGTGTGCCGATGGCTCTTTCTTGCTGACCCAGCCATGGGTTTCACCTTTTTGCTCTCCCCCACATCCCTGTGCAACACTCCACTGCCTGTGGCACCCTCTGATGGTTTTGTGGTTAGAGCAGTGCTGGTTCCATTAACGATGTGGTTGACAACTTTCTTTTCATTCCCTTTGGTGGTTTTATGTGATTTATGAGAGGAGAGGGAAAAGGCTGATTTCACACTAACATTTTTCAAACCTACCTCCTTCTTGAAATTCTTCCTCCCCTCTCTTCCGTGTCCCCCTCTGTGACTAGCTGCTGTTTCTTGGTCATCTTTGCTAGATTTTCTTTTTTTCCTGTAAATGGAGGAAAAGGTATAGCTAGAGGTAGGAAAAAAAAGCTATTAAAAAAAAAAGCTATTAAAATAGTACAGGATTCAGTCCTTAAAACTTCTCCATCTGTGCTCACATCCAGTCCCAGCACTTGATATTTACTGATAGCTTCCAAATTTCCATGTGCATTTCTAACCTTTCTACAGAGCCCCAAATTCATGTGCCTATCTGCCTACTCAACACTGTCACTTGGGTATCTATTAGGCATCTCAAATTTATCCTGTCCAAAGCGGGCACTTGATGGGATGAGCACTGGGTGTTATTCCATATGCTGGCAAATTGAACACCAATAAAGAAATAAATTTATAAAACAACAAAAACGACGACAACAACAACAACAACAAAAACAAAGCGGAGCTCTTTTTTTTTTTTTTTTTAAATTTCCCACTCAGACTTATTGCACCACCATTTTTACCCAGTTGCTCAGGACCAACCTGAGAATTATCCTTAATTCTCCTTTTTTCTCCCACTTTATATCAATGCTATTAGAAAATGTTATTTGTTGGTTCTACCATCAACATGCATCCGGAATCCTGCCACTTCTCACTATTTCTTATGTTCTCTAGTCCAATACACCACAATTTCTCCCTTGACTACTATAATAATCTCTCATTTGGGTTTCCCCTTTGCGTTCTATTCTGCTAACTTATTTGCCATACAGTAACCAAAATAATACATTAACATATGTCATGTCAAATCATATGATTTTTTTCTCCAATGGCTTCCCATCACACTTAAAAAATAAATCCAAGCCACTAGTCTATAAAGGCTTTTATGATCTGGTATCTATCTCATTGGCCTGCTATACTCTTCCCCACACCACGCTGGCCTCCTTGGTGATCCTCAAGGGACCATATATGCTTGTGCCTCAAGCCCTTTGCATCTGCTGTCCTTCAGTCTGGAAACTCCTTCCCTCAACATTTGCCTAAGTTATCTCTCTCAGTTCCATCAAGATCAAATTTCTCTTTATAGGGTCCTTCCCTGTCCATCTTATATAAATTTGCCACTCTGATGAAACTTTATCCCCTTAACCTACTTTATTTCTTGCATAGAATGTGTCACTACTTGATATAATAATTTGCATACATGTTATTTCTTATGTGCTTTACTATCACTAATGTGGACGCTAAGAGAGCAGGAACTTGGTCTGTCTTGCTCTCTGATATGCTCCTCTTACCCAGGGCCTAATATGTAGCAGGCTTTCAGTACAAGTATAATGAGTCAATAAATGAATAAACAAATGTAAGCCTCATGTTTCTTACCTATGAAATCTGATGGCAAACTGTTGTGCTAGTCTCTTTTTTTTTTTCTTGATGCTACAGAGCTGACCACCTGGACAAAAAGTCTAGTTTTCAAGTGCTCAGATGTTTGGCAGGGAGTGTAGATAGAGCATCAGAAGTCACCATTTTTCTTGACATCTGTGAATGGCAGCACCAGGATTAGGGCCCCCCGGGCATAAGCAGGGTGTACATGCTTACGCACCATCTTGCCAACATCCTTGAAGTATCAGCATCTCTTGGACTGTTTCAGTAGCATAACTTAACACCCTACATCCAGCTAGCTTCTTCCAATCCATCCTACACCCAAAATAGCAATCTTTCTAACATGCAAATTGAATCATGCCACCTTCTTCCTGAAAACCTCAACTTAGAACCCATCCCATAGAGAGGGCGATCCATCCGGAGTATGGAATGCCGGATTTACCTCCTCTCCATCACTCTGCCTTCACCCTAGGGATGTTCTGAACCTGACCGATCTCCATGCATTTTTCAGCATGTAGCATCCACACACATGCTTTTCTTCATTCTTTCTTCTCAGGGATCTGACATTTGATGTTTCTTCTGACTGTTTCTTTCTACTCTATCTGTAGCCCCTCACTCATTGGTGCTTTGCCTATATCCCTTTCTGCCCCGAAAACTACGTTTGGGAGCCTCTCTTCCAGGAGGGCATCCCTGAGTATTCTCCTACTTCCACACACAGCCCAGATCCAGAGGGAAAATGGAGAAGGAAAGGGTGAGAACAAACCCCGAGAGACAGTAAAGAAAACTAAGAGAAGAAAGAAGGGGAGTCCAGAGAGAAAAGTGAAAAGCCAAAGAATGAGACAGAATGGAGAAAACAAGGAAACCTAGACACAGCTAATATGGTTTTGGAAACTGCTCCTGAGTTTTACACAGTTTGAGAAATGACTGATCAAGACACCTCCATGCTGCCTTATTATAGCGCTTGCCATACCTCCAAGACTGTGAGCAATTTGGGGGCAGTGATCATCTCATAGCCAACTCTCCATTTGCAGAGCCTGGCGCACCTTCAGCTCTATAAATACTTCTTGACTCAATGGAAAGACAAAGTCCCAACGGAAGGATCAGAGAGGGGAAAGTATGAATTCTGCTTTGGGCGAGGCAGGGGATGGTTGCGGGTGGCTCTTTGGAAAAGGAAAGATGTATGCTGGAAATGTAAAGGATCAGTAAGAGTTTGCCGAGTATGTGATGAGAGCATTTTGAAATGGAAGCAGGGAGAGGATTACGATAAATGCTAACATTTTTGAGCACAACCGTAAAACAGGCATTCTTCAAAGAACTTCACGTGAGTTTGCACAGTAAGTCCTTACAACATACCAGAGGAGTATGTTTAATCATGACTATCATTTTACAGATTAGAGAAAACAAAAAGAGGTTTCCTAACATGGTCAAGATCACACATCTAGTGAGTGGTGGAAGGAGGCTTCAGAGCCCACATTCTATGCCACGTCTTTCCCTAGGGCTTCTCAGGGAGACAAGCCTCTTCTGCAGAGCAATGACCAAAAGGTGGGATAGTTTGAGGGAACAGTGAACTCGTCATTGAAGAAATCAGACAAAGAATCCCAAATTTCTGTTTTCTAGGCCAGCGTTATTCCTATTCTCCTATGCTGCCCCTCGCAGAGAACACAATATTTAAAAATCAATCAAAGAAAAGACTCGGGCCAATAATGATTATGTGAGCAATGTGATTGATATTATTTACTCTAGCTAGATTAAAATGTTCCCTAGGAAAAAAAATCTATAAAGACAACAGGAGCCATTATATAAAGCTATGTGGAGCCTTCCAGATAGTAAAATGGGTGTCATAAATTATTTCTGCTTCTGTGGAGAGGGAAGTCTCTTTTCTTGTCAATTCAGCAAGCTCAGAAAACCCTGGAATCATGGGAGTCTTCCTATTAGAGTAAATTTACCTGGTTTCAGCTTTTTTTGTGCCCTTCCTCGCACCCTACATAAGTGTTTTCCTTCCAGAAGCCCCCAAATCAAGCCTAAATTGAGGATCTTTGGAGGAAATTTCCAGAAAGGGAAGGAAAGCTAACTTCTCAACTCCTTATGGCATATACAAGGCATATCCTGTCTTCCCTCTTGCCCCCAAGGTAGACTTCACTGCATTTCGTGATGCAGCACTAAGCTTTCTGTCCATCCATCAGGGATGAGGAAAAAGAGCATAATCTGTGGTGACAGATCTGGGACCCAAGCTTGGGCCAACGTCATGGCCTTGAAAAAGTCAACTCACCTCTCTGAGCCTCCATCTTTTCATCTACAAAAAGAAAGTAACAAGTGTCCCCCTCCCTCCCACATGATAATAAGGATTAGGTGAGACTTCTCATTTATGGGTCAACACATGACAAATATGCAGTTGATATTAATCATCTTCATTAAGATATGCACATGCAATATTCATCTGACCAAATCTGTATTCACCTGATTGGGAATTGTTTCAGCGAGGAACATGAAAGGAAAGGGGATGGTAACGTTTTGTGCAAATGTGAGGACTGACTGCTATCGGTCTGGGTTCTGGGGTGTTTCATGTGTTTGTCTTGTTTTGTTTTATTCAAAGTATCCAAAAGGAAGAAAATGCATTAGAAGGAACTTTTTTTACCCATCAATAAAGCAGAAGGGGCTTAACCTATTTGCCAATGACTGCAATATTTATTCTCCACATCATTAAGTTATATTACTGAAAGTCACAATGAACTGATCCTTACCTCTGAAGTATAAAATGTCACAAAGTTCTCATAAAACTGAAAGGGACCTCTTGTCTCTTGAAAAGAGATCCATGCCCATGGCACGCGAATGTACTCTTCTGGAAGCCACAGAAGCAGCTTCCAATGGGCGGAGTTGAGTCATGCCTGAGCTGACACCACTCAAGGGCAGTCCTAGGTGGGCACGGGAGTGGGTAGAGGTGGGGGTGCTGCTGAGGGAGGGCATCTTGCCCCCCACTCCACCTCCCTGCTCCTCTCTGAGGCAGGGCCAACCTGCGTTACTGAGTGGTTGGGACAGTGTTCCACTCTGTTCCACTCTGGGGTGTTTACTTTCCCAGATGTAAAACCGTCCCCAGAACTCACACCAGAATCTGTGTGCTGTTTGCATCCAGTGGAGTAAAGACAGTCTCGAGAATGTGTCAGGGCCAGGGGAAACCTAAGAGGTTTAGCTCCTTATTGAGCTTCTTTAATTAACACATTAGCCAGAAGGTATCTCAGAGGCAAGGGCTCTTGCCTGTGCAGCGAGTTGCCTGATTTGAAGTTTGCAGTGAGGACCTCTGAGCAGCAGGTGGCTGGAGATGTTTGTCCATTGCTCGACCTGATAATAATGCTTGCCTCATGCCTCTTCCTCTGCCCTGAGTTCTTCATTACTTAAAAGGCAGCTTAGCAAGCAAAGGGACCATCGATCCCTTGATGATTAGTGGAGTAGTGGATGATTAGTAGAGTCGTGGCTCTACTTCAGCAGGCACAGCTGTGAGTGGAGACACAGGTGGCCATGGCGGACACCTGGCCCCTGCAGGCTCTAATGCCTCCAAGGACAAAGGCACTAAACCATGCTTTAGTTAGAGGAAAGCCTACTGTGTTCCTACCATTAGGTGCATGCTTGCCACATCCGTTTTCTGCAGTAATCATAATAATCTATGGCACAGAGGTAGGTACTGGGTCCAGTTTAGGGAGAGGAAAGCCAGAGACCATTGGTAAAGAGCACAGACCTTGGAGTCCAACTGCCTGGGTTTGCTCTACTTCTTGCTGGCAGTCTGATTTCTGGAATATTGATTAAGCTCCCGATGTCTCCTTTACTTCTTTTAACAGTAGAACCCCTTCCTTTTGGTGGTCTAAGCTCTGCATAAGATGACGAGAAAGGTCCAGTGGAAGGCTGGCCATCACCACTGCCCCCTGTCCACAGCTGTTCACTTCAGACTTGAGACTCACACTTGCTCTGGCCAGTGGCCACACCCTCACCTTCACCTTCACTGCCTGCTCCCAGTCCTGCCACGTGACCTGCACCTGCCACTGCCCACATACTGAACCTGTAGCTCCCAACCCAACTGGGTTAATGAGTGATTCCGAAGTGAAGCTCTTACCTGTTTCAGGTTTTTCTGCATTTTCAAATGCTTTTTCTACAGGAAAGCCAGAGGGCAGTGGAGGTAACTGTAGAGTAAGTCCTTCTAATGGGACATTTGAGGAAAGGGTGACTCTAGAGGGCAGAGAATCCTTTTTTATCCTTTGGCCACTCAGACAAATCCTTAAAAAGTAGTGTTAACATTAGTAGTTTCCCCAGCATACATAGTAAGGTCCTCAGACCTCAAATTCAGCATTCTAGAGTTGATCTAGCTTGGGAAGGCTGACTTACTCTAATCAAGCTTATAAGAGACTGCTGTATAAGACCAAAATGACCATTTAGGGACATTTTGGAAAATATGGTCGCCAGTTGTAGAAGAATGCAGAAATTTGTTTTGTTTTTGGTGCTGGCCAGGTTAAAACTTTCCAGTAATCAAGGGAGGGACATAAGAAATCAAATAAAAATTATATGATTGGTTGGTATGTATGAAACTAATTCTCTTATTTAGCATATAATTGAGACATTCTTATTTGAATAGGCACTATGTTATATTCTAAAATTACAGCAGGAAAGAGGAATAATAATGACAGAAATAGTAATAATATTAATAATATCAATCACAATATGTGATATTATTTTGTATTTTATATATGTGATTATGCATGTAAGTTGCATATATTATATATACAGTATAAGGAAGCACTCATAGAAGGTTTACTCCGTCAGAAACTGTTCTGAGTGCTTTATACATATTTGTTCTCTTGATTCTCATAACAACCCTATGAGGTCATTGCTGTAGTCCTTTCTAGTTTCCAGATAAGGAACCCGGAGCACAGGGAGTGAAGCCATAATTTCTGCATTTAAAGGGATTACAGTCCAGCTGATCATAGATGAGGTAAGCAACTCAATCTAATGTAATAAACACGGAGGTAAGGGTAGGTCCTGGCACCTGAGAGCATATGCAGGAACCTCAGCCCAGGGCTTAGGGAGCGAGGGAAATGAAACCCACATGGAGAACTAAGGGACACGGGGGCATTGCCAGGGGAGAGAGGGAGGAGAGGGTGCCATAGGACAGCAGACATCTGTGCAGGGTGGCAGGAGATTATCTTGGGAGGGAGAGCCCGTCGTCTGAAGTGATGCTGCAGAGCTTGGCAAGAGTCAGCTTGTGAAGCCTTCTAAAACACATTAGCGTAGTTGAATTTTACACTGAGCATAATAGGAGACCGTTGCAGGGTTTTAATCAGGAAAGCAACACAAAATTTATGATTTAGAAAGATCTTTCTGGCTGCACGTAAAGAACGATTGGAAGGGAGAACGGAGTGGAGCAGGGAGAGGTTGGGAATCCAGCACTGTGAGAAATCTGGGTGGTGCGGACTGTGGTGGTGGCAGAGGGGGTGGTGGAAGCTGTCACAGTTGAGTTATTTAGGGGGCAGAGTCAGTAGAAGATCAGATAAGTGAACTTAAAATATGGAAACTTGGGTAAATTATCAAGAAATGCAAAGACACCAAGTGTCCGTTGGGCTTACCTACCTGCCACAGCCCCATCAACCACCCAGAGGCCTTTCTCCTAAAGGCAATTTCTTAGCACTCTTCCCATCCTTCCTTAGGATGCTCCCTGGCCTCCTCAGGCCCTTCTGAAGAAATGTGCCTTCAGTGGCCAGATCCTTTACCTGGGAGACATCCTCCATCCTTAAAGCGGCTCTACATGACTCTGCTATGACCCACTTTGTGTTTGTTTTGCAGTGTAGGTCCCAGAAAGCAATCATATTTTCCTTATTGCCAAAGTACTGGGTGTGCTCACGCAAGTGCTTCCCACACATCTTCTCTTATTGCCTCAGTTTCATGGACACCTTCGGGGCCACAGAATCATCCCCATTCCATGACCAATGCAGGAAGTGTCCTGGTGCGAGGTACATCCCGTGCCTTCACAGGATGGTCCCCACCACACGGTGATAAATGGAAAGTTGAGTGGGGCGGGGGAAATCTGAAAAGTCAATTCATGACAGAAGTGAAAGGTGAGTGGCAGGGCTAGGACTTGAATTTCAAAGCCTTTGCTCATTCCATTTTGCCTTATTATTTTGCTTGAGTGGAATCTTTAGAATGGTCTCCTGATACATCAGTTTTATGAAAACTTAGGAAGTACACGTTGGAAGTACACTTAGGAAGCTCACATTGCTATGTGTATGAAGCACACACAATGTATGTAAATATGTGTGCACACACACATGCACAGGTGCATGCACACCCACAAACCACACTTACCCAAGTATGCGTATATTTGTCTCATTCATTGACACCCCTAACATGTAGCACAAACCTGGCACTAATATCTTGAGCAGATGGTAATGTGACAGATTAAGTTCCAAGTCACTTTTTTTTTTTTTTTTTTGTGAAAGATAGTCCCTAACTTAAAGGAAATCATATACCAAACTAGTGCCATGGCCAAGACCTGTACTGATGGTGTTGTCTCTTTGCTTGGACAGTGAACCAGTGAACCCCTCAAGGGAAAATGTGCACCTTCCCTTCTCATTCCCTTGGCCGTGCCAGCTGAGAGTAGACCTTAAAGTCATTGCCTCCCCAGGGCACCTCGGTGGCTCAGTGGTTGAGCGTCTGCTTTTGGCCCAGGTTGTGATCCCAGAGTCCTAGGATCGAGTCCCACATCGGACTCCTTGTAGGGAGCCTGCTTCTCCCTCTGCCTGTTTCTCTGCCTCCCTCTCCATGTCTCTCATGAGTAGATGGGTAAAATCTTAAAAAAAAAAAAAAATCAGTGCCTCCTCAACCTACCTGACTTGGTCTGTTTCCTCTTCCAAGTTCACAGATTCCACATCCTGATCTGCTTGTTCTGAATCACAGATAATCTGATATACTCCAGTCAACTTTTTTTTTTTTTAATTCTTTCTGTCTCCCTATTTTGGTGGGAAAAGGTTACAGGCCCTCAGCTGTCATTCATCCTGTGACAGTGCTCTGGCGGCCTCTGTTTGTCAGTCACCTTCCACAGCCAGTGACATTTATCAGTTTAGATTCCTAAAAGGTTAGAGAGACCAATAATAGGAAATGTCTTTTTGCCTCAGCCATAATAAGAGCTGTGCTTGGTGCAGTTAAAATTTGGGGACACGGCACAAACCAACCCACAGAGATCCTACTTTATCTCAAGAAGCATTTCAAGCTGGAAGGAAATGAATGGAGGCATCTGCATGGAGTAGGGTAGTCCCCTCCTGGGCTTCCCAGGATGAGGTTCATTGTCCCAAGCTCATGGTCCGTGGTCTTTTTTTTTTTTTTTAGATTATTTATTTATTCATGAGCGAGAGAGAGAGGCAGAGACACAGGCAGAAGGAGAAACAGGCTCCATGCAGGGAGCCTGATGCAGGACTCAATTCCCGGTCCCCAGGATCAAGCCCTGGGCTGAAGGCGGCGCTAAACTGCTGAGCTATTCGGACTGCCCTGGTCCATGGTCTTTTAAATGCAGGGAGAAAAGGCATAGCATTAGCCTAGGGGTCAGGGCTTAATTATTCTGGTCCAATATTCACCTGTAGGTGCATTTAGCAAGGCACTTCTCCTCTGTGCCTCTAATTCCCTTCCTATTTATGGGTAGATCTTTGTTTCTATCTATGCATCTATGTACCTATCCATCCAATTTTTTTTTTTTTGAAGAGAGAGAATAAGTGGGGGTAAGAGGCACAGAGAGAGGGAGACAGAGAATCCCAAGCAGGCTCCATGCTCAGCATGGAGCCCAACAAGAGGTTCAGTCTCACAACTCTGAGATCATGACCTGAGCCAAAATCAAGAGTTGGGTGCTCAATCAACTGAGCCACCCAGGCACCCCTCCAGTTCCCTTTATTAAATGAGGGAGCTATACTAGATTCTTAGAGTCCCATCCAAATCTGGCATCCTACTTTTGATTTCAAAGGACCTACAGGTGGGATCAAAAAGAAAGCAGTCCCCTGTGGAGCAGTAGAACCCAATTAGACCCTACAGACATAGGCTGATATTGGGGGCCAAGAGTCTATCTCAGCACATAGTGCTGTGCACTAAAATATCTGGATGAATGTCTATTACCCCAAGGCCTGCATCTGGCAACAGAGAATCATGTGGAAGCCACATTAGTCTCCCAGAGTGTGAGACTAGCCACTCGTCTCAGTGCAAGCTGCCAGCATAGGCTGGTGAATTGCTGTTCTCCTGTCTACGCTTCTGGCAAGAGCTGATAACTTGGGTTTCCAGAATAAAGGCCAGAGCAGGAGGAGGACGTGTAAAGCATTCAAGAAGAGTTCTTTTGGGCATGGGAATCCTCCCACACCAGGCTGTGATGTCCTGGATTCCAATGGCGTAGCAGGCCGGAGCCACTTAGCCCCAGCAGTGTCCTTCTGATAGTCTTATTCCCTCTGGTCCTGCTAGCAGCCTGATGGCTTCGCAACTGGAGAACTGTTTCCTGGGACTTGTCAAAGACATTTTTGAATTTTTGGCTGTTGTTACCTTAGAGTGTTACCTTAGAGATACTAGTAGCTTCCTATTCCCAGAATGTAGGTCCAATCCTGTAGTCCCAACTAAGATACATTAGGAGGTCTCCTTATCTCTGCCAACTCAATGCCTAGATTGTATTTTGGCCCAAGTGTCCCAGAAATATGGTTGCCATTTTTCTTAGACCCTTTCGACTTCTTCCAAGCTATTGGTCCTGTACCTTGTCTGAGGCCCCTGCCCACTGGGGGTGCCTGCCAGCTACAGCAGCCCCATCACTGCCAGCTTCCTCACAGTCATTTTCATCCTTCTTCAAGAACATAGTCATTGAAACTTTTCCTAATTCCACTTTCCACCTATTCTTTATTCCACTCTCCCTCTTTCTGCCTTTTTTAAGATTGTGCATATCTTACAATTTTATGTAAACTTCTATGCTAGATAGTAGCTATAACTCTTTGTTGTTATGCCAGTGGTTGTTTTAGGGTAAATTATACACATCTTTAACTTGTGACTACCTCCAAGTGATATTATACTACTTCTCTGATGCTGAGAGAGCCTTAGGACAGCATACTTGCATTTCTCTCCTAATGATCTTTATGTTATTGCCATCACACAGTTCACTTATGCATAGATTAAAAATTCAGAAATACAGTCACCAGTTTTGCTTTCAGTGGTCTGTTATCTCCTACAGATATCAAAATAATAAGAAAAAAATAGTATTTATATGTACCCATTTTGTTACTATTTCAGATGCTTTTCACTCCTCTGTGCAGAACCATATATTTCCATACAATTTCATTTTCCTTCAGCTTGGAAGACTTTCTGTAACATTTTCTTTTGTAAGTATATGCTGGTAATTAATTCTGTGAGTTCTTGTGTGTTCATAAAGTCCTTATTTTGTCTCCATATTTGAAAGATATTTCCCCCTCAGGGAAATTCTTTCTGAGGAAAGAATCCTCAGGTCTTCTTTTCTGAATTAAATGACATTGTTCAATTGTGTTCTAGCATGTGTTATTTTCAAAGATATCTGCTGTCGTATTTATTTTGTTTCTCTAGGATGTTTTTTATCCAAGCATCACTGAAGTCAGTCAGCTTGCTGGCTAGGCTCTCCCCTGGGTGGTAGTTCCAGATACGGTCTCAGGGTAGGAGTTCAGTTAATGATCAGGCTTAACTCTAGAGTGAGAAGGGGGTGGACTCAAATCGCCAAAGAGAGGAAAGTTTTAGTCTAGAGTCCCCAGAGTTATGGTAGCAGACGTCAACTATCCAAAGCATTTCACTTAATTTCTTTGCAAATTTCTACCCAGTGTATTTTCTTATGGCAAATATTGGCTTCTTGATTTCCATGTGCTGGGGAAAGAGAAGAGAATGCCCCATAACATTTTTGTGCAGTTGTCCCATATAATAATCTCTAACTGCTCCTTCTACCCAGCTTGTTACTCCTGAGCCCAACACATAGGCTGACTCTGAATTCAGTCACTCTCTGAGGTCCTTTGGGGAGACCAGCTGTGACCTCCATGGTGGCTGTCTCATGACATATTCTATGCTGTTACAATCTCCATTTCCATTTTATCTGTCAACCCACTCCTCTCTACAATTTTCTTTTAGAAGTTTTACAACTCTTTATCAATGGGGTTTCTATTCTCCACTTCCTTCACTTTATCACTACTGATTTATTCCTCTTTGTCCTTTTCTTTCTTATTTCAGTGGGATCAAGAAGAGAGGGGCAAACTTGTATGCCTAGTCTTTCACCTTAAGTTCAAGACACCTCTGTAACCCTTCTTAAATTTTTCCTCTGCAAATGAGTACGTTTCAAAGGAATTAATGAGACAAGTTCAAAGATTCATAGTGAGTTGTTGATGGAGTATGGGCCAGAATTTTGGGCCATATCATTGGCCACCAGGATGCATATTACATAGATTAAATCAATGCATTGATACTGTTATAGCACTGCCCTGATCATTGAGGGCAGGGAACTTTCTGATTCACTACCATTTCTCTGATTCTTGCAAGATGCCTGCCACATGTTAAATTCTCATTGAGAAGTTAATAATACTCATGAGGTAAATGGCCTTTGAGACCCCTTTTAGCAGTAAGGATCTGTGACCTATTGATTCTATTTGAGAACTAAATTAAGTCTATTAAGAGGATATTATCTTTCTTCTCAATCTGACTCTATGGCAGACTATTTTTGTTTGGTATACATTGGCTTAGAAAAATCTACTCTGAAAGCACCACATTTCCTTAACTTTGACTTTTTAAAATAAATAATAAGCCCTGTGATACTTAGTGGTTATCTTTGTATATACACAGTGAAATTTAGGAAGGATAGGATAGCCAGAAATCAAAAGATGACTTGCATAAGGCAAAAAAGAAGTCTCTATCGTCTTGGGCACTGAAGGTATAAAGCTGTATAGGATATATATTTCCTGTCCAAATGGAGTCCATAGCTGAGATACATGAAATGGTTCTTACAATATAAGGTCCTTAAAAAAAAAGTCAAACTTGAATTTGAACCCACAAAATTCAGAAGACATAGACAATATAAACAAACACTCCTCTCAGATGCCTAGTTTCTGAGGAATCATCCAAGCCAATAAGAGCCTTCAGGTACATGTTACATCTATAACTTCAAACGTGAATATGATTTACCACTCTCCCTTCCCCTGACTCCTTTCTCAGGATGCATTTCCGGAGTGCAGGCAGACTGCAGGGAAAGAGCCAGAATCCTCCAGAGTAGCTGATCAGTGACACCAGACATTGTTGTATTTGTTCAAGATTTGCTTCAGATTTGAACTAAGGTGAAGTAAGCACACCTATTTCTAAATTACCCTTTTTTTAAAGATCAGGTTTAAAATGTTGATGGAAGAATTCATAACATATTCTGGTTTTTAGGTGTTAATTTTTGGACTTTATGTAATTATAGGGAGAAGGAGAATATTTTAACAACCTATTCATGCAAACAGGAAGGGAATGAATTTTCAGATCACTCAGAGAAATCCTCCTCTTAGTTTTGACTTTCCATAATGAACCAATTACAAGAATGTATTTGTGATTGACCCACTAAACCAGGCTGCTCTGATTTCATTTACCCTCCATACCTAATCAGAAATATTTTCTATCTTGATGAGAAGCACATTCGAGAGGAATGAATTGCACTGTGCTGGGAACACTGCTGTGGGCCCTGCTCAATATCACATTACCTAGTAGTGTGCTTTTGTACAGTGAACATCACAAACATTTGCATTTTAATGTGCACAATGAATCTCAATTACATGTCTTGAGTCTGTTTAAAGACCATTTTCCCTCCACATTACGGTCTCTTTGGAAACACCAATGTTACAACAGTGATAACCTTGAAAGGGCTGCTGGTGGATAATCATGACTTAATTACAGAAAAAGACAAGTTACCTCAGAGGAGCCCAGAACCAAAGACTTGAGAGGAAGACAAGTGTCCCGTGTCCTCACCTGCTGAAGTGATGGGAGGAAAAATAGAATTTGCTCTTTTTTTGTTTTTTTGAGAATTTGGGAGTCTTTGCTTTTAGTCCAACACATGTACTGAAAGTAACTGTACACTTACAAAAAGCTCTATTATCGATCACATTGAAATGAGATAGAAAATCTCAACTATTCTACAACTAAGAACAGTCCCCTGATCTCTATAATCTCTGATATTTTTCTATGAGATGCAACTTTATTTTTATTATATTGAGACTATCCTGATGTCAACAAAGACAAATACTGCTTAACATCAAAGTTGAAATTAGTGTGGACATAAGGATAAGTATTTCTGAATGTCTCCACTAATACCTCCATGCTTGGAGATGATAAGACTGGAGCATAAATAGGCCATATACAGGACAAAAAATTTTTGTTAATTTTAGTTCATTATAGTTTATAAATTAGCAGAGCTGGTAGGGTAGGAAGAGAAATTACATGCCAGACTTTACCATTGTTTTCTCTGGTCCAGCTTCCAAACAAGACAGGTAATATTTGGACATTGCTGACTTTTCACCAGTAGCCCCAATTCAGGAAAAACGACACATCTATCCACCAAACAGAAAGAAGAGAGGATTCGTTACTACCCAACTTCTCACCAAAGTGGGCAATTGACTCATGGCCGTGTGATAAAACCCAAGCTCTAGAGGCTCCCCATTCTTGAAAGAGAAAGTATATGCTTAAATATCATGAAGATGTTCTTGTATTTACAGAGAAACTCAGAGACACAATTCCACAGCTGACTATTCCCCAAGTACCAGTAACCACTCCTCAAATAAACTTTTTACTCAACATCCAACTTTTCACTTAATATATCTAAGTGAGGAGGCTCTAGTGACATTGTGTAAGTAAGGAAGAGAGTCAAGAATATGTGTCCTATGCTATTTTGGGGGCAATAACAGCCTGCGTGGTAAATGCCCCATTGAAAGATAATTAAGAAGAAATATAGCAGCCTGTGGTCTCTGAATAATTCCAAAGCAAATATATATATATAGGAAGGGAACATAGTGCAATCCAATAATTCCATAACTGGGAACACTTTACCTTTCAGCCGTAAACAACAAGAACTTTGAAAGTACCCTTAGTTTTAGATAGGGAGAAACAGGCAGGGCAGGAATAGAATTCTTCAGAGGATTACACTTTCTGGATGATAACATAGGGAGGGCATCGCAGATGAGATATGTGTTCTCACTGAATAAATGAGACAAAAGGTTAGAGTTTCGGGGGAAAAAGTACTGGAGAAAAGGAAGATATAGAGATAACATGTATGTAAGGTTTTCTGGAGTATTTTATCTGAATACTCACCACCATTTGTATAAGTTGAAACTCCAAGCAAGATAGATAAATTTGATTCCATGTAAAAAAATCTATTAATGTTATTTGCTTTCTATTGCTAATTGCAATAAGTTACTACAAATTATTGGATTAAAATAACACGAGTTCTTTGTTTTACAGTTGTGAAGGTCAGAAGTCTGATGCAGATCTCTCTGGGTGGCGTTCTGTTCTGGAGGCTCTAGAGGATAATTCCTTTCCTTGTTCTTTGGGGTTCTTGGCAGAATCCAGTACTCTGTGATTGAGTACTGACAACTATGTTTTCTTGCCGGGAGTAAACTGTTCCCAGCTTCTGGAGGCCGCTGCATTGGTACATGTTTTCCTTTCTCCAATTCCCAAGCCAGTAACAGTGGGTTGAGTCCTTTTAGCACCTCATCTCTGAGCCACTCTTGCCTTTCTCTTTCACTTTTAAGGATCATCTAATTAGTTGGGCCCACCTGTATAACCTATATCATCTATCGCCTCATTTCAAGATCTTTGAGCTTCATAATTACCACAGAATGTCTTTTGTCCTGTAGGCTAACATCGTCACAGTTTCCAAGGATTAGAACATGGATAGCGTTGTTCCTACCATGTCGTAAGAGGCTAACAGAAACCTATGGAATCATTTCAATAAATGTTAAAAGAATATTCAATGACATTAAACATTCTCTTACCATTTTTTAAAGATTTATTTATTTTATTTTAGAGAGAGAGAGTACATTAGTAGGGGGAAGGGCAGAGGGAGACAATCTGCAAGAGACTTCCCACAGAGGAAGGAGCCCCACATACGGCTTGATCTTATGACCCATGAGATCATGACCTGAGCTGAAACTAAGGGTCAGATGCCTAACTGACTGAGCCATTTAGGCACCTTGAAACCCTAAAAATAATTTCTATTATTGTTAATGAATCTTAGCAAGCTAGAAATAGGTCTTTTTTCACCTGATAAATGTCATCTTGCCAAAAAATCCTACAGAAAATATCATGCTCAATAATAAAACATTAAAAGTATTTCTCCAAAGATACAGGAAAGACAAGGATGCTAAATGTCAACTCTTCTATTAACCATTTACTGGTCATCCTAGCCAACAAACTAATCTATGAAAAATAAAGCATAATATAAGCAAACTAATATAAGAAAAATAGGAGATTTGGAAACAAGAAATTTAGCTATCATTTTTTCTAGATAACATAGTTGTTTCCACAGAGAACAAAAACAGAATCATAAGAAAATTGTTAAAATTAATAATTTAGATTAATAATTCTATATAATATAATATTAATAAATAAGTCAATAGAATTGACTTATTTATTATTTTATACTCCAGCTCACAGTTTTAAAAATGTGATTTCATAAAAACATAGCAACTGCAAGAAAAATATAGAAATATAAGATATCCAGAACTGGGGATCCCTGGGTGGCGCAGCGGTTTAGCGCCTGCCTTTGGCCCGGGGCATGATCCTGGAGGCCCGGGATCGAATCCCACGTCGGGCTCCCGGTGCATGGAGCCTGCTTCTCCCTCTCTCTGCCTGTGTCTCTGCCTCTCTCTCTCTCTCTCTCTCTCTCTCTCTCTCTGTGACTATCATAAATAAATAAATAATTTTTAAAAAAAAGATATCCAGAACTAAGTCTAACTGAATCTGTGTAAGGCACATACGGAAAAATTATAAAACATTCTTGAAAGACAATTGTTAAAATCCTAAATAAGTTGAGACAAATATCATGTTCATAAATAGGAAGATTTAATATGATATAAAAATATAAAATCTCCCCAAGTTGATCTATAAATTCAATGCAACTCTTTTTCTTTTAAGATTTATTTATTTATTCATGAGAGACACACAGAGAAAGATGGAGACATAGGCAGAGGGAGAAGTAGGCTCCCTGCAGGGAGTTCAATGAGGGACTCATCCCATATCCTGAGATCACGCCCTGAGCTGACGCAGAGACGCTCAACCACTGAACCACCCAGGTGTCCCAGATTCAATGCAGTTCTAATCAAAATCCCAAGAGATTTTGACAAAGTAATTCTAAACTTTAAATGAACAAGTAAAGGGCAAAGAGTATGTAAAAGATTCTGAAGAAGTATAAGGTGGAAGAATTGATCCTATCAGGTATCAATAATTCTTAAAAGGCTATGGTGGCTATGACTGATGTTGGGAAGAACAGATAAATGGTATTGGTTCAAAGGATAGACAAATCAAACAATGGGACTGAATGAATACTCAGAAAATGGCATATACAGAAACTTCAAACATAACAGAGGTAGCTGAAGATTACTGGGGAAGGGATGCATTTATTGGTTTTAAAATAACTAGGGTATCAATATGAAAACATTTTAAATGGAACTCTGTCTCACACTTTACCAAAAAGTCAAGTCTAGATGGGATAAGGTCTTAAGTATGAAAAGTAAAAGATTAAAATTGTGAAGGCGTTATAAAGAATATCCCGTCGGGGGCGTCTGGGTGGGTCAGTCAAACAGCTGAATCTTGATTTCTGCTCAGGTCATAATCTCAGCATCATGAGATCGAGCTCTGAGTAGGGCTCCATGCTGTTTAGGACTCTCTGTCTCCCTCTCCCTCTGCCCTTCTCCCCTTCTAAAAAAAAAAAATATATATATATATCCCATCAAGATAGAGAATTTCTTAAATAAGACATAAAATGCATGAACAGTATAGGAAAATATTAAGATTTTATTACCATAAAATTAAGAGTTTTCCATTTTTCAAAAGACATCATAATTAAGTGGACAATACATGGCAAAATATGCCAGGAAATATTTGCAATGCATGTAGCAGTCAGAAGAAAAAGATCCGCAATATATAATGAACTACTACAAACCAATAAGACTAAAAACAGAAAAATGGGGAAAGGTCAGAACAGGTGTTTCACAGAGGAGGAAACACTTTTAGTTTTTAAACTTTATGTTCAATCTCTTTAATGAACAGGCAAATCCAAATTAAAACCATAATGAAAGAGATAAAACACCAACAAGATTGACACAACTTATGAAGTTACATGATTCCAAGTGTCCGCAAGGATGTGGAATGATGGGAATACTAACTCAGGGCTTGTTTGAATGTAAATTGTTTTTACCATGCTGGGAAAGGGATGACGTTATCTAGAAAACTTGCGAATTTGTGCACTCTGCAATTCACCTCTTCTTTTCTAGGTAATTGCCCTGGAGAAGCTTTGCCACGTGAGTGCCAGCTGATAGCATAACAATACATAAAACACCTTGTTTGTAATAAACAATGAAAGCAAACCAAATGCATTAATGAATTATGATTTATATGAGTAAGAGAATAACATTATAGCAATGAAAATAAATAAACCAAACTTGCACTCGAGGGAATACATCCTGCAGCTGCTGGTTTCTGGTTCTCTTTGTGAATGATTTACCCTTCAGTTCATTGAGACTGTTACCTCATTTGTAAAATTAGAGAACTTGGATAAGATGATCTTAAGGAGCCCTTTAGCTTTGATGCTTATGATTCTCTTTATTTCCTTTTTTCTTCTTGAAACAGGAAGATATGCAGATATGCTATTGCTCTTTGATTGTGTCTGTTCTAGCACATATTCTGAGACCACACTTTTGTTTTATGTGATTAATCTGCGAGGCACCTTGCCGAAATGATGCAGACACACTTGATCACCAGTGGGTAGTAAGGCAAGATGTCTCCTTCTAATTTCTGTTCTAAGATTATCGCACATTCAGTGCATGGTACCTAAGTCAGTGAGTTTTAGACTGTGGATTTCAATTGTTGATGGAGGCACTGAAGGCCATTTGAAGTCAGGACTCTGATCTGTCTTACTTGCTTCCTAGTGACCTTTGGCCATTTAGTGGAAGAGTTTCAAAAATAAATTGCATGGGAGGGTGACTGACATGAAGGTGACAGCCTGACCTAAAGTGTGAACATCTAATTCATTGGCTCCAAGTTTTCAGAAACTTAGTCTCTGTAGGGGTAGGTTTGAAATGCATCTTCGGTTTGATCTTTCCTTGTGTTTTGGAGTTGATTCATTTTTCTCAATATTTATGGATTTTGCCTTTGCTAATTTATTTAGAATCTTCACCCTAGGGATCCCTGGGTGGCGCAGCGGTTTGGCGCCTGCCTTTGGCCCAGGGCGCGATCCTGGAGACCCGGGATCGAATCCCACGTCGGGCTCCCAGTGCATGGAGCCTGCTTCTCCCTCTGCCTGTGTCTCTGCCTCTCTCTCTCTCTCTCTGTGACTATCATAAATAAATAAAAAAAAAAATAAAAAAAAAAAAAAAAGAATCTTCACCCCAGACTGATAACTTAATTGATTTTAGTCTTCAGCAACAAAGTTTTCTGAAATTAAGCGCCTTGAGACTGTGGGAAATCCCAGTGCCTCTGGGATCAGATTGTGGGCTTTGCTGCCCTCTGCTGTTGGATCGGGGCAATCCTTTACCTAGGGAGATTGCAGAGGCTGCCAGGTCCCATTTCCCCAGAGAGGCCTAGAAGGAAGAGACAGGAGTTGGAGAATGGCTCTTGTTCTGGACACTGGCCTACATGGTATAGTCTTGAACATTCTCACTATGGCATGAGGAAGAATTTCTGAAAATTTCCATGGAATTCGTGGGTGTTAGATAAAACATTTTACTTAAAACTTGTCAGTGCCCCCACCCATTTCTCCTAGGCCTACTTCTTAGATCCACTTCTGACATCACCTATCTTGATTAATTACCCTGAAACCACTTGGAAACAAATAGTTGGTTGAAGCAAGTATATTGCTGATTACTTTCGGGAGATACATCTATAAAAAAGTGAGATAGGCAGAGGTGAGCAGAAAGAGAAGGCGACCAATTATGCAGATTGTTACAACTGAGGCTTCAGCCAGTGCAGTGGAAGTCCTGGAGCTGGAATATCATTTTAGAATGTTCCAAATTGAGACGTCGAGACTAGGCCCTGTAACCCTGTATTAGCAGGTCATTGGCCATGGGCTGCCCCCTGTGAGGTGCATAAGCTTGGATAAAGCAGCTTCTTACAGCCAAGAGACTATTCCCTGTCAGAGTCATGATCCTAAGTCATTAAAAAAAAAAAAAAAAAGATGTTATTTCCAGTTGCTGAGACAAAAGTATCTCATCCCTGAAGAGGGGATCTGGGCCATTTAACAGGATATCTGTTTATCCAGTATTGCCTACTTAGAGGATTATAGAATTTTAGAATTATGAAATTTGTAGTTGGAGGAGGCCCACCCTCCAACTTGAAATTTTAATATTTCTACATAGATTTGATATTATTTGAGCTGAGCCTGGCGAAATGGAGATCTTGGAGATCTTGGCACAAGGAGACCCTTGAGATGAGGAGAAGCCAACCAGAAGGTACAGCCATATAAAGGGCAAGAGACAGAATATCACAGGACAATTGCCTGCAACAAAAAGATCCTAGACTTAGAAATAACTATTGTGAAGGGTAATAGCAAGTATAACATTATGTAAAATTATGTAAAATCATTATGTAGATTATGTAAAATCAAAGCAACACAAAATTAGTCTTGAAGATTGTCCATGTCCCAGTCCTGTTGCTAACTGTAAGGGCATTAAGTGAGTTTCTTCATCTCTGAGAGCTTCAGTTTACCCATCTATGTAAATGGGGAACAAAAATAATACTTCCCTCTTATAGTCTCAATGCAAGTTAAATAAGAGACCCACATCAAAAGCTAGAACTCCCAAAGCCTACAGTCTCAGTGTTAGAGATGAGCAATAAAGAAACCTCACTATGCATGCACATATCCACATAGATTTTTCTCTGTATGCACATGTATATGTGTGCATGTATTTGTACGTGCATTTTTATATAAATATATCTATATTCATCTACATCTGTGTCCGCATCATCAGTAGTTCTCAGTTGGAGGTGATTTTCCCCTCAGGGGGCTATTTCACAATGTCTGGAGACATATTTGATGGCCATAGTCCCTACTGGTACTGGGGTCATACTGGTGTGTATAGAGGTAGAGACTAGGGATGCTGCCAAACATTCCACGATGCACAGAACTGTCCCTCATGAGAAAGAAAATCACTTGGTTAAAAATGTCAATAGTGCTAAGGTTGAGAAACTCTGGTGTTTCCACATTTTTAATATCATATCTAATTTGTTGTTGTGTGTGACCCAGAGCGAGGAAAAAATATGTGTCTATGTTTGCTATTATCCTGATGATTCCAGGCTGTGGGAGATACTTCTAGGTTCCTGATACATATCTATTTTTCCATTCTTCCTTGATAACAGTTCCCACTATTCATAATACAATGTGTCCAGTGCCTTTTTCAGTTTTCTTGCAGCAAACGTAGTCATTTTGCACAATTCTGGCTAATTAACTGTCAGGAGTCTCTCAGGGAAGATGGTATCTTTCTGATGAAAATGAAGAGATAAAATAGTTCACACTATTCCTCCCCATTGTTCTTTCCATGTCTTCCTACCTGCAGTGGTGATAAGATTCTTAGCAGAACAGCAGCCCTCTTACAAGCGTGGGAGTGAAAGCCACACAATAAGACTGGCAGAGCAGAAGGAGAAAAACCATGGGGGGGGGTGTCTTTTTCTGGTAATGTTATATACTAAACAAACAAACGGACAAACCCTCCCAAGAAAAATATCTTCAGATATGCTAAAAATTAAAACTTTCTTCTTTTAAACCCGTTGTTGATTTTGCAAGAAAGAAAAGACTTTTGACTTCTCCCAGAAAGAGTGAGATGGGAGAAGGCTAAGCTTCGCTTTTCCTTCAGGGGAATCTGCCAATCCTTGGTGTCCATGAACTTCCATTTCAATGGCTGCATAAGGCTCACAAGACAGACAATAAATCCAGTCAATCCAAGGATCAATTAGGGATCACTGAACAAAAACAAAGCTCCCCCACAGAAAGAGACAACAAGAACACGTACCTATTTCATTGTTTGCATTGAGGGGAAAACATTACTTATTTTATGGGTTTGTAGTCCTAAACCAGCTCTTACAAGCAGAGAATTTAAATCAAAGTGCTCCTTGACTGATAAATGTTCCCAGGGAACTGAAAGAGACAGATTCTCTTGAGAGGAACAGAGCTTCAACACAACTTTGAAGAATCCCCAAAGATTAAGTTGTAAAGAATGTGAAGTTGCAGTCAAAAGAATATTTTAGGACCAAGAACCAGTATCAACAACAGACAGTAGAGGCGTTTACACAAAAGTACAATTGGCCTGCAACTGTTTAATGGAAACCTTTGAAAGTGGATACAGTCCAGAATTCAGAATTTTGGGGATATTTAGAAATATTATAGAATCCATTCATGGTAGTGTCCATGCAGCCAGAATGAGGTCTGTGACAATAATACATAGTCAAACATCTCAGAGCAAAATACATGAAATGGTACCAACAGAAGCTTAAGATAGTCTTACAGCAATGCAGTTTGGATTTTGCTTATGAATGACTGTTGTCTACCCTTTTACTAAAAAAAAATTACATTTTCAGAATTTTTTCAAGTCAGAATTTCAGAAAGGGCAATTTCAAAACTATATTGAGGTATCAGGCATACAGTGCAAAGCAAGTACGTTTCATATATTTTAGGAAACGAAAGAGATACTGGAAAAATATGAACAAGGAATAAGAGAGTATTACATCCAACTTGAAAAATTGTTTAAAAAATAGAACATCTAGAAATAAAGAAATAAATAACTGAAGTTTAAAATACAATGGATGCATTAAACCAGAATATTAGACCCATATGAAGAGTTAGTAAACCGGTTTTGCTCAGGAAGAGGGCAAACCAATTAATTAACTTAATAAGACTGTTAAGTATTCAAATTCAGATCTAAAAATAGCTACAAAAATATAACTACCCAATTAATGGAGAGAAGAGAAAATGTAATGAGTAAGAAGGGAAAACAAAAGAGAAACTCGATCAGTACAAAGGAAGGCAAAAGCAAAGAGGAAAAAATCCAAACAAACCAGAAAAACTCAAAACAAATGACACAAAGCAAGATAGTAGATAAATCTGATTACAAAACTAATTGCCCCCGGTTTAAATGGACCCTACTCACTTTAGTTAAAAGGAAGCTTCAGCCTGTATTTTTAAAATTTCAACTCTGTGCTGTTTTTTAAAAACTAAAAAAGGACAGAGTTTAAATTAAAAATTTAGAAAAATATATTCCAGATACATAATAACCTAAGTCAATCTGGTATGATGATACTCATATCAGGCAGCTTGGGACTCAACTTCAGACCCTGATCTCCAGACTTGCTCCCACTGCAAGTAGTCAGACAACTGGATTAACTATATGAAGCCGGTGCTTTCACATATTAGACGACTTGCAGAACAGTGCCGAGACCACTGAGAGAAGGGAAGTGAATCAGGTGAGCATTGCTGGATGGACTGTTCTCCGCATGGAGGCGCTTTCTGGGCAGCAGCATGGAGGAGGGCCCAAGCAGAGCCCAGCAGTGTCCTGAGACTAAGAGACAGAGTACTGAGGTCTGAGACGCTGGGGTGGTGGGAGTCTGAGGGCAGAGAACAGGAAAGGAGGAGGCAAAGAAGGAGACCCAGAAGTCTGCAGAGGGGTTGGTTCCCTTTGGTCTTTTGCTAAATACTAAGCTATAAATGCATAGGGTCAAACCCCATGAGGTTGGGCAAGGAAGAGATACCAGGTTGCTGTGAGCTGAACAAATGACCTCACCCAGGGCTGGGAAGTGGTCAAGGTTACACTTACAGATGAAACAAGTAGACAGAAAATCACTAAGGTTCCAGATGCCCCGATGAACACATCAAACATCTCGTCTTTACTGATATCCATAGGACAGTGCATCAACAATAGTGAAATATACTTTCTTCTAAAGAGCAAAGAAGGCATTAACCAAGAAAGATGATATGCAAATGTAAGCACATTTTATTTTATATATATATATATATATATATATATATATATATAATTTCGATTTGCCAACATATAGTATAACACCCAGTGCTCATCCCGTCAGGTGCCCCCCTCGGTGCCCATCACCCAGTCACCCCCTCCCCGCGACCACCTCCCCTTCCACTGCCCCCTTGTTCGTTTCCCAGAGTTAGGAGTCTCTCATGGTTTGTCACCCTCTCTAATTTCTCCCACTCATTTTTTCTCATTTCCCTGTTTCAAAGATTTAAAAGCATAAGGCGTATTTTCTCTGACTTGTTTTCACTGTTCTGATTTAATCTTTGCAGCAGCTCTGTGTTTAAATGAGTAAACCAAAAGTCTGAGAGTTAAGAAATTTATCTGGACTCAAATGGAAGAGCTACGAGGGTGGGTGGCTCCGTGGGTGGGAGAGAATTTTTGGGGTCCCTGGGGTCTCCTTTGAGTTCTCAGTGGTGCACCCGGGGAACAGGGACATGCAATGACTAGCAAGTGTCACTAGAGGGAAGTATTTGTTCATGAAGCCAGCAACCTAACCAGTACCAGAGGAGGATCTGGGGTGTACCCCTGGATTACTGCAAGAAACCCGAATTGAAATATGTCGATGGAGTGTAAACTGAAAGACGCTCTGCTGGATCTTTCTGTGGCAGGATTCCAGTTCAGTCACAGGGTGATTGCAACAGTCGACTCTCACCTGCCCCTCTCGTCTAGCTGTGACCCTGCCTGCCCATGTGGTCCTGGGTGCCTGGCTGGTGCTCAAGGGCCTGGTCTCTGCACCCCCGGCTTTAGTCCCTGGCGCAGGGGATCTCTTCTTGCTTCCCAGCTGGAGGGGCAGCCCTATCCAGCTGCTGTTAGGGAAGTCTCAAAGGAAACAAACCTCCAGCCCAGCTGCTACCTTTTGCACAGTTTTATAAAATGAATCTCGGGGCACCTGGGTGGCTCACTGGTTGAGCATCTGCCTTTGGCTCAGGTCATGATCCTGGGGTCCTAGGATGGAGTCCCACATTGGGCTCCCCGCAGGGAGCCTGCTTCTCCCTCTGCCTGTGTCTTTGCCTTTCTCTGTGTGTCTCTCATGAATAAATAAATACAATTTATAAAATAAAATAATAAATAAAATAGTATTTTTATTTTAATAAAATAAAATAAAATGAATTTCTGTGACTAACTTCAGATTCTGATGTAGTCTTATCTCAGTTCTTAGGAAATTGGGCAGATTTGAGTTCAAGTTTCAGCCCTTTTAACTTGGGTATTCACTCTTGGACTTCTGCCTCATTTATTTAAAACAGGGAGCAGCTGCGAATATTCAATCAGAGCAGTAAATACGGAACCCTCAGAGCCTAGTAAAGGCTCAAGAAGTGAGTTCCCTTCATTCTGTTCGCTATTTCCTTGACCAACGAGCCTTTTTTTTACTGTGCCCGGCCTGATGGTGATGTTCCTGGTCATAAAAGGATCGTAAGAGGTTTGTTCATTCCTCGTGCCACTCATGTGGAGAAGGACCTTGTCACTTTTCTTAGAGCATTGCTTCGCCAACTGCAGACATTCTGTACCAACATCATCATCTCTACCATGTTCACTACCTACCAGCACCATTATTTGTTTAGTGTTTTAAAAATTATCTCATTTCTTAAAACCCTTGAATCTACTTTAAAGGGAAATGTATATCTCTTCTGTAAACAGAAAACTAACATGACTCACAGGAAATATAAGGTCAGCATAAAAATAAACATTAAACTAAATCAAGTCATTAAATACTGTAATGACATAAATAATATAGAGACCACTCTATCGAAGTACTCCTGAAGGTCTATAGTAAGACCTACTAGTCCCAGGTACTTGGATAAGCCACTTTAATACATACACAGAAAGAGGTGGTATCTTTAATGATTGTAAGCACAGATATATCTGCAGTTGTAATTAAATTTGTAAAGAGACTGTATCTTCATTATTTTATTATTCCTCAATAGCTAATTTGACCTCTTATACCTCCTCCTGTCTGGTAATTCAGTCCATTCCCCAAGACTAGATAAGTCTGTCTCTAGTAAATGATCCACATAAATCCTCAGCTATCTATTTTTCTTTTTTTTTAAGTAAAAAATAAGTTTATTCTGGAATAGCAGAGCAATTGCAATTTGGGACAAGCAAACTACAGTGAACCAATGGCAAGTCTGAAGATACAAAGGGAAGTTCAGCTTATGTTAGGTTTTAGGAGGAAATTGGCAAGGGTTATTTATTTATTTATTTATTTATTTATTTATTTATATTTTTAATATTCTATTTAAATTCAATTTGCCGACATATAGTATAACATCCACTACTCATCTCATCAAGTGCCCTCCTTAGTGCCCATCACCCAGTTACCACCCCCCCCCCAACCTCCGCTTCTGCAACTCTTTGTTTCCCAGAGTTAGGAGTCTCTCATGGTTTATCTTCCTGTCCAATTTTTCCCCACTTAACTTCCCTCCTTTCCCTTATGGTCCCTTTCACTATTTCTTATATTCCACATATGAGTGAGACCATATGATCATTGTCTTTCTCTGATTGACTTATTTCACTCAGCACAAAGCTTTCCAATGTCCCTCTCCCTTTCCCTGCTTCTCTTCCAGTGGGCAGCTGCGTTATGGTCGAGGGCTGTGGCTTCTGTGATCTTGTGTCAATACGTGTAGGGCATGATGTGTCCATGGGGTATGATGTTGACATTCTTCCCAGGCCTGGAGTTGGGACTGTCTGCCTCAAGGCTCAGAGCAAGGAGAGATCAGCTCTGGAAAATGCAAAAGAGAAAAGCAAAATAATGTATACATTTAAAAAGTACGTATTACATACATTTTGTCTCCAGTAGCTTTAAGTGGATCAGGCATGTGTGACATTTAATATTCATTTTAGGTGATCCTGAAATAACTGCTTTTTTAGAGGAAAATTATAATAATAATAGTCACCATAATAGTATTAGTGAACCTACGCTGCAAATTAATTATGCTTATTACATGTAGCCAATAAGGGATATATTGTCTTAAAACAATGTAGTACTAGCAAAGGGGATGTTTCAAGACTAGATACATTTGCAAATATAATACTCCACTATATTTTAAGAGTATGTATGTATTACAGGACCCAGAAGAGTCTCCATGCTGATGAACAATTGATCTGTTGCCCCTGCTCTTTACTACCACTGCAGCAAGCCAGTCCTCCCCTAGCTGACACCTGTCCCTCAGTTCGGCCAGAAGGAATTCTCCTTCCTCATCTGCAATGCTCTCAGTAAGCTTTGCCATGAACCCATGCTAGAAGTCAAGATTCGAGGGAGCCAAGGTTACATGGTACATTTGGACCCGGAGTGTTTCCTCTACCATGGGAGTTCTCAACTGGGGGTGGTTCTGCCTCCCAAAGAAGACACTGGCAATGTTGAGACACTTTGATGGCCATGCCTGGAAAATTCCTACCGCCAAGTGGGGAGAAGCCAGGGATGCAGTTACCCATCCTGCAAGGCACAGGACAGCGCACAACAAAGATAATATGTCAGTATTGCCAGGTGGAGAAACTCAAGTCTGCTCTACCAGAAAGCAGAAAGAAGTATAATGAAGACATCTTCAAGCCACTACATGATGGAAACACACTTGCTGCTTTCAATGTTTGATCTCAACTCTCTATCTACAGTGACTTTTGGAGCCTCATAAATGAAGATTTCGTCTAAAATCTGTGCCTTTGTGGATGAGAGAGTATCAATAAATAAGTCAGTGAATCCTAATAAATAATATTCCCTTTTAAGTATTTCTTCTTGAAAACTGTTGCCAGCAGGAAGGAACTGCTGAGGACTAGGCAGGGTCAAGTGGGGGTGGTAGTGAGAAGTGAGAAAAAGAAGGAAATTTGGTTAGAACTAACATTTCCTTATTAATTATTGTATTATTATTATTTTGGTAAAATAAATAATCCCTAAGATCTTGGAACCTGATGGATTGTAGCAAATCTTGTTTTGTTCTTTTTCTCCCTTTAATGTCCCTCCCTCCCAGCTATCATCATCCTCCCTGCCTCCTGGGTACACTCACCTGACAGGTGCACACTCACCTGGCAGGTGCACACCCTTGCCACCTCTTATTAGCACTATTAATTCATTAATATCTTTACTCTCTCATAGCTTTTATGAGGATGAGATAGGATTTGTAAAATGCCTTTCACATTTCCTCAAACCTCAAACCTTTCACATTTCCTCAAAAATTTTTTCTAATCCACCAGGAGCATATGCAAGTTGGATGATATCATTCTGAGGTTCAATCACTGGATTTTTTTAAAGGATGAGAAGATAGATGCCCATAATGGTCCCATCTATCCCATCACTGATAATTAGGAAGCCACCTTCCATCGGAACACTATTGGCTTTATGTTTCCAAAGACCTAAATAGAAGAATTTGCTAAATTATATATGCATTAAGACTAGTATGTGATGTCTTTTTTTTTTTTTTCACTTGTTTCTTTGAATGATTCAGAACATTGGGTATTGCTTGAGGATGAGAGTATGTTTATCCTCTGATGTGACATAGTGTGAAACATCTTTGGGAATATTTTTGAAACTATTGAGTGAATGAAGAAACAAATCTATGATCTTGAGAGAAGGGCTAGAGGTCTCTAGTACCTACTGACAATCAGCCTACGTGGAAGCCTGGGTGCTCCTCTCTGGGGGACCCACTTTACGTCAGTCAGCCTTGTGGAGAGAAAACTTTATTTCATGTAGTTATATGGGAAATATTTGGTTTTCAATCCATCTTAATTTCATCAAACAGGGCCTTCTAGGAAGACCATAATTCAGTTGTGCTAAAACCAACTAATAGTTGACCCTGAGTGGAAAATATAAGCCATATAGAATGTGTTACCCTAAATCAAAATTCATTCTTCATCTGAAGCCTACAGATTATAAATCAAGAATTAAACTCAGGTCGGTAAATCCAAGCAAATGCACACAAACCTGAGAGTTTGCACAACTGAAACAGAAGCTTGGACGGTAAACCTGCATAAATCAAATCTCTAAATCAAAAGGGGAAACAACGATTTTTCTTGTCCTACAGAGCAAGAGAAACGAACCCTCTAAACCCCTCAATGCAGATAAAAGTTCTGGCTTGTATATAGCTTGATATATTTATGTATGGAGGAAGCACTGCTTGAAATTAAGCAAGAAGAATGAAATATTGTAATGACCGTGCCAGAGAAGCTGCCCTGCAAGCAGTTTCACAGCTGGGTCATTAACAAGAATGTTTGAGAAAACACTCGGCTAGCATTCAGCCACTCTTGGCCAAGGGATGGCAGGGGGTGAAACATTTTCAGAGTCTGTCAAAGGTGTTAGTTCAAGCAGCTGCCCCGTGGTCGAGAAGGGAAAGGTCTCCTGCAGCTTCAGGCTGAAGCCACTATTCCTGACATATTGCACCTTCCACGTCACAAGAGCGAATCTGAGTGTTGTGTTCTGCATTGATCCCCACTTGGCTCAGGAGCTCTGCAGTCCTGAGGTTTCAGGACTTTGGAATGTTAATGTCACTTTTATAATGTAATTTTCCCTCATTTTAGAAAATTTCTTAAATCTAATTTACTGCCCTGTGTTTTCACAATCCCCTTATTAAGACATCCAGACCCTCAAATCATTCCAGTTTATTGATTAAATGTTAAGAACCACGTGCACAGGGAACTCTATTTTGTTTTGGTAAAAGGGCACAGGGATAAGCCAACAATATTGCTCAGCTTATTTGCTTTAATTGGAAAGACATTAAAGAAAGGGCTTTAGTATTTCATGTAATACACAGTAGGAAGTGGGGTCCCTTACAATGCTTCCCATGTTGCATTTAATTTCAGATTCTGAACTGATGTGCACACAGAAGGGTTTCTTATTTAAAATAGAAAGCCTTGTGTAATAGCATTTTGGTGAACCCATACACCACACAGAGCATACCAGTGGATGTAGGGTTCTTTTCACAACTATTCAAAGGACATGGTTGGGTGTATATCTCCTGTGTACATGTATGTTTGCACATACAGGTAGAAATCCCTTGCAGTGCCTGAAAACCAGTTACAACTGTTCATGATTATTCTTTGATAAATGGCTCATTTGAGGCAAGATACTTAAGTGCTGCAAAAGCTCCCTCCAGTTGCCTGCACTTAGGCCCATTCTAGAGACCTCTAAATGATTGAGAGTCTATGAAGGAGACGTCTATTTGTTAAAATTCATTCAGTCATCCCACAGATATTTAATGAATGCCAGCCACCTCTAGTGCTAGTCACTGTTCCAGGAGCTGGAGACCAAGAAATGGTGGAAACAGACAAAAGTTGAACTCTGAATCAATTTAATGAATCAAATTAACAAGTCAAATTAATTTCCTAATGGAATCACGTTGGGCTGAGTGCTTCCTTAATAAACTTCCTTTCTCATACGAGGGCAAAGTAATTCTTACCATGGTTCTTAGGGTAATGTCTCATCACAAATTCTAAAAGTTCATTTTATTTGGTGAAATTTTATTATTATACTAACCCTACTAATGTAGGGAGATAGACCCTATCATGAGCAGGAGATAGACCTTTTATAATTGAGAAGGATAAATGAAACGCAAACATTTCATATACAATAGATAGTATCAATATAAGAAGATGACATTATGTAGACAAAGTCTTGGAAAGAATAAACTAAAAAAAGGAAGTGCTAGGATAGGCGAAGACTCAATAGTGTGACCAGTGCCATCTGCATCACCTGGAGACACATCTTCAATGCAGATCCTCAGGACCCATCTCAGACCCACTGAGTCAGAAACTGTGGAGGTAGAACCCAACCTGGACCAGAGCAAGCTGTCTAGGTGATCTGGATTTACTCCAGAGTTTGCAGTAGACATTGAAGATTCTGTTACTTAAAAACCCTTTAACTGTGTAGTTGCAAGCACAATTATCTTATAAAGCTTGCCATGTTCCGGAGAAGTGAGAGACTCATCTATTATTTAAGGCAGATCTACAAGGCAAATTTGAATTGGCAACTAAGCCAGTAATTTGAACTATTTTGGTTCAGAAAGTTGCTCTCTCTGACCCAGAAATGCCTAATCCCCCAACTCACTGGTCAACATTGGCTTTGGGCTCCAGACATAATTGTTTGTGCTGTCTGCATCCTGGGGCTGGTAAAACCTCACCTCATCTTAAGCATATCAAGGCTCAAGCTATGAAACTTGGTTGCCTGCCCACTTGCTGATGGAATCAGAGCATGTTAGAGAGGGCCACTGAAAGAATCAATCAGCTCACTCAATTTTGTACAACTCCCATGTGCTGGGGACTCGGCCTGGTGCTGCTGGAGAAGAGGGGTAGATAGGACAAGATGCCTGTGGCCTACAAGTGGCAGGGAACTTCAGACTTTTCATCTGTGAACAAAAGCACTCAGCACCCTAAGCTTTGTGCTAAATAACCATGCAAAGAACAAGAGAGTTCAGTGGCCCGGGGCAATCAGGGACAACTTTGCAGAGGCCATACAGTTGGGCAAGAGCTTGGTAGGAATCAATCATGCGGCTCTAGTGTGGATGTAGGAAAATCCATGGCATGTTTGAGTGAAATCTTTGCTTGCATAGTTTATTAGTGGGAGAGAAGGTTGGAATTGTCTGAGCCAGATGGAAATGGACCTTGGATAATATCCCATGGACAAGACGGAACCATGAGAGCTTTTCCAGCAGGGGTGTGCTAAGATAAAGATGGAGGGTTAAGATGGCAAGTGGGAAATAATTGTCTTTCTTTGCTCCTATGCCACAACGAGTTAATCTAGACTTCCTCAAGCAGTCATGAGTCACTCAGGCTGCAAAATGGGTCCATTTGTCAGTAAAGGGGAAAAGGTGACAACAGCTAAGAAAACGGAGAACAGCAGGATCCCAGTCAGAACCTGGCCCCAGAGCGAGAATGCACACGTGTACCGCTCGGAGATGAAAAATGCTTTCCTTGGGCCATCCATCATCATCATCATCCATGGAGACAGCTCCTCCATCTAGGGCACATTTCTCCTGAAGGGAGAGGCTGGGCCCTGGGGATGCTGCGATGCCCGGCCCTCTTTGGACAGCTGCATGTGATTGATGGTCTTGGGCTCTGTGCCTCTCCAGGATGAGTGTGCAATGTGGCTGGGAGGTGTGGAGGGCATAGAGCCCTCACTTCTCAGCCAGCAGCAGGGAGGTGCAGGCAAAGCCTCCGAGTCACAGGGGGAAGTCTTGCCTATCTCCCATAGTCCACTGTAAGCTCCTGCAAGATAGACTCATCTTAACCTGTCATTTCTCTTTTCTGCAACAAGCCTGGCACACATTGGGCTTTCGGTTCATATTATTGAATGAATGTATGAACCTAACAGGTTGTACATAGAACTTTCTTCCCCTTCTCAATGTGCTTCAGTCAGAAATTGCAAAAACCAGAAGCATTCTCAGACACCATCTAGTCCAAACACTTAATATGAAAATAGAGAGACTGAGGACCCAAGAGGAATAACGGCCTACACGAAGACTCCAATAAATTAGTAGAGATTGTAGATTAGGGTCGTTTTAATAATACCTTGTCTCCTATAACACATGGACTTTTAAAGGACTTTTTAAAATTCAAATCGAAGATCTAATAAGATCTCTCAGTTCTCTGTGTAAGTATCACCCTATCCATGAAGGCTTCTATGATACCCGATTTATGATAGAAGCCCCTTTCTCTACAATTCCTGACTCCCGCCTCATAACCTAGCATTCCTTCCTTCCCCCCAGCCCTCGACCTGCCCTACTCTATTTTTTTCTAGAGCTCTTATCGCTGCCTGATATTCCAGACATTTTACGTGTTTATATTTCTTTCATTTGCCCCGGCCCCCAAGAACATGATCTCCGTGAGGGCGGAGACAGTTTTAACTCTATTCTGACTCTATTCTTTATAACATAGTGAGTACTTAGACGGCATTTAATACACATTTACTGAATGAATGGAAGAAACTAAATTAATTTTCCGCAATACAAACCATTCCATCAGCATCTTGGTCAATTATGATTTATTTCTGTACACGGTTTAGTGATTATACCATGACATTGATTTCTAGAGGCAGGAGGCTTTGACAGTGAGCCTTTCCAGCCATAGTTATCAGGATGGCATCCGGTAGGATGGAGCAGAACAAGCCTAGTGTGACAGGGCACTCCGATTTTCTTTGCAAAGCTGTCTCTCCTACTGGCCTGAGAGAGCCTGAGGACAGAACTGTGTTAGAGTCCTTGCTGAGCCCCAAGCCCATAGGACAGGGCATCATAAACTCCAGATGCACTGCACATAGTGGCCCCAGATTTTCAATGTTTACTGAACAAATAACTGCAACTGATTTAATGGGAAAAAATCCATTGTCTATATAGTAAAAACCTTGGTTATTTGGAGGGGTTGCATGTAAGACTTAGCAACGAGTTAAATGTGAGAATTGTTGATTGTCTAAAATAATTGCTCTTTTGCCAATCCCAAGCATGTACTTGATGTTTTTCCTTCTGTCATAATCAGTACACAGGAATCAAAACTCCTTTTAGATTATTCAATATCAGACCGTGAGGTATTTACCATGGCCTTTTATAGTCTCTTGGATTATGATTGTGAATATTGCAGTTTTTGAATTACCAAAACTTAATCACTCGGTTGTATATCGTTAGACATATATTTTGACGTCAGCTTTTTTTCCTAATATAAACAAGAGTGTAATAAATACTCCTTTACCTCACTCTTTGTGTAGACTAGGATTTTTATTTCGGCTAAAATAACCTAAGTTATTTAGAGGATAGAAGTGTCTCTAAGCCTTCAGAAACTCAGGAATGTAGTTTCTATAAAATCCTTTTGACCTCCTTTGATGAAATTATCAAATGGGTTTGTCCAGGAGGGTCCTACATTGGATGGCTCTGTGCACTGGCCCTTTGAAGCTGTTGCAAGAGACCTTACCACTGTCCCTTCAGGATTTGAATAGGCATTCCTTCCCCCATGCCTGGAGTTGGATAAATGCTACACTACTACAAGCATATATAAAACTAGAGGGGCTTAACTAAGACAGAGGCATGATTCCTTCTCATGTAAGTCAGAAGGGAGCTTCTAAGATTATATAAATACAGCTTCTAAGGTTGCCCCATCTTAGACAGCTACCAAAAGCAGACTCAGGGGGAAATATGTACAGAACCCAGAGTAAGAATTCTGGAGGAAATGACCTGAGAGTAGCTCATATCACTTCTGCTTTCTTTTCACTGGCTGGAAACCAGCCTATGGCCGCAGCTGGCAACAGGGACCATATTAATAAAGTCCGGTTAACGATACATCCTTAATATGATAATACCTCAAATATGTTTATTTGTTTCTTTACTGTCATTGTGTTCTTTCTGGCCTCATCATCTCCTTTTTTAAAAAAATATTTTATTTATTTATTCATCGGAGACACATAGAGATAGAGGCAGAGACACAGGCCCAGGGGGAAGCAGGCTTCCTGCAAAGAGCCTGATGTGGGACTCAATCCCAGATCCCAGGATCATGCCCTGAGCCGAAAGCAGACTTTCAACTGCTGAGCCATCCAGGCATCCCAGGCCCCCATCATCTCTTGACTAGATGAGCATAACAACCTTAGAATCCATCCTCATTCTCAATCTTAACCACTTCTGATCCATCCCCTGCACGTATAGCCGGCATGGTCCTTTTGAAATTTGAATCTGATCACATCACTCCTCTGCTTAAAATGTTAAATGGCAAAACACTGACTTTAGAGAAAAGAAATTTTAAAAGCCAAACACCTTCCAATGACATCCAAGGCCTTTCTTTTTGACCCTACCCAATTATCCGCCTCATATTGCTCAAATGTCTGGGATGCAGCCATGTTGGCACATATTTGGTCTTTTAAGGGTGGAAGAAATGGAAGCTAAGAGCTGAGACTGACAGCTAACTTCTCTGGGATATGAAGTGAGAAAACACATGTGTTTTCTATCACTTTAACAAAATTCAGCATTTGTCCTCTCTTCAAACATATGTGGAAACTACCTATGTGAAGGCTATGGTTTCCTAGGACTTCCAGAACCCCAGCTCTCTACTCTATAGGACTTACTGGGATTTTAGAGATTACCTGGGTGGCGGGGGGGGGGGGGGCATGAGGGGAGATACAGGGTTCTTTGCTGAGACCAGCATGTGGAACTGACCTGATGAACCTCACAGAAAATAATGTGGAGTTTCACATATATTGATTTTTATATGCAGGTCTCTGGTATTATTTCAAACAAAAGAAAGTTCTAAAGGGCAAATGTGGAAGAGATTTCTCCCTGCTCAATAAAATGGCTCTGGAAAAATAAGATTTCCTCTCTGGGCCTCAGTTTCCCCATATGTAAAATGAGGGTGTTGGACTAGAATGATCTCAAAGGTTCATTTCAGCATGATAAGGAGATCAATTCATTCAATGCTTATTTTTATTTAATTTTAAGCCCTCACTGTACTCAGCACTATTCTATATCTTGAGGATAATATGTTGTAAAAGATAGACAAAGAACTTTCTCTAATAATGATGATATTCTAGTTGGGAGTGGAGTGGTCAAATAGATACACAGATAATACAGAAACAATTTGACGGCGATGCTGACTATGCAGAGGAATAGTTAGTGGATGGTAAGGTAAAATAAAAGGCTGTCTCTGAGTGACACTTAGGCTAAAAGGCAACTATGCCAAGATCAGAAAGAAAGCATTCCTGAGGGGAATGATGCAGAGAAGCCATCAGAAGCACTGAGCTTGGTGTGTTTCATGGAAAGAAAGAGGTTTAGGAAATGAAGTGAGTTTGGAAATGGTCCTAGAAGAGGTGGAGAAGTTCGACTGGGGTCAGATCATGTAGGATATTTACACCATAGTAAGAGATTCATCAAAGTGCTATCAGGCATTTCTGGAGGATTTGAAGCATGGGAAAGACCCTTCTTTAAGTTTTGAAATCATCACTCTTGGAATTGTATGGAGTATGAAATAGGAGGAAGTGGGAGTGGAAGGGGAAGCTACTGAGGTGGTCATGGGGTCATTGTAGCAGTCCTGGGGAGAAGTGGTGGGGGCACAGGTGAGAATGGTAGTAGTAGGTAGAGAAATGTGCACACACATGAAATGTGTTCCTGGAGTGGTAGCAGGAAATGAGTAAAACAAAGGGGAGGGATGAGGTGTCTGGGTAGCTCAGTCAGTTGAGCATCTGACTCTTGGTTTCAGTTTGGGTCATGATCTCAGGCTCATTATCTCAGGGTTGAGATCCAGCGCCATGTGGAGCCCCATACCTTGGGCTCTGCACTTAACTTGGAGTCTGCTTGGGATTCTCTCCCCCTCCCTCCGTCTCTGACCCTCCTCTCACTCATGTGGACACACTCGCTCACTCTCTTTCTCCCTCTAAAATAAACAAATACATACATACATACATACATACATACATACATACATAAACAAATATTTAAAATCTTTTTAAAAAATTGAAAACTGAAGGATATCAGCTAAATAAGGCCATTTTCTGAGTTTAAGAGAATGGAAAAGGGTTCTTTGTTTTGAACATGTCGACTTTAAGACACCCATTACATCTATGAGTGTAAGTGTTAGGAAGGTCATTGCTAGGGATGTAAGTTTGGAAACCATCAGCAAATTAGTAGTTTTTCCAGCTGTGGCCTAAAGGAGATGATGCAGTGGGAGAGCATAGACACAGAAGACAATGTGTTCCTTAGCTGTGGGGGTGCCCCTTCATTTAAAGATTTGGTAAAGGAGAACAATCCTGCAAAAGATACTGACATAGAACGAAAAAAAAGGTGGGAGAAAAATCAGGAAGAGTGTTTTCACTAAAGCAGGGAAGGGAAATCTTTCAAAAATGAGGTCATTTGTCCTGAATGTTTCTGAAAGGTCACGCAAGGCCAAAACCATAAAGGAGCTATTGGACGTGACAACATGGAGGTCACTGGTGATGTTGACAAAAACAACCTCATTGATATGGGGGGACAGGGTGCAAATCAGAGATTAAGGATGGACATTGACATGAGAAGGAAGGTGGAGAAAGCAATTAAGTAAAATCATTGCACACTGGAGCAGAGATATGATGGGGATGTGGGGAGTTGAAGGGGACAAATGACAGAATGATTTTAAGATGATGGCAGTGATGCTGCAGAGAAAGAGAAATTGCTGGTGCAGAAGAGCGAGAATGGTTACAGAAGAGAAATCTCAGTTGCCAAGTGCAGGCGAGGTTCAATACGCAAGTTTGGGTGTTGCCCTTGGACAGAGGCAGGCACCCTTCTTCCAAGGTGACAGAGGGAGACAGAGAGTGTGGGTGTTAGTACAGGAGGATGAGAAGTTGTGGGGAAGCAGATGAGTTCATCTCTAATAACCTTTATTTTTCAGTGAATCACGGGGCAGCTCACGGTGGACAAGTAGGTGGGGCAGCAGGGAACACCAGAGACGGAGAGCTGAGGAGAGCCCATCTGAGAAACAGATTAAAGGTTTTTTCTCATCCCTTCTCATTATTTATTTGTAAATAAAACCAACACTGTGTTGGGGATCTAAATACCTGCCAGGTCTTCTTCATGCATTATATCTAATTATTCCAATCCCAACCCAAAAAGGCAGATGTTGTCTCCGCTTTCCAGAAATACAGGCTTGGCTTCATTAAATAACAGCAAGACCCTATCTTTCTTCAAAGCCCTTGTTCTTTGAAGCCTCATTACCAAGCGAGGACGCTAGCAAGGTCAAGGTTATCAATTCAATTATCAATTCATTGCAGCAAGCATTTCCACCTACCTACTACGTGTTAGCTTTAGACTCCCAGGGCACACTTACATGTCTTGTGACACCTCCCCTTCACCTGTTTCTAATCACTCTACGTGAAGAATCCAGGCTGTAGAAGTACAGCCACGACCCAGGTTCAGCCCTCTTTGCAGAGAAGACAAGTAAATGAGCAGACATAAGTGGGTGTAATTAGGATAGTGAGCCCAGAGAGTGGTGGACACAGCCTTGCGGGGCTCAGTGAAGGTGCCCAGAGGAAAGACAGCCAAGCTCCAGGCCCTGTGGCTGCTTTGCCTCACTTACGGTCTCCTCTTCTCTGTGGCCCATGTCTAGAGGCTGTGTGCCAAACTTCAATGGTTTTCCCCACGGGGGTCCCCACTCCACCCTCAGGGATTCACCACCCTGAAAAGCTAACACAATCACTATACTCTGATCATGGCTCCTTAACCCAGAAGACCCTTTTTCCCCAGTTCCCATATGGCTTTCTTCTCTTTGCTCTTCTAGACTCAGTTTAGGTATTGTATTTTGCTGGAATGGTTTTCCTTGCTGATACTATCCCCCCAAAACATACTCACCCTCTCATCTCCCCTGCACCACTGAGCTCCTGCAGGACTCTTTACTACCTCTGCCTAAACCTTAACACACTGCTTTGAAGTAGTTTGATCTCCGCCTCCTTCACTCTACTGCCAATTGCTTGATACTGGAGATGGATCTTAGTAATTAGAATCGTACCCAGCAGACCGGAGGAGCTCCACATATGTTTATGAAATAAAGAATAAAAGAACAAATCAACAAACAATGCCCATAGTTCTTCTAAATTTGCTTTGTGCTCTTAGCCTCCAGTCCTTCGAATATGCTATTCCATCTCCTGGAATAATCTTTTCCCTTCTCCATCTATTGCCAAGTCCACTTGGCACACTCCCATTCTTCCCGAGACTCAGAAAATTTTGCGGCACATCAAGGCAAAGGTTTCTCAGAAAAATCAGTCTTTTAAAGCGAGTATCATCTTATTATAAACTATCCCTGGATCATTTTGTTTGGGATCCTTGGAGAAAGTGGGCTTTATTAAAGTGGTTTTGAACACGAAGTTTCAGTTCTGTTGGGCTACTGTTGCAGAAGTTTAGATGTGCATTCCAGAAGGTCAAGGATCTTTTAAGTGTCAGTACATACTTCCCTTCCCCCACCAATCACTCCCTTGAGAATATTCTATTTTACAAAGCATTTTTTTTTTTTAAGAAACCTACACTTCTGGACCAATTCATCTGCAATTTGCTATACTTCATAGGGCTCAAAGCCCCCGCGTGCCTAAACTACTAGGAAAGATTTCTGGACACGTCAATAAAAGTGTCCTAATGAACAACAGCTGCAAAGAACATGTCTTTAAATAAATTGATTCCAAATTTCCCTGCATGTTTCTGTGATTTTCCTTTTTAAATGGGCACCACTGACTTTAAACTTGGCTATCTAAAAAAAAAACCGAAGGAAAATATATCATATATTGTTTCAAAAAATTTTCATTGTCTTGCTTTTCTTCACCATTCTTTGTTTGAAGAGGTTAATGTGCGTTCACACCGATTACCTCACTTCTGCTTGTAATGGCTCTTTGGAGCAAATGGAGGCAAGTTATATATCTTCTCCATTTTGAATTTGGTACAGAAAGTTTACAGACTTGTCCAGTTTGGGGACCAGGATTAAAATTCAGATCTCCTGATCTCGAGGATTATGTTCAGACCCTGGGCTCCATTGTTTCTTAAAACAAAGCCAAAAATATCCTTTCCACCAGCAGAGAACATGTATGATGAAAATGTCTGTTTAGGCTCCACGAATGTCACATCTAAGACATAGAAGTAGAATTTGGTGCAAAGTTTGTGTTCAATTATAAAAAGAAATGAGATCTGAGTTTTTTCCTCCAAGGAGTAAAACTTATCATTTATTAATACTAAAAAAACCTTTTATATAAATTACTTACTATCTGAAATGGTATTTAAGCTTTCAATTATATTTAAACTTTTAAAATAATGAACCTATTTTACTAATCATCAGCAAATAAGGAAGTGGCACTGGGAAGGGGATTGTGACATACTTCCATTTTGGGTTTTAGCAGCACAGCAGATGGTCATTTTTTTTTCTTATACAGGAGGCTAGAAATCAAAATTTGGCTCTACAGCCACATGATTTCCCCTCTCTGATCTACTACTCTGGACATCTGGGTTTCCTGTGGATTGTGTTCAATCAGCAATGTTAAGGTAGTAAATATTTCACCATCCAGGTCCCTTCTTTAATTTTTGCTGAATGGAAGGGGAGAGAGCATGGTAGATCCCTATCTTGAAAATTCTCCTTCTGTCACCTTGTACATGTTGCCCTTGCCATTTGAAAAAAGCAGTTTGTGACACCGTTTTGTTAGAGCAAAGACAAATGCATAGTAGTGGGAGGTAGGATGGAGGGAGGGAAGGGTTGAATTAGGACCCAGAAATTGTTGAATAGAACAAAATGAAAAGCTGTTCCCAATTTGAAAAGTGAGTTGACGTCTGTTACTCTGGTATGCAGTAAAACATGTTTTTCATCTAAGACATAATAAAAGCTACAAGCATTTTACACTGTGCATTAAGAGCTGCATCTTTAAGGGAACATCTTTTCATTTAGAGCACGTACAAAGTTCTTATTTGATGATACTTTTGAACATTTTATTTTTACAGTAGTTGAAACATCCCCCAGTCATGGAAATCCTAAATGAATTGACGAAACACCTTTGCAAAAATGACTGTTAGGGGAGTGTTGCCATTGCATTTTTTCATACATTTCTATGAAGTTGCTGTTCAAGCTGAGTGTGGGTCTGGACGACATCATCAGGAACAAGCTTCCATGATATGCAAATGACCCAAAGGACCTGCAGAGCTAGGGTGGGTGAAGATTTTGAGATGATAGTGAAAGGGAGGTAGGAACAAGGATATCATTCTCCATATCCTCTATGAATTAGGAAAAAGTCTATGTGTTAAGGATGAGGTCAAGTGGAAAAGGGCCTGGGGAGCCATCCCATCACAGAATTGCACAAGTCCTGAAGGGTTTATTCACCTATATTGCATAAATGGTACCCCCTAGAGTTGTACAAATGTAATATTCCTGTTGAGAAGAATGACAAAAATTCTAAACATCTGTCGTGTGAAATAAGAAAAACAAATGTCTAGGCACACTTCTTTTTTTTGTCTCTGATATTAATTATTTTAAAAATTCCTTCTTAGTCCCTTTCTCTGGCATTCTTTCTTCACCTGTCTCCCTCCATCCCCTAGCTTTATTGAAGAATAATTGGTACCCTTTTCTTAACTATTGGTGTTCTCTTGAGCCCCTAAGGGATTTTACTTCTCTTCCATCCTGTATACTCTTTCTACGTAATCTCATCCACATGCACAAATTTAACTACTACCTATATATTGATGACTTCAAATATTTATCTCTGGAGTTTCCTTTGCAAGAAGCTTCAGCTCTGTATGTCCACCTGCCTCATGAGTATTCTCTGGATCCTATCCTCAATATTTTCTAAATTAAATTAATGGTCAGTTCAATTATCTTGATCTTCTATCTCTACTTTCCAGTAAATTGTCCCATCATCAGATTAGTATAGTCTGGAACCGTAGCCTAAAATCTTGGGTGTTATCCTAATCTGTTTCCTGCCCTGTGCTGTGAGTATCTGATTAGCAGTTAGGCCTAGGAAATTCCTAGTGACCATGCCTTCTTCACACGTTTGGCTGTCACCCTAGTTCAGGCCTCCGTTATGTCTTGCCTCATCTGTTAAACTGCCTGGGGTTCTCCAATCTCTTTATGATGTATATATTTACACATAGCAGCATTTTATTCTCAATGCACATTCAGTCATTGTTATTTGAACTAATGACTAAGTTAATGATGTTTGTATTGAGTGCTGTGCTTTTGCTTTTGATGATTCCTTAACCAAGAATATTTATTGACCATTAGATAATCTTTCAACAATTGTTTACTGAGCATCTGAGTAGATACACCTCCTCTTCACCCTCCATGTGTTATAGGCCTCATTGTAGAGTATGAAAAGATACATAAAAATATAAGTGTCATTCATTATAAATGTATAATTCATGTTAAGAATGCAAAACAGAAAAGACTAGAATGATGGCTAATGATGGCTAATAAAAACTATAATTTGAATAAAAAAACTAAATGTTTTGTATTAATAGGATGAAACCAATCCAGAGATAAAAGATTCTTGAGGCTTAAAGTAGCCAGGCAGCCCTGTGAGGGAGGCAGAACTAAAGAAAAGATTGGATTTTTCAGATGCATGGTAGCAGGAATGGGAGGGTACTTCACAGCCGACTCACTTGAGTGAGAGTATGAAGACGGCCAGGATTGATATCTGGCACTGCTGGGAAATGGGGCAGTAGCAACATGTGTGTTGAGATTATAAAACTAATAGTGTGTTGATATTTTTAGGAGAGGCAAGTCTCATACAGTAAAAGAGCTCTGGTATTAGGCAAATTTGGCTTCAAATTCAAGCCCATTATTTGTTAACTAGGTGCCTGAAAGAAAAAAGCTACTCAAACTTTTTGAGATTTTATTTTCTTATCTGTAAAATGAGGATAATAACATCCATGTTGCAGTACTTCATGAGGATTAAATGTGAAGATATAAAGCAGTCATCTTCCAAGATACTTGTCATCTGACAAGTTGTCTGAGCTCCATCAAAGGCCTAGACCAATAGGAATATTATGGTTTCTGGGCATGGATGCTTCAAGGCCACCAGGCCTTAGGCAAATGTCATTTGAAAGAAAGTCAAGCTCTTGTCATAATATGATACTTACAGTTCTTATGGTGGATTTGTATAGAATATGTACTTGAGCTTCTTCTTTCTCAAAGCATAGAATTCTAGAATGTCAGAGGCCAACCAAGTCCAGCCCCTAGGGACTCTTCCTTTCAGCCTAATGGCTAGGCTAATCACTGCTCCACACAGTGGGTATACAAAGGGTTCTGCAGCTCACCCAAGTTTGGAAACCATTAATCTGGTCCAACTCCATAAATCAAGATCTATGTCAAATTTATTGTTTTTACAATTAATTATAAATGGCATTTACAAAATACCTATTAGTTTATAATCTTCAAGTTAATACAGTGATTTCATGCACATGGGCACATACATATAATGATGTTCTGAAGAGTTAAAGTTATCCATGAAAAATGCTATTCTAATCAAAATTGTGTCAACTTTAGCATTTTTTCTTTTTTTAAAGATTTTTATTTATTTATTTATTCATGGGAGACACAGATAGAGAGAGAAAGAGAGGCAGAGACACAGGCAGAGGGAAAAGCAGGCTCCATGCAGGGAGCCCGACGTGGGACTTGATCCCGGGTCTCCAGGATCATGCCCTGGGCTGAAGGTAGTCACCAAACTGCTGAGCCACCCAGGGATCCCCTACTTTAGCATTTTTAATGCACTACAAGATTTGGTTGCTTAAGGAAAATCTGTACCAAATATTCTATCACGTAAAAAATTCTTTGCTAAATTAAGTAATCTATTGAGTCAGAATTTTAATGTTTCCACTTTTTAGAATTTACATTTTTTTATCTAAAAAATACTGGGAAAGAACATTTGCCTATTTCAGTATACTCCATCTAGATGACAATGTGCAGTTGGTTTTTCTCATAATTATTTGGTCTAAAGGAAATTTATAAGCTTTTAATTGGAATTAAATTTAAAAAGAAAATTAAATAAAAAAGATTTTGTAGCCTAAAAGGAAGCATGGCATGGTGTAAAGAAAATGGGCCTTGAATTTTCACAAAACTACATGGAAATTCCAGTTTGGTACTTTAAAATTTTGTGACTCTGAGTGACCTTTTTCTTCATTTATCTCTTTTTATGAAGTCAGTACTACTATTCCACTATGCTAAAGAGGGCACTGAGGCATCCAAGGATTATACAACTTTCCAAAAGTTGCAAGTTTAAATTTATATAAAATATTAAACATACGGTTAATGGCTGAGTAAATTTGACCATATGAATTACCTTCTATCAAATGGGGTTGAAATACCTACAGTCTTTAAGTTTAAAATAAAATAGGACATGAAAAGTACCTATAACAGTGCCTGAAGCATAGCATAATGGGAGCATTATATATATATATATATATATATATATATATATATATATATATATCGTTAGAATAAACCCAAACAGATGATATTTTTGCAGTGACAATCACTGAACATCTTATTCCTCATATAGTTCTAGAATTTACATAAAAGAGCAGAGAAGAAGTCAAGGAAAATCATAACAACTCAATGGCATAGGGACAAGAAGAGAGTCTCAGAGCCTCAACTTTTTTCTTTAAGATTTTATTTATTTATTTGAGAAAGAGACATAGAATGAGCGGGGGAGGGGCAGAGGGAGCGGGAGAAGCAGACTCCCCACTGAGAAGGGACCTGGATGGTCCCAGGACCCTGAGATCATGATCTGAAAGAAATCATGACCGACTGAGCCACCCAAGCACCCTTCAGAGTCTCAACTTTTTAAAAAATATATTTTATTTATTTATTCATGAGAGACAGAGAGAGAGAGAGAGAGAGAGGCAGAGACACAGGCAGAGGGATAAGCAGGCTCCATTCAGGGAGCCTGATGTGGGACTCGATCCCAGGACCCCAGGATCACGCCCTGGGCCAAATGCAGGCATCAAACCACTGAGCCACCCAGGGATCCCAACTTTTGAATATGACTCCAACACATACACATACAGCCTCCTTTGACACCAGGATCTCTTCTACCCATAGTGAAGATAACCTGGCTCTTGACACAACATCAAAGAGTGCTTCCTCTTTGAGTTCTTTGCCAGTTATCAGTTTATTGCCTATCAACTTCCAATTTATCTAGCATAGTCTCTATTGTGAAAATATGGAGAAATTCCTTTCCTCTTGCTATCTAGCATCATGTAAATCCTTGTCAGACATTGCAGGAAGAAGAGGTTGCCCTTGGTTGTAGCATGCTCTCTCAGCAGACTCTTGCATCATGCCCAGCTCTGTCAGTGCCTGGCATTGGCAGTACATAGATTTTCCAGTACTAGGTTCCTGGAATATGCGCAGCTCCTCTAGCACCTCACCCCTGCAGCCTGAAATGCACTCGCAGCCAGCTGCATCCAATAGCCTCCTGCTTTCCCGAGTGATCCCCTCAAGTGATTTTATGGCACAGTGCCTCCAGCAAGCCACTATTCCTGAAAAGAAGATTTGTATGTGCCACAGAAACCATGTTGAGCCATGACCATGTCCTTCAACGAAGATTGGATCTCATCCCTGGGGATATGGGCGGGAGGCTCTTCCTTGGGATCTCTATTTCAGTTCTACAGATAGTGGTTGCTCCTTATATCTGCTATTCCTGTATTCTTTAGAGTTCTCTTTATTTCTTATTAGCTAATTCCTCATTACTTCCACCCCCTGTGTTAGCTATTAATTCTATTAGATTTTCCCCCACTCAAATTACTGTGTGGTTCCTGTATTATAATTGGACCCTGACTGATGGAGGGTCTCACATTTGCCATTGCATAGAGAATGTTTAAGGAGGTCTCACGACTGGGAAGCCTAGGTAGCTCAGTCTGTTAAGCATCTGATTCTTGACTTGGGGTCAGGTCATGATCTCAGGCTCCTGAGTTTGAGCCTTGCATGGGCTCTATGCTGGGCTTGGAGCCTGCTTAAGATTCTCCCTCTCTCTCTCTCTCTCTTTCTCTCCCTTTCCCTAAAAAAAAAAGAAAAGAAAATCTTTGAAAAAAAAAAAAAAAGGTCTCAGGACCAAATCCTAGGCCATTAGCAAACACGTCAGGCTCAAAGCAAAGCTGCAAAGCAAGTTAGTTAATCTTAGACATTACTAGCAGTTTCTATGGCTCCCCCAATCCACTGATTTTCTAGATTTTTGGGGAAAAGTGGAGAATTGAATTCTGTTTCTCAGGATGATTAGAATGTTTTTTGCCCTGTTTGTGTTTCAACACTAACTTAGCTTGATCTACATGTTTGTTTTGGTTTGTTTGCTTGCTTTTTTTTAAGATTTATCCATCCATTTTAGAGACAGGGAGAAATAGAGCACTGTGGGGAGGGGGAGAGGGAGAGAGAGAATCTCCAGCAGACTCCTCACTGACCACAAAGTCCTACATGGGGCTTGATCCCAGGACCTTGATCCCAGGACCTTGAGATCATGACCTGAGCTGAAATTAATAGTCAGACTCAACCAATTGAGCCACCCCTGGGTGCCCTGATCTGCTTCTTTGTTAAAAGGGAAGAAGTTAGCAGGAAACTCTAAACAAATACTCAGTGGCCTAGGGGTATTAAGGCATCCTCTGTGGGCTCTGTAATTCGAGCTGGCCATGTCTTTTGGCCACTAAGAAAATCTGGCTTTACATTTCAGTGAAATGTTGAAATTAAATTACTTTTAGCTAAGCTTAAAGTTGGAAAACTTTGTCATACAGAGTGAGTAAATCATTGTAAAATGCTCTAAGTACCTCCTAGTTTTCATTTCTATGGCACTGAAATAATCCATATAGGTTTTCCTGGCTCTTCCAGGAGTGGATATGCCAATGTACTCTGATTAAATCACTGGAAAATGTAAGGAAAATTCCTTCTTTTGGAAATAACTTTATTGGGGCAGAGTCTCATCATAAGAGATCTATAGGGACTTTATATTTAGAAAAGCAAAGCAAAAAAAATAAAATAAAAGGAAAAGAAAAAATTGTTTCACTCTCCTTAAGTTCTAAGTCCATCATCCTATGTAGTCTCAAGGAATGATTAAATAGAAAATATAGAAAAATATGATTTTCCAGATAAAAACTTGATAGGGCTAGATAACACAAGGGCTGAGCCTTCTGTTTCTAAATATGACTTCAATGTAAAATATTGAGTCTCTATTGGAGAAATATGTATGGTAACTCAATTAGGGCAATTACCATTTATTTGATAGTGATATTTTCTCTTTCAATTGGAGGATTGGAGTATAATTTAAATTTTAGGAAGTTTAAATTCCAGCTCCTCTATCATCATGTGACATGTTTCCTTCCAAAATATTTTTAATTAGAAAATTTCTAAAATATCTAGGTCTTTCCCTTTGGCAACCCCATTCTCTCAATGCAAGATTGTCTGGGAAGTAAAAAAAAGGGGCTCTTTCAGGCCACATTACCACTAATAAGAACATTTTAAAATAATATAAAGCAAATGCAGCTAAATTTCAGTGTAGGGGCTAGGGCAAGAACCCAGGCTCACGATCTTTTTTTTTTAAAAAAAAACATTTTATTTACTTATTCATGAGAGACACAGAGAGATGCAGAAACATAGGCAGAGGGAGAAACAGGCTCCATGCAGGAAGCCTGATGTGGGACTCGATCCCTGAATTTGGATCACGCCCTGAGCCAAAGGCAGACGTTCAACTGCTGAGCCACCCAGGGGTCCCCAGGCTCACAATCTTTAAAAAAGAAGGATCCAACAAGTTATTAAGTTATTTTTAAAATGTTAGATTATATGGAGTATCTTCTGCTTATGAAGGAGCAAACATGCATAAAGCATTTTTAGAAAGATTTAAATTTGAAGTCATGATTTTTATAAGTTAAAGTGCTTAAGAAGATAAACCCTTAGGTACCACTTTTGAATATTTACTCAACATAAGTCCTTTATATCTATTACCCCACTAAATATGATATCTATTTTACCAGTTTAGAAATTGACGCTCAGAGAGGTTAAGAAATTTCCCAGAAAGCATATACCTGGTAGGTGGTAAGAATGATATTTGACACAGAAATATCTATAAAAAAATATGCACATCCCCACTATCCTATCCACGTTGCATTTTTTTTCATTGCATGGCCAACATGGTCCTTTAGGGCCATAATGACTGACTAGATACTTTGGGGCAACTTGCTTACTTTTGGAAAAGGTATTTAAATTTTAAAACAATGAAATTAGAATAGAAAGAGTTCTGGGGCACCTGGGAGGCTTAGTTGGTTAAGGGTTCAGCTCTTGATTTTGCCTCAGGTCATAATTTCAGGGTTATGGAATCAATCTCTTTGTCCAACTCTGTGCTCAACATAGAGTGTGCTTGTTCCTCTCCCGCTGCTTCCTCCGGCTCTATCACTAAAATTAATAAATAAGTAAAATCTTAAAAAAAAATAGGAAGCTTTAATCACCCACTCCCTCTTATTTTTCGGTTATTTTTCAATTAGCTTGTCCAGTTTGGTCATCATATAAACTGTAGTCTATACTAGAAAATCTGACAAATCCCTCTCTCTCTTTATTAAAGGAGCATTTCCAGTTCATCATTTTAAAAAGTTAATATAGGCTTTCATTTTACGTTAAAAAATATTCCTGTTTCAAGATATATTGACTTTTCTAATGTAGCTTTGAGCCCTTCTTGAAACAGTCGTTGTCTGGAAGCCTTAAGAAGTTTTAATGAAACTTCCAAATGGGTCTCACCCTACTAGGGAGTAGTTTTGGCACTGGGAGAATTTGGCTCAGCAGATTTCAGCAGAGTCCCAGCTCAGGAAGTCAATTAGCTTGGAAAGACGAAACATCTGAAAATGTAAATTATTAGTTCAGTTGCAACTCTATGTGTTACATGTGTAGAAATGCAAAAACACATTTGTTCAAAAGATTTATCGTGAGCTGCCACATTGGACAGTATGAACACTTAGATATGCTTACATAAACATATGAGTCACCTTTTATAAAATACAACTTTCCATGTAAGCAAGCTATTGATGAATGTGGAGTTTAAGACATTTTCTCTTTGGCTGTTGTAAAATTTTCTACAAATGATAAGAAAGAACATCTTTAAATGCAATAAGTTCAGGAAAATAACTTGTCACTAAAGGGAGGGAAGCCAAGGGGTCCCAGCATCCCTCACTCTCATGTCCTAATGTAAGCGCCTTTGCCAGAAAGCTTTCACGCTCTGAGGTGAGTCAAGGGTCTTGAGAGCTGCCTCCAGTTTAGAAACAGAAAGGCACAGCTTCCTTCTGAGGTCTTCTGAGATTGGCACTGTTTAAATATCTATTATCTTAGAGTTTGGAGATATTTTCCCCCTAAATCAGAATAGATAATGAGATACAAAGTAGCTGGTGTTTTGGGAATGTCCACTCTGTGGATCATATTCCAGGTGACTCATGTTTCTGCTTCTTTCAAAACAAGCTAATAGCTGTACGTATTAGTTGAATTTAGAAAGATGGGAAAATTTTGTTGTTTTTCAAAATCTTCAATATATGGTCTTTCTGGAACTAAAGACTGTCCAACAAATATCACTCAAATCCTGATATCCATTGCAACTTAAATGAAAAGCACCCCAGCCCCACCCTAACTTCTAATTTTTTAACAGTTCTCCTTTCCCCAAGCTACTCCTCTACAACTCCCCTTCTTTGTTACCTCTCTTTTTAGGATCTATTTGTATTTGAGCGTACTAGGTTGCAGTTATTTGTCATTTTATCTGCCCCTCCTCCCTACTGGCTATGAGATCCCCAAAGGTATGGACTTTGTCCTAATACATTTTTTACAAGCCAGTCCCTAGTACTAGGACTGCCACCGAGATGCTGCTTAATAAACATTGGTGGAATATTGAAAACTTGAATTAACTAATTAATTAGCCATCTAATAATAAAGTTAGGATAATTTATGATACTGATTTGATGATTCTAGACTTCTTTTAGAGTTGAGAATTCTGGATTTTGTTTGGGTAGAGTATTTCTAATAAAGATTGTCTTTAGGCTAAATACAATTACCTTTTCAAACACAGACAGTCCTGAACTTATGATGATTCAACTTCCAATTTTGGATTTACAGTAGTATGAAAGCAATATGCACCCAGAAGATATTGACTTTGAATTTTGAATTCAGATCTTTTCCTGAGATGGTGAAATGTGGTATTTCATCAATCTCTTGTGATCCTGGATGGTGGCAGCAGTCACAGCTCCTGTCAGCCACATGATCACAAGGGTGAAGCTCAGACGAACCTATCAATCATTCTGCATCTGTAAAATTATTCTGTTCATCACTTTCAGCACAGTTTTCAATAAATTACATGAGATAGTCAACAATTTATCATAAATCAGGCATTAAAGTTAGATAATTTTGCCCAATTGTAGGCTAATAGAAGTGTTCTGAGCACATTTAAGGTAGTGCTAGGCTGAGCTATGATTTTCAGTAGATTAGATATAGGAAATGCATTTTTAATTGATTTATTTTGATGGGCTTATCAGGCATAACTCTCATCATAAGTCAAGAAAGATCTGTATTGTCATTTTTTTTCCTAATAAAACTTGCCTCATTATAAATGCCACCACAACATATAATCAGATTTCTTAAAACAGAGAAAAAGTAACATAATTCAACATTATAACAGTATTTCTACCAATATCCTTATAGAATATAATCTTGCATTTTTTATACGAATATTTCTATTGAATTACTGCAGACACAAACAACTATAACCATAATTGAATAAATGGAGAGAAAAAATGCTGAGCAGTAATTGGTAACATTGCCAGAATTGTCCCTTACCATATGGAAAATTACAGTTAAATGCTGATCTTAACTGATATACGTGTATTTAATATACACATTATTAGGAACATCTTAGTTTTTTTAAAACATTGTATTTTTCCCATTCTAAAAGAAAGAAATTCATCATTGAAAATGTGAAATGTGATAAAGTAGTAAAAAAGAAACCAGAAGACACAGAAATGAGTAAGCATGTAGAGAATGACCATTACTATTAGGTACATTTTCTTCCATACTTTATATGTTTTTAAATAAAAATTGGTATTGTATATGCAACAAGTTTTTTTTATGTCGATTAACATTAAATACTAAAACTTTTGACCACATCACCAAAGTGTCTTAAAAAAAGCTATGGTTTCATACTGTTTCATTATTTAAAGATATTTGTAGTTTTGCATACTGCCCTTCTAGTTAGGCTTTTTTCCAGATCTAATTTTTTATTATACATAATTAGTTTTGTAATATATATTTCATTCTACATAAATCCTTGAGTGGATTTGTGACTATTTCCATTAACTGTATACTCAGAAATATTTTAAATATTCTTGCTACATATCAACAAATTCATTTCAAGACTATGGAGAAAACCTGCATTCCCACTATTAGTGAAAGCATTTAATTTTCTTGTTCTTTTTACCAACAGTAAATATTATGATATACATTATTATGATATACAAGACTCCTTTTTTAGATTTTTATTTCACAAGTGTAAACATATTCATAGTATTTCTTTGTAATTAAAAAAAGATTTTTGTAATATGGCTGCAAATAGACTCTTGTTTCCTATATTGTTTATTTGATTTGTTTTCAGTTGTTTTCTCTAAAAATTAATTTTCTAAAAAAGTGCAATGGCATGGTAAAAAAAAATATGCACACTAGAAAATGCACATGTAAAAAGAAAACATATCCTTTTACTATTCCACCATCACTTTTCCTTCTTTCCAGAGGTGATAATTATTAATAGTTTCTCAAATAGTCTTAAAAATTAGCTGTCTAATCCATATATTAAAATCCATATCCATTTTTTAATAGAAAGCCCTTTTTAAGACAGACAAATATGTCATGATTCAAACTGTTTTGCAGTTACCTCTGTTCATGTATGTCTTGGATACCTTGGATTGATATGAAAATATCAATACATAAGTAAATATGCCCTACTGTTTCTAATAGCTACAAGAAATACCATATATTTTGAAAATTTATTAATTTAAGGGAGGGCAGTGGGGGCGGGGACAGGGTAACTGGGTGATGAGCATTAAGGAGGACACATGATATAATGAGCACTGGGTGTTATATAAGACTGATGAATCACTGACCTCTACCTCTGAAATCAATAATACATTATATATTAACTAATTTAATTTAAATAATATATTTAAAGTGTGATATATAATAAATAAATAAATTTCATATTACTTTGATTTTTAGTGTAATTGAACATCATTTTTCAAATACTTATTTCCTATTTGTGTTTCATTGCTTCAAGATCTGTATTCATTATTTATCTGGTGTTAGTGGCTTTAAAAGCCATTTTGGATAAAATATGTCTCACAGAGATTTCTGGAAGGACAGCTGGCCTCTCTTCTAATCCCACTCTAGCTCAACTTCTCTTCTATGCTGAATAGCTCTTAGAGTAGCAACCAGGCAAACCCGGGAGGCTGTAAGTAAATAGCTAGTAGTGGCTTTCTTTTCTTTCTGGGTCTGGGAATCAGCATGAAAATCTTCAGTCATGAAATCTGAAAGTGATGGTCCCTGGGGAGAGCTTGACCTTTGGAAATGGATAAGTCCAATCTCTTCTGGATGCTAAGGCAATTCTGAATAGTTGTACTGAATCCTCTGTACTTCCAAACCAAGTAGATCTTGAAAACAACAGGTACAAAAAAAATTTCCCCTTGGTATCTCCATAAAGAACAGACAGGCAATCTCCCTGATTCTCTATCCTTAGCTTGAAGTTTCAGATGTAGACATTGTTAATGTTTATCGATATTAGGTTCTCCTTCCTCTGAAGACATGGAAGTCTGGGTTTCTCTGCCTCCTTGCAGTTCAGTGGAGTCCTATGACCATATCTAGCCAACAACATGGGACCTAAAGATTTGAATTAGATTTGCATAGTTTCCTATTTCTCTCTTTTACTCTGCTATGGAAAATCTTGCACCTTGTACTTTAAGAGAGGGGAGTCTTGTTACTCTTGTTTCTGAATCACTGGGAGAAGTAGCAGAGCCCTCTGTTAGATCCCGTTAGACATAAGATAATCAGAGAAAAATACCCTGGCATTTTTGCTGCAGCATAACTTAGTCTATACGGGTTAATAGAATACCCTAATGAAGAGACAAAAAGAGGCTTAACAACTAGAAAGAGTAACAACAGACTCATAAAAGTACAACTGTCGAATGAATAAATAATAATTTGAAAAAAAGCTTGGAAGCTAAGGTGATTGAAATTTTTTAAAATGTAGAATGTCTTGAAAGAAAGCACTGTGACTGTTGAGGCTTCATTTTATTAAGTGGAGACGTATTTCAAATACTAGCCAAAAACACAAAAAGAAGTCATGCAGAAAATACAAGAAGTTTGAAAACCAGATTCAAAAGAACTAATATGTGAGTATCAGAAATGCTGGAGTGTAACAAATGATGGGTAGAAGAAAATAATAATTAAACAAAAAACAGAGAAAAGGTTTTACAATGAAAAAGCTTCTAACCTACAGACTAAAAAGATGGAGTAAAAAACATGCACACACATAAAAACAGATATATTTTGGTAAAACTGAATTCCAGAATGAGGTGTGATGGTTTCCCCAAAAAATTAAAAATGAAATTATTATATAATCCAGCAATTCCACTTCAGGGTAGATACCCAAAAGAATTGAAAGGGTGTTAAAGAGGTATTTGTACACCCATGTTCATAGCAGCATTATTCACAATAGCTAAAATGTGGAAGCAACCAGTGTCCATCAACAGATGAATAGATGAGAAAAATATGATATATACATACAATGGAATATTATTCGGCCTTAAAAAGGAAGCAGATTCTGACATATGCTATAATATAATGAATGTGGAGGACCTTATGCTAAATGAGATAAGCCAGTCACAACAAAATCCCCAAAACAAAAAAATACTCAGGATTTCACTTATATGAGGTCCTTAAAAGAGTCAAAATCATAGAGGCAGAAAGTAGAATGGTGGTTGCGAGGGGCAAGAGGGAGCAGGGAAGGAGAAATTATTGTTTGATGAGTACAAAGTTTCAGTTTTATAAGATCAAAATTGTCCAGCAGGTGGATGGTGATGATGGTACACTCATAATATGAGTGTACGTAGTGTACTGAACTGTGCATTTAAAAATGGCAAGATAGTAAATTTTATGCTATAAATATTTTGTCATGATAAATAAAATGAAATGAATATATGTATATGGTACCATTTATATAAAATGCACGTATATGTAAAAATTTTAGGAAAAAGTAGCAGTTCTACATTACTGACTTGCAGGAATAGTTACGATATATTGTCAAGTAGAAAAAGTAATTGACTGACTAATATGTATAGTATAATTATATTTTAATAAAAGACAATCAGGACTACTTCAATATATCTATAAATATTAGGGTGATAAAGGGTTGATTTATGTTGCATCTGTATATATTTAACATCATTTGTTTCAACAACAACTAATTACTACCATAACTTTAAAAACTAAATACAGAAAATTTTTTTAAAAATTTGGTAAGGTCATACTATATATTATAATAAGAGCTGTAAACCTCTGCCTTTAACATTTGGTGAATGTATTTTTCAAGTTTGAATTATATCTTTTAATTGTGTGATGGTATAAAAGTTATCTAATGTAATTAAATATATTATATATATTACTATCTTAAATTACTTGTATTATATTACTTATATTATTATGTATATATTAACATACTTAATACCACACACACTTGCACAACACATACATACATATACATATCTTTTCGCATAAACTATTGCCATGGTATCTATGATACTCAAGGAAATTTAAATGATACACTTTCACCCAACACACATACACACACACACACACACACACACACATTCTCTGACATTTGCCTTGAAGATACTGAACTCGACTGAAATTTTTTCAGTAACTCTCCTTTATCAAGTTTTCATAGAAACAACGATTTTCTTTTTTCATTGATATTTTATCATTTTATGTAACCCTTAATTACATTATATAAGTATAATAGCAAGTACAACTACCATAAGTAGATCTGAGAAGAGAAACAACTGATTTGTGGTAACCATAAGTCTTCTTACTCTGAGGAAGAAGTAAGAAGACACTTGCATTGAAAATTCCTAATATATACTGAAATAAAAATATTCATAATCCTAAACACTGAACAGAATGTACCCAAGGAATCCTCTTAAGTCACTTTATTTATATTAGTAAAAACACATATCAGAAAGCTGCTATAACAAACAGATGTCAGTGACTCAAAATAATAGAAGTATTTTTCTTGCTGATGTGAAATAGTCTAAAGCTTGTTGGCCATTGTTTCTGTTACATGAAGTCATTCTGGGACCCAGATATCTTCCATCTTTAGGAGCTACAACTAACCACACTTAGTCTCTAAATTAAAATACCCATGGGAAAAAAAATAAAAAATAAAAACAAACAAACAAACAAACAAACAAATAAATAAATAAATAAATAAAAATAAAATCCCCATGGAAAAAAGAATGGAGAGAGGATTTTGCGAAGCTCTTGACTGTCTCAATGAAGAAGTGACACATGACATTTTACTCATATTCTGTTGTCAAACACTATAGCCTGATCTTTTCTAAATTAGAGCCAGGAAATGCGATTTAGCTGTGTGCCCAGAAGGGGAAACAAGATTGGTGACCATCCATCCAGTCTCTGTCACTTTTTTTTTCATTCCACAAACTTGAGTATATCAAATTTGTGTTCAAATTGAATGGAGAATTGAAACAAAGGATTGAAGTCAGTAGCAAAGAAGTGGTTCCCACAGAAGTTAAAGTGGCCTGGGAATAAAGATACAGCATATGGTCTTATCTTCAATCTGGTACTTTAAGATATTTGAACATGTTGATGGCCTTCCTTAGGGTTCAGATTCCTTTTTATACTGGAAATAAGGAATTAATCAATTTCCAATTTTAAAGAGAGATAGGCAAATTGTTCTAAGAATGTTCTGGGATAATGTCGGTGACTGGGAAAGGACTAAGACAGGACCCCAGTTTAGCTCTATGACCCTCCAGATCACTTTCTCACATATCTCCTGACACCCTGGGCAAAAATTCAATATTCTGGTTTATTAAGAACAGATTTTTTTCCTTTCTGTTCATATTTCTTCCCAACTTCAAAGTCATAAAGGAAGAGACTTATAAGCATGATATATATATGTGTATATATATATATATATATAAAACATGTTCTTAATTTTATTCATTCAGCATCCACACAGTGTTTATTAGTGACTCTGTTTAATTTATGTGGCTTTTATTGAGAACCTACTTTGTGACAAGCTCTATATTGAGACATGGGAATACAGATAAATAAGCTTTAAAGAAGTTAGAGCCAAACCCATCTATTCATTCATTGAACAAAAATTTAATGAGCTTCTTCTTATGAATCAGGCACTGCTCTTATGAAACTGGTCAGAGGAAACAGTTCCTTGAATAAATGCATCAATTACACTGGAGAGTAAAAAGTGCTATGAAGGAAAACAAAAACAAAACAGTGAGGGGAGGCTAACTGAATTAGGTGAGAGGACTCACTGGTACTTGAATTAAAAGAGGAAGACACCTCTGCCAAGTTCAATAGCCAGAGGGATCATTCCATTAAAAAAAATCAGGAATAAGTTGAATATGTTCAAGAAAGAAAACTGGATATACATGCATGAGAGAAGTTGGGCAAATGGATGCTTCAAGGAGAGAGTAGTTTCCTCTCCCTCACCTAATCATTGCTTTCCATCCTCTTACCCAGGTAGGTCCCCATGGAGACCTGAATGAACGCTCCTGGCTAAATCTGGGTAAGCATTTTTCAGACTATATTTGTGTAATAGTTAACTTTATGTGTCAAACTGACAGGGCTAAGGGATGTCCAGATATCCAGTCAAATGATTATTTTCAGGTGCTTGTCTGTAAAGTGCCCTAGGAAGAGATTCACATTTGAGTCAGTAGACTGAGTAAAGAAGACTGCTCTTACCATCACCAGTGGTTATCATCGAGGCTGTTGAGGGCCGGAATACAACAAAGATGTGGAGGAAGAGAGAATTCACTCTCTCTGCTTGAGCTGAGACATCCATCTTCTCCTGCCCTCAGACATGGGAACTCGTGTTTCTCAGGCTTTCAGACTCAGGCCAGAACTTACATCATCAGCCCTTCCCCCTAGTCCCCCATTCTCAGACCTTTGGATTTAGACTGAATTACACCGCTAGTTTTTTCAGTACTCCAGTTTGTAGAGGGTAGACGATTGGACTTCTCAGCCTCTAAAATCATGTGATCCAATTCCTATAATAAATCTCTGGGCAGCCCGGGTGGCTCAGCAGTTTAGCACCACCTTCAGCTGAGGTTGTGATCCTGGAGACCCTGGATTGAGTCCCACGGCAGGCTCCCTGCAGGGAGCCTGCTTCTTCCTCTGCCTGTGTTTCTGCCTCTCTCTGTGTGTCTGTGTCTCTCATGAATAAATAAATAAAATCTTTAATAAATAAATAGTCACATTCTGAGGTATGGGGTATTAGGACTTCTACATAAGAATTTGTGGGGGAGGCACAATTCCCCCATAACACACACCTTAAATAAAGTGTGCCCATTGAAAGTGGGAGATTTATTTTCTATTGTGATATGTAACATTTAGGTAAGGGTTGGGTCAACAGGGCATCATAGGTTATGATATAAAGTATGAGACAAAATGAGAAACCATTGGATTTTGTCATATGTATTTAAGATCATTCAGTTTGTTGTGTAGAGAATGAATTCTCTGACTACATCAAGGAGTGTAGGTGACTTGAATTAACACCATAACAGAGGAGATGGTATGAGATTCTTAGATTCAGGATCTATTTTGAGGTAAAAACCAGCAGAACTCACTGATGGATTAGATGTAAAGAAAGTAGGGGGAAAAAGAGGAATCAAGTAGGACACAAATGGCTTATGCCACTGTGGAGTTGATGGGTCCCAGCATGGGCTAGCTATGTGGTCTCTAAGAAGTAACTTTACCTCTATGAGTCTCCATTTCCTCATTTGTAAAATGGAGCTGAAATTATTTCCTTCATAAAGCAGTCATAAGGATTAAATTACATAATGCCTATAAAATACCTTGCAAGTGCTTGACATGCAGTAGGTAGTCAATGGATGATATTGTAAAGTGTCTGCCCTACCGAGATGAAGAAGATATGTTCACAGACCAGCCAAGCAATACCTGGTTAAATGTCTAGCTAACAAGAACTGATCAGGAGATGCTCTTCTCATGTTATAAAAAAGAAAAATCAATGTGGACCAGGATGAGGAAACCTCTCCTGTTAGGGTGAATGATGGTTGAATGTGGAAGACTTGACAAAAAATTTATTTCATTGAGGAAGAAGCCCTAATGGTTTAACTGGCTTCTCCGTATCAGGGAAATACAGTGTATCCTACAGTAGACGATCCCAACTCTGCTATTCCCTAGTAGACCTTGAATTTGTGAAGTAAGCTTTCTGGTCTATGGTTGTCTGACAAGTATAATAAAAGTTGTACTAGTTGGTCTGTAACCTGAAGCCAGATACTCAATGTTTAAAAAAATGTCAGGTCATTAATTTGAAAATTTCAATGTTACTTCGTAAGATAGTAAAACAGAATTGCAAATTAATGATTCTAAAGTAAATCATACTTTAAAAATTAATGAATTTCTTAGAACATTGCTAATAATTCATTTAAAATTCTGAAAGATGTTTAAAAAGATGTAGAATAAGATCACCATATTAGTAGCCAACAAATATCACATCATTGTGTCTGATGGATTCTCTTTGCAAATGTAACTATTGTGTAATTAATTATCAAGTCACCTGGAAACCATTGTTGTATATGGTATAATATTAATCACAAACATTTAAGGAAACATAATAATGAAATACTTAAATATGGACCCAGAATTGTGGAAGAATTAAACTTTATCTACTGTACACATCCCCCACCTAACTACTTTGTCACTTTGTCACTTTGTTCCTTTGAAAATAATCTGATTTTAGCTTTCCTGACAACTCTCTAACTTAAGGGTTTGACTGTTAGTCTACTATCCCCAAGCACTAACCTAGACAGAGTCCCCTTTTCCTCACCTGCCCTTGACCTGATGATCTTATCTGCCTCCAAAGGCAGCACTAAAGATTCTAAACTCCAAATCCACAACAGGGGTCCCCCACCATTCACTTCTCCTTGGTCCGAAGCCAAGTGTGAGCTGGAGCTTCTGGGCACCAGGGTGAGGCAGAGACATGTAATATGAACCAGACTGGAGGTCAGGTCTTATTTTCCTCTGACTACATGCTTGCTGCTCCTCTGGAAACTGCTGCAGGGAGGGTTTTCTCCCTCACCTAATCATTGCCCCCCACCCCTCTCAGCCCAGGTCCCCGTGGAGATCTGAATGCTCCTGGCTGAAGCTGGGAAAGCATTTTTCACACCTTAAATAAAATGTGCAGATTGAGGGTGGAAGGATTATTTTCCATTACAATATGAAACATTCTGGCCTTTTTCCCAGAGTTTATAATAGCCTTTGGAAAGGGCCTCACCCCAAAAGTATAGTCCTAGAAACCAGCTAGAAATGAACTGGGAAGTCTGGACTACGGACTTGCTAGGGAGGGAGAGCGCATGCTGATGGGCAGGTTGGAGCACTGGCCTTGTTACTGCCTAGACCAAGATTGCCAAGAGCTGTTCATGTGTACAGAATCCATCCATTCCTTTGTTCCTACCTTTGGAGCCCCCAGGGATTGGTATGTTCACTGAGTTTTAACTTTAAGATCCTGGAGCTCTCAAAAGACTCTACACACAACAATATGAAAGGTCTTCATCCATTGGTCCTATCTCTTTAATTATCTTTGATACTAGTTAAAATTCAATTTTCCTATAGACTAACTGCAGTAATAAACAAACTAAATCCTAGTGATTAACACTACACATGTTTAATTCTTGCTCATCCCATAATGAGACTGTTGTGTAATGGATGTCCTTCCACTACATGGTTAGCAACCCAGGATCCTTCCATCTTCCAGGGCCTTGGATTCTTCCATCAGATTCTCTTCATTCTGTCTGAAAACCATTCTCCCTGAGGCACCTTGCAGGGACTTTAGGAGCCAGGAACACTTTACTACACCAACATACCTTTGGCCAGAACTGTCACATGGCAGATACTCCAACTATTGGGCAGTCTGCAAAATTTCTATACTACCTCCCAAAGAAGGAGAGGGGACTCCTAGATATTGATGAGCACATTCCTGACCATATCTCATTTAAAATAGAAATGACACTCTGGGTTGTCATCAATCCTGACACATCCATGGGAATAAAGGAGAAAAGGGTGATGTCAGGGAAAGGAGCCCTTGAGGACAGGGGAGAAGAGAGGGAATCACTGGTTTCTTACCTTACATGTTCATGGTCATAAACTTACAAGAAAATGGTATAGAATGTATTATCCTGCATTTACAGTAAGGGAGAGCATTTCTAGAGTCAGCCTTCTAGCAAGACAAAATCTTACATCGTATGAGTTGCATCCATCACCTTTACCATATTCTGTTGTTTGGAAACAAGTCACAGTTCCCACCCACACTCAAGAGGAGGGCATTACACAAGGGTGTGAATACCAAGAAACAGGAAACATAGAAGCATCTTTAAAGTTTGTCCTCCATTGGTGGAGATTTCTAGCTAATAAGTAGATGGATGAAGGAGGAGACCTCAAAGAAAGACCTCAAAGAAAGAGGCTTACTGTGAAACGACATATACGCTGCTCCAAATCTTATTCTTATCACTTATAAAATGATAACAGTGATACTCACCTCATAGGACTATCAGGCAATTAAAGATAGAAAATGTCAAAATCTGGCAAAATGAAGTCCAACAAGTCTCCCTTTATTTAATTTGCTGATGGACGTGGCAAGTCATTTCTGCATGCCAAGGCTTAGTTCCTGCCTCTATAAATGAACATCCAGTTCCAGAAGATGTTCTGGGGGTCACTGCCAACTTGAAAACTCACATCACTGGACAAAACTGACTTGTACACAGTCTCCCCATAAAAACAAGAACTTGAAAAAAAATAAATTGAAGATGAAAGATAAGGAAATTCCCTCCTCTCACTTAATCATAGACTTGAAGGCAATGAATATATTTCTTCTTGGTTGCTCAGTTGGAGACATTTTGGAAGTTGTCTATGAAAAGATTAACCATTTAAGATTGTGTATGAAATAATCAGAGATTAGATCATCTAGTTCATTTTATGTATTAGTGACTTTCTGTCTTTGGCTTATTTCTTTTTTTGAGCAACTGTTAATAAAACACAAATCCGTTCAATCACAACAATGGCAACTCTAGCTCTGTTGAAAACTAGAGGAATTTCTAACTTTTCCAAAAAAGATCTAGGAATATAGAAATAGAAGCTTCCTTGTCTGGTTAATTTTCTTCAATAGGAATCACTTACTGTATTTAATTGGGGAGCGGTTGGGGGAAAAACAACTCAGGACCAAGTCACCACTTGGACTGATAACCATGCTGGCAGAGGATGTTCTGCATTTACTGGGCTCTCATCTAGATATTTCTCTCTATCCAACACTTTTCTGGGCTTCTCTTTATCATACTCAGAAATTCCTGCTCTTTCCCCAGCTCTCTTCCTTGCCATCTGTGTTTGGCACACCCAGGAGAATCAAGGGGAATGCTAACAGAATTACCATTCAGCCTGAGATTGTTTCTCTTTATTCCTTTCTCAAAATGAGGTGTCTGAATGATTGGAAATTTTAGCCAACCCTCTGAACAGACTCTCCTGGGGGCTTGTTGTCTCTAACGAGGTCTCTATGAACATTTGTAGGGGCATACCGAAGTGTCTTGATTCCGGTCACAATGCCTCAAACTCCCTTAAATTGAAAATATACCTGTAACTTTGTCCTGAATTCTAAATGTCAACCCCCTCTGGGAACTCCTGTGGGTAATTCCTGAGGCTTTGGGGGTATGAGACATGTGCATGCTTGAGTGAGTGCCCCTTAAATCTTGTACCCTAGGTACCTCACTCATCTCACCCTAATCTTAACCCTGCTAAACAGGGCAGGAAGCTCCTCACTGAGCTAGATAGAAAGATTGTATATTCATTTCCTAGTGTTGGCATAACAAATTATCACAACCTTGGTGGCTTAAAACAATAGAAATTTATTGTCTTATGGTTCTGGAGGCCAAAAGTTCAAAACCAAGGTGTCAGCAGGGCTGTGCGTCCTCCAATGGCTCTAGGAGAGAATTCTTCTTTGTTTCTTCCAGCTTTTAGGTGTCTTCTGGTGTTCCTTGGTTTGTGGCAGTGTAAGTCCAACCTTTGCTTTTGTTTTCATGTGACCTTTCCTGTCTGTGTCCTCTCCTCTTCTTTTAAGGACATTATTGAGTGAAATAAGTCAGTCAGAGAAGGACAATCATCATATGGTTTCACTCATATGTGTAATATAAGACATAGTGAAAGGGATTATAAGGGAAAGGAGCAGAACTGAGTGGGGAAAATTAGAGAAGGAGATAAACAATGAGAGATTCCTAACTCTGGGAAACAAAGGGTTGTGGAAGGGGAAGTGAGTCGGGGGATGCAGTAGTTGGGTGACAGGCACTGAAGAGGGCACTTGATGGGATGAGCACTGGGTCTTATACTATCTGTTGGCAAAGTGAATTTAAAAAAATAAAAAGATAAAAACAATAAGGATACTTGTCTTTGGATTTAGGGTCCATCCATATGACCCAGGATGATCGCACCTTGAGATCTCTAATTTAATCATATCTGTAAGACCCCCCTTTACAAATAGGATCATATTTATAGGTGAGGAGTGGAAATATATTTTGAGGAGTCACCATTCAACCCACAACAAATTGGAATCAAGAGATTGAAATCGAGAAATTCAAACCATAAGAATCTGAATAGAGTTATTTGTTCATCATATCTTTGCTGAGTGCTTACTCTGTCCCTAACACTACCAGCTCCAAGTCAGATGAGGATAAAGATGGCAAAGAGGAACTGACGTGGTTCTGTCCCACACCTCCCCAAAACAATAGCAAAACAAACAAACAAAAGATATTACTACCCCTCTCTGACAAGGAACCTACATCCATTGGGAAAGACACTGATGATTATACAGCATGATTTAGGGGAGAGAGTGTTAATAAAGGCACACAGCAGTAGTTTTAAGACTAGAGTGACTGATGGATTTCAAATAACTCAATCCAGTGCTCAAGGAGTTCCAGCCTATGAATTCCTTGTACAACATTTGCTTTTTTTCATCATCATCATCATCATTATTATTATTATTCATTTAAAATCAAGTTGATTAACATATAGTGTATTATTAGGTTCAGGGTAGAGTTTGGTGATTTATCAGTTGCATATAAAACCCAGTGCTCATGACATCAAATGCCTTCCTTAATGCCCATCACTCAGTTACCCTACCCCACCCAACAATATTTACTTTTAAAAATATTATTACTTAAGCAAAAAGAGGAGGATTCTACTGAAGGAAAACCTATGACATAAAAGTGCATTGGATATGGGAAAAAAATCACTAATAGCTAAAGTTGATAAAGTCATGCTTTAAAATCCATCTCAGCAATTCATTGTTAAGTACATATTCAAGGGCAGCCCTGGTGGCTCAGCGGTTTAGCACCACCTGCAGCCAAGGGTGTGATCCTGGAGACCTGGGATCCAGTCCCACATCAGGCTCCCTGCATGGAGCCTGCTTCTTCCTCTGCCTGTGTCTCTGCTTCTCTCTCTCCTCTCTGTGTATTCTCATGAATAAATAAATAAATAAAATCTTTAAAAAAAAGTACATATTCAAATTCTTCCCATTTTTGGAGATCCAGCTCAGGTTCACCTCTTCTGTAAAACTATTCCAAACACAACTCTGAGTTCACGTGGCCTCTCCATGATATTGCATTTCTAAGCCGGTTCCTTCCCACCTCCCCTGTCTCAAAATGTAGCACCACCACCAGATTCAGCAAGTTTTGTTGGGCTCTACTGCCTAACATACCTGATTCTGTATAATTCACTGTTAGCATCCAGTCACAGCATAACTTCTTGTCTGAAGCATTCACATCCTCCTAGTTCCTTCCTTCCACCCTTCTTTCCTCTAGTACCCATTCTGCGCAAGGCAGTAATTGTGATCCCCACACATAAACTATGCATTTCTGTGCTTCGGTCTCTCCAATGGCTTTCTACTGCACCTCTCATATAATGAAAAGTCACTATCCTGGCCAAAGGTCTTTTTTTTTTTTTTTTTTAAGAGAGTAAGAGAGTGTGGGGGAAGGGTAGAGGGGGAGGGAGAGAGAGAATCTTATGCAGAGCCTGAGGTGGGGCTCAATCTCAGGACTCTGAGATCATGACCCGATCCAAAATCAAGAGTCAGACACATAATTGACTGAGCCACCCAGGTACACCCCCTCTTTTTTTAGAGCCAGAAGGTCTTAATATGATCTTGCCTCTCCACAACTTTCCGAAATAACCTTCCTTGCCGCCTAAGCTCCAGTGACTTTACTTCTGTTTCTTGAAGAAGCAAAGCCAGGCCTTGCCTTATGACATTTGCATGTGATTTCCCTACCTGAAAACACTTTCCTGCCTTTACAGGCCTACCTAAATATTCCTGGCTGGAGTTTCTCTTCCTTAGTTAGTCTTCCTCCCTGATCACCCAGTCTATAGGGTTCCATCTTCATCTATCCTCATCCAAACCACTTTTCTCTGTTTCCTTCACTGCTCTAAATAACCGAATCGATTTTCATTTACTATTTCTCATTTATTGCCTATTTTCTTGCACTAGAATACAAATTTCATGAGAACTAGGACCTTATCTGTGTTCTTAACATTGTATCTCCATGTCTAGATCAGCCCCAAACATATGATAGCTGCTTAACAAATATTTGCCCAATGATTAAATGCAAAAATGTGTTTTTTAAGTAACAAGCTCTAGGGACGCCTAGGTGGCTCAGCGGTTAAGTCTCCGCCTTTGGCTCAGAGTGTGATCCTGGAGTCCTGAGATCGAGTCCCACATCAGGCTTCCTGCATGGAGCCTGCTTCTCCCTCTGCCTGTGTCTCTGCCTCTCTCTATGTGTGTCTCTCATGAGTAAATAAGTAAAATCTTAAAAAAAAGAAACAAGCCCTATGAGAGAAAGCATCATTTTATGGTTTTCCATGCAGAGGAGAACACAATTTTTAACACACACAAACATTTATTTAGCTGTTCTGGAAAGGAGAACCAGGAATGTGTTCTAGGGTTTCTGCTGAATACCCTCTGGATCTCTTTTGTGTTTTAAAGATTCTATCCCTGTTCTGTTCTTTGCTGGGTTTTAATAAGACAAGGCAGTTTATTGTGAATGGTCTCTGTTTCTCCTTCAGAAATCTCAAATTTGGTCAGATATCTAAGAAATGTAGTATGAGAAGTTTTCCCCCCTTCTTCTGGTTCTCTGCTTCCCTGGATCACCTCCACTTCTGGGTCTTTCATGTATCACAAAGAAATCCATCCCGCAAATAGCTTCCAAGCTCTTACCTATAGAAATAAGAAACAAACACAAACTGCAATGACTATTGTCTGGAAGAGCATACTATGCTTTACTGAAAGACACCCGTCCAGAATGCTTGAAACTTCTTTCTAGAAACATTTGCCAACTTTAATAGCCATTATCTTTGCATTTTATGGTACTTTGGGTTACGTCTTTTATGGCCAAGGAGGTCCTCTCCCTATCTCTCTTTTGTTGTCAGTGTAGCCCTGAAACCAACAAGATTTGTGAATGATGTACCTCAGGGGATTGTGCTGGGGTAGCCTGGTCAGACAGACTCTGCTCTGTGTGAAGTAATCCTATCTGTGTGTGCTCAAGTTTTAAAGTTGACCCTCATTAATCATGGCTCTGGTTCTCTTAGACATTCCAGAGCTGATCTATCCCCTTTTCCCCCAAGCAACAATCCATATAGACCCCCAAATAAGTTATTTATTCCTGAAATGACTTGATCTGGCATCGGCCAGCCTTCTATAACCTCCTGTGTATGAAAGAGAGAAATGGATGGCTTGGACAACATCAAAGTGTTGTTTTACTTTCCATATAGTCATTAACTTTAAATGTTCCCAAACTAATAGTCCAAGACATTGTAAAGAGGTAATAAGTTCAAAGGAACATGAAACATAAAGCAGAACTCCAGAGTCATTTGAAAGTATTTTCTGTAAATGTGTGCAAGCTTTCAAGGCTGCTAGGCAAAGGAACCTGGATCGGCATTTTGGCTAGTGCTGAAAAGAATTTTCCCCAAGTGGAGTGTGTAAGCGAGTTGCCAGGCCAACCTCTTTGAGAGCAGAAGCATGTCTTTAGAGGATCTGCTGTTCCAGAGAATGCTGCACTGAGCTGGCTCATTCTTCCTCCAATTAAAGGGCAATTTGTCTCTTTTTAAAAATCTCTCTTCCCTTGTTTGGATCTAGGTGTTCCAGGTCACTTAGGGAGGGTTGGTCTACTGCTCTACAAAATAGGATGTTTCTGTATAAGAGAAAATTACAAATGGATTAAGTTATATAAACTGAATATCCAAGTTCCTGTTATAAAATCTCTAGTCACTGAGATAAAGAGTGTGGGGTGGGAGGTCAGAGCCCTACATACTGCTCTGAGACATCAGAGCTAAGACTGTTATATTTATTATTTATTTTTTGTTGTAGACAAGACACATCCTTTGAGAAGCCACCAGCGAATGGAGTATTCCATGAGCAGACTTGCTTCGGAAGCCGTCCATGGAGATGAAGTGCTTCTGCTCTTGCTCACACCTTTAGAGTCTCCGTTTGCCCTCACATTGGACAAGTGTAGATTTTGCATTCTAGCCTAACATCCGGGGCAGAGATTTGCAATCACTAACATCTGTTTCTTTTATTTCAAATAAGAAACAATGAAATTCGAGACAATTTTGTTATATTTTTCTTTACATACTTTCTTTTCCTCTTTCATTACATACAAACTTCTTCTATATACTCATTATCACAAGAAGCCAATTAGGTCTTAAATAGACATTTAAATCCTGCTCCGTAACTTTCATAAGAGTTAAAGTTTTCATTGAGTGTATGTCCCAGAATTTAGTTAACCACTGCCTATAAATGGATTTTTAAATTGGTTCCAAACTGTTCTCCATTAACGATAACTCAGCAATGTACATTTTGAGATATGAATGCGTTTCTTCTGTCAAGGGGAGGGTGTCATTAGGATGGAACCTTTCTAATGGGATTATCAGGTTGAAATGCATGACCGTTTTTATAGCTCTTGATAGTGGTATGTATGTTGCTTTCCAAAATGCTTTTGCTCAGTTGCAGTATTTACCTGGCATTGCTCAGGCACCATTTCACTATACCCACACCCACATGGGGCCTGGTAAGAGGGAAATAGTAAGCATCCCAGAGATGTCAAACTGTGTAAGCACTGACCAAACCCAAAAAGTATGACAAGCTGAATTCAGTCAAACTGAAAATTATGTTTATTATTAGGTTGTATATTATTACAACCTAATATGGGTCTCCCTTTTATTGTTTTTTAATCATCTTATTTTTTTAAATATATTATATGAAAATATATGACTCACTGCAACACATTTTGAAATTTGGAGAAAAAGAAAATAAGTATCACGAATATTGCTACCGCCAGGATAAGATATCATTGACATTTTGGAGTAACTCTGATTATTGTTCTATGCACATATTTTAAAAACACAAAAATATAATCAAACAAAATATGCGAAGTTTCAGTCTTCTATTTTTCACTAAATATGAGAATATGAACAATACATATATGGTAAACATTTTTATCACATATCAATTGTAATGACTATTTAAGTTTATTATATAAATATATCAAATATCCTGTGGTTTGTCATGTCATGTATTTCAATTTTTTATCTATCACCATTTATATTGCAGTGGTAGTTACCATTCTAGTGGATATATCTTAGCACAAACCTGTGATAGTATCTTAAAGACATTTTAAAAGAATTTCTGGATAAAAATGTAAGTGCGTTTCTAAAGCTTGTGACAAGTATTCACAAATTGCCCTCCAGAAATGCTACCCTGCCGAAGTGTATGAGATGATCTATTTTCTAGACACTCACCAATATAGCACAGCATCATTTCACAACCAATCATTTTAAATTTGATGAATTAACATGATAATGCTTGAGACCCCCAAATAAGTTATTTATTCCTGAAATGACTTGATTAATATGCATTTTTATCGTTTGTGAATTTAGCCATCTGTTTTCTCATATTTTAATATGTATATTTTAAGGGTGTGTTCATGCTCTTTCTTATTTTCTTATTGCTCACTCTTCTATTTAGCCTTCCAAATAGCCACCGAGAAGAATGGTCTTCAGGTTGTTATGAGCACCTGGTGTCCTACATAATGTGGATATTGGCTGTTGGGGCACCCCATATCTTCTCACCTTTTTCCTACTGAGATTCTGGCCCTGAATCCCTGCAGTGCTCTGTGATTCTCTGCTGGCTTATTGCATTGAATTAATGCTGGACTTGAGATTGAAGAGGCAGGAAATTCTGAATATATCCTGGGGAGTGGCACATAATACCTATGTAAGGAGTGTCAGGAGACCTGAAAATAAACTTGTGCTAGATCATGAAAGGTCTTGGATGCCCGGAGTTTTAGATTCAGCAATAGGGAGCCATTGAAGAGTTTTGAGTGGAAGAGAAGAAAAGATGTGTTTCAGAGAGTATCCAGAAGATGGCACCATTGTAACGTGTCTTTTGCCTGAGAGCTTCTAGCTACTTGAGCTTTGCAGGTAAAGTCCACATGTGAAAACGTACCTTCCCTGAAGCATTCAGACTAAAATGGTCTAGATTATTCTAGTGGACTAGACTCAGATGGGTTTTCTTAAAAGGCGCAAGAACTCTTACACAACAACTCTGTCCTTTTCTTATATGACATACTTATTTAAATCCACCCCCCTACCAACCAGACCCTGCTTTTCGATTATGTACATCTAGACAGTCATTTTCTGCCATTAAATTCTTCAAAATGCTTGAGTGGTAATGACAGACTATTGATTATTGAGTATCTCAAGGTATATGAGAAAATTCAGTAATTCCTCTATTACTCTAAGAGGCTTCTAAATTTTTTCATTCTCTTTGTCATTTGATTCAACTTACTTGAAACATCTCTACTTACATGAAAAAAGAAGACTCAGTACAAAATATGAGAATCCAAATGTTTTTCACTGAAGCCTCAGTGGATCCCCAATGAGAGACAAGCAAGGCACATGTTTGTAGTTGGGAATCTGGCAGTAAGGAGCTTGAGGGCTGATGGTCAAGATGTTCTGGTTCAGAAGTTAGAAAATAAATAATTCCTGAGAGGAAGGATTCTTAGGCTCTGGGCAGCTGATACGGCAATAAAATAAATAGGCAGTAAAACACACTTCCTGTTTTGAGAGTTCACATTTCATATTGGCAAAACGCATCTCTTAAATTCAATCTCATGCTTCCATAAATAAACCTGGCACCTTTTTAAACACTTTTCCATCTGCTTCAGAATGAGGAGTGCATTATTGAATACACCTCAGGGAGTCCCAGAAATGGGAATAGACTACTTGTGAGGAACACACCATTGCAGTTGGCCTTGGCCCAGAGAAGCCATCAGGAGAGTGTTTGAGTTCAAACCATTGTAACAAGACCCTGAGGGTGTTTCCCCACCCCCTTTGCTTCTACTTGAGGTTGTCACGGTGGGAGCTTCGCACCAGGAGGAGCCAGGAACCTTCTCAGGTTGAGTCAGGGTTAGGCACATGTTTGCAGGATTCTTTTCTTTAATACCTCGGCTAATCCTTATCCAGTTCCTGACACCTTGTTCCAACATATTAATTCAGTTTCCTAGGGTGCATGGGGGAGCCCATCATCCACCTTTCTTATAGCCCAGAGGTCTGATGTACAGAGCAAAGAAGTATTCAGGGAAATCCTAGGGTTTGTGGTAATCAACTGTGCTCATCAGTTCGATGCTGGAAAGCACAGATTGGTGTCACAGAGAAAGGATCCGAGTCCTCATTTTGTTATTAACTGTGGGATCTTTGACAGGTAGGTGTGATCTTTGACTTGTATCCTTAGAGTCTTATAAGACAAAGTAAAGTAAAACCCATGAAATCAATTGGCATGCTGCCTGGCACCAAATAAACAATCCACAGATACTAGCTATTTTTCTTATTCGATTTTCCCAGGTAATCTTTGTGAATCAGAAACTGGGAACAGACTCAGGCGGCCAGCAGACAGTTATCATTCAGCATCTACATTTACCATTTGGGGCCATTCTTAAATATTGGATACTTTCCTAAATGGTTTTTTTTTTAACATCATATAATCTAACCTTTACAGTAAACCTTAAATATTAAAATTTTAATTTAATATTATTATTATCTTATACACAGAAGATCAGAAATACTAAATGTTACCAAATGTGAAATGCCACTGGTTGGAAGGTGTGTCATTTTTTAAATTAACTATCACAAAAGGAAATTAAAAACCTTGATAATTATATAACGGTAAGACTTTATCAGTTGCAAGACATTGGAATTTCAGAGACTTTTAAAATAGAGGGGGAAATGTGCCTTTAAAATCAATGAACTGGGCAGCCCAGGTGGCTCAGTGGTTTAGTGCTTCCTCCGGCCCAGGGTGTGATCCTGGAGACCAGGGATGAGTCCCACATTGGGTTCCCTGCAGGAGCCTGCCTCTCTCTGCCTGTGTCTCTGCCTCTCTCTCTCTCTCTCTCTCTCTCTGTGTGTGTGTGTGTGTGTGTGTTTGTGTGTGTCTCATGAATAAATATATAAATCTTTTTAAAAATTAAAAAAAAATAAAACCAATGAACTATATAGTAAGGAACTTGCCCAATCTCATGCGGAGTTGGCGGCAGAACTAAAATTTTAGTGCAAGGGACACCAGTGACTCCCAAGGTCTTTCTCCAAGTCACTGTTTATTCATCCTTATCAGTCACTTTTCACACCCAGCGGGTCTTGGAGCAGCTCTGCCCTCCTCTGGAAGCCCCGATCTGCTGCCCCAGGGCTTCCAGAGAGAGCCTCCAACTTGTGCTACCACTGGTTCCATGATGCTCCAGTTCTGAGCTCCATGAACATGGACAGCCAGACACACAGGAGTTTGGCTCACTGGTGCGGGTGCTGGTGGCTGGGCATTTCAGAAGTGAGTAGGAGGCAGTAGCTGCTGAGCACTTCATTGGTGCTGCCTAAAGTCCTTGAGTGGCAGCGAGTGTTCAACAAATGATCTCACTATTGCATCACTGTTGCTGTCAGCTTGCTAGCCTGTGATTAAAGTGGGCTGTGATTGGAGTGGGTTTTCGGCACTAGGAGATCCCCTTATCTCTGGCAGACACAGGCTTGTCTTTCTCTTTGAATATCTGGGACTGTGAGTACTCTCAAATTCCATGTGACTCTCAGTATTCCATCTTTTTGACTTTTGTGCTTCGAGGGAATAAATTGCTTCTACCCCCTCATTGATTCTGTTAAGATGGCAGGGAGAGGATTAGAACTTGGGTGGCAAATTCCGAAACAAGAGGTCTTAAGATTAAAAAAAAAAGTGAAAGCTTTATTAATATAGAATGGCAACACAGAAACAGGTTGTACACTTGCATTTCATCTCACTCACAAATTTACCAGAATTAAAAAGTGAATATGAAATTATATTGCCTTTCAGAAAAAATGCAATTAGATTAAATCTGATTTCCGATTCTACCACTGGATAATCATCACTTTGGCAAGTCAGATCTTGCTAAGCGTCAATCTCGCTATCTATCATTCAGACAGTTGAATTAGATTCTCTTTCTAATCCTTCTTGGTCCTGACATTCCAATTCTCTGACATGTCTCACCTTACTGGTTTGGGCACCAGTTATTATTGATTGCATCATTTCTTTTTTTATTTTTAGTTTTTTTATAAATCTATTTTTTATTGGTGTTCAATTTGCCAACATATAGAATAACACCCAGTGCTCATCCCGTCTGATTGCATTTCTGTCTGCATAAACAGAAATGCCTTGGGGATCACAACATTTTCACACCTTTCGTGGTATCACTGGAATCCTGAAATAGCCCAGGATCTCTTCAAAGGCAATGTCCCTTAACATTTGCTTCAGAAAACCTGGTCACTGTGTTTTCCCACAGATGATCACAGAGCATTCTCCATCTGTGCTTACACAGCCTTGACAAGGATTCTGGTCCAGCAACATGAGTACAAGAACCACAGAATAACCTCCTGCCATGGTGCTGTGGACCAACCTGGACCTCTGGAAGCCATAGGACATCTTCCCTGAGGCTTCATGCAAAGTTTGACTTGTGCCCAATTTTCATCTCCCTCCTGAGGTCCCACCATGCCTTTGCACATGATTCTATCCTGGTGTGTGTGGTTGTCCATTGACACAGTGGTTTCCCCAAACAGTGTCAGCTACTTGCAGCTTCAAAAACCACCTGTTATATCTGGATCCACAGAATTGACATGGTGCCTGGCACTACTGTGCAGATTGAGTGAACCCCTAAACATGAGATAACCTTTGGGGGCATGGATGAGAGGAAAGAGCTTCCTCAGGATAGGTATCATGGGAACACTGCTGTGGGAAGAGGAAGGAAGACTTCAGAAGCAATTCCTAGATTATTTTCTACCTTTCTCCTACCTGCCTTTGGGTCCTGTGTTTGTGTATGTGTGTTAATTTGACTGGGATTTCTCTTGCATTCTTGCCTCCAGGATGCTATGAGTGCATGTAGTACACTTCTCGGGAATTCGTTATCCAGCGTAGTGTGTTTATGTTGTAGTTCAGGATTTGCCTTTTGTTTTACTAAGTATTGACATCATGCTTCCCTGGAAGGAATTATCACTCTCTTTGAGAAGTTGTAGCAAAGGTCTTTTTATTTTTATTTTTTTAATAGCTTTGGATCTTCTTTTACCTCCTTTCAATTGGCTTCTCAAACAATGCTTAAATTATCCCACCATCTCCCTCTTTGACCTCTGCTTGCCTTTGTTTAATTTTTCCCTTATTTTCTCTGAGGATAAGGAATCCCCTTATTTTATCATCAACTTCTTTAAAAGATCTTTTTTGATTAACTTAGTTATTTTAATACTTGAGTCATCTTGGCAATTCATCATTTATCCATGCTGCAAGTTCTTCTGATTTATTACCAGCCTTTGTAAGGCACATTTTCCCTTGTTCCCCACCCCCAGATTAATCCAAACCCATCTGTGAAACTTGTTCCCGGACAGTTGGAACATTCCTATTTACTTGCTCCCTGTAGTGGCTGTAGGCATAAAGCTCTGGTACCCTGCCAGCCTTGCCCAGGGTGGCTGGTCAACCTACTTTAGCCTTCCTTGGATGCTGGCACTGCCAGGTGTGGGAAATATGAAGAGTGAAAAGAGTAGCATCTTCCTGGGTAGCATGCGGACTGTCCAAGGTCAGGAGTTAGGGCAAGTTTCCAGGTCAGAGATGCACCTCAGGCTATTGGATGCAAAGTGTGTATGATGCCAGCATCTGTCCCATTCTGTGAGCACACCCTGTCCACAGCCCATAACATACAGAAAACATCAGTCCTTTTGATCCAAGAACTGCATCAAATCATTTTGACCCTTTGAGGAAGATATGTAACCTGGGCCAAGTGGAGCCAGATGACTTTTTTTTATTACCAGAGCATAAAGCAATATTAAATGATTTCATGAGTTGCAGCCAGAACATCTGTTATTAAACATTAGAAATCTGATTTATTCAATTATAACAAATTGGCACTCTGCCCTCTCTAAACAAATGCCTTGCCTTTGGGGCAAGAAAGTGTTGTTTGTCAGTTTTCTTTTTGAACATACCATCCTTTCCACATGTCACACGACTGCTCCTCTTTTCTGTGAGAGATGGTGTCCCTATTGAGGACAAGAACTTCCCTGGGCAGAGGAGTGGCAGAGGATATGTAACATGTTCTGCTGTTTCAAGGGGCAATGTAGTAGATAGGGAGCCATAAGGCCCCAGAAGGCAGGCAGGTTGTCATAGGCGGGAAGAGAGCACAAAGGAGGGAATGCTTTTACATAGAACTCTGAAGGCTGGGATCCTGTGGTGGCTCAGTGGTTGAGCATCTGCCTCTGGCCCAGGGCATGATCCTGGAGTCCTGGGATCAAGTCCCACATCGGGCTCCTTACATGGAGCCTGCTTCTCCCTCTGCCTGTGTCTGTGTGTGTGTGTCTCTCTCTCTCTCTGTGCCTCTCATGAATAGGTAGATAAAATCTTAAAAAAAAAAAAAAAAGAACTCTGAAGGCTATAAAACTGATCCATGGAGCTGCAAAGCAGGTGGGTTCTGTGTCTGTGGCTAACTCCTCCAAGTCGGCCCAATTTTTCCTTCAGCTACCACTCCAGCAGCCTTATTGGCACACTGTTCTATTCCATGTAGCTGCCATCCCCAGACTTTGGAGAAAATTCTGCTCTTGAGTCCTTTATTTATCACAGATAATATAATATTTCTGCGAGAAATGAGGACATCCAATCCTTGGGACATTAGCCTTTTGCATTGATCAGAGTAGTACATGGAAATTATGGTATTCTACTGGTGGGATTTCAGACTGTAGTCATCAGGTAAGTGTTGGTGGGTGTTGGAGCTGGCAAAAGGGGCAAAAGGAGAAAATCCCTTGGAATATAGGGGCTTCTCAGAGTAATCCAGAGTCATCCATTCATTTTATGGTTCGTTTACATATCACTCACTAATTGGTTTTCAGACACGTACCTGTGCTAGTCACTGAGTTAAGTGTTGGGAAATGGACAATAAAAGTTAGAGAAGAGTTGATCCGTTAACTCAAGAAATCCACAATCCGATAAGAAAAGTACGATACTGGCACAAACTTAAGGAGAAACTTATGAGTCATGGGAGAGTCACAGATAAAGGATCAGGGAAAGTTAAAGGGGAAAGAAAGAATACTTGAATGTTCCAGGAAGGGTTTCATGAGGGATGTGGAATTTGTGCTTGGCCTCAAGGCAGGATAGGGTGCTGGAAAAGAGAAAGGAGAGACAGCACTTCTCATAAAAAGAACTCGTGGCTGGAAACAAGGCATAGGTATAGGGCACCATTAAGGCATGTTCGAGTATTGGCAAACACTTGGTTCCCTGAAACCCACAGTCCAAATGGAGGACTACTGGGAGATGAAGTTGGAGAACAGATTGGTGTCTATCTTGAAGGTCTTTATGTGCCTTGGCAAAGGTGTATTCAGTTGGCTGAAGCATTCCGACTGTGCAAATGGCAGTGTAATTCAGGAAGATTAATCTAAGACCATGAATAAATTGCAGTAGAGACACCTGAAAAAAAATGCAGTTGAGAGAGAATAAAAACTTGCACTGGAGTAGTTGGAATGGAGAAGAAGAGATGCACAGAGATTGACAACAGAGGTGCTGGTATGCTTTCGAGAGCTACGTGTTGTTATCAAAAGAGTGTGGGGCTTGGAATCAGACAGACTCTAGGATGACCTTCAGTTTGTTTTCACTCAGAACTATCTGGAGTAAGTCACAGCTTTTCCAGGCCTTCCTGTCTTCCTTCCCAGCAATGCCCACTTGCATGTGTTATCCAAGGCTCATCTAATCCGGCCTGGGTTGTGGCAAGGCTCAGGTGAGATAATATATGTGGGAACACTTCATAAAGTCTGAAAAAACAAACCCAGAAGTTCATTGTGGTTACTTAGGTTACTACCTGGATTTGTGGGATGAACAGAAGTGAAGGATCTCAGATGAACCTTGGGTTTTTGTACCAAGATGACTCTGAAGGTAGAGAGTCATATGTGGAAAATGAAGGAGGAAGGGAAAGGAGGGTCCCCACTCACCTGGTACCTCAAAATAAACTCCAGCTGGATAAACATTACACTGTTAACTTGAAACCACTGAAGGGTATTTTATAACGTAACCGCCGAGAAATTCTACCTAAGAATCAAGGGAAGCTTGAAACCAAAAAGGAAAATATTAATGTATTGGGCTGCACTAAAAATTACAACTTCTTTTTTTTTTAAAGATCTTCTTATTTATTTGAGATACAGTCAAGAGGAGGGACAAAGGGAGAGGAGGAGAGAGAGAATCTTCAAGTTGACTCCCTACTGAGCACAGACTGTCAAAGGGCTCGATCCCAAGACCCTGAGATCATGACCTGAGTTGAAATCAAGAGTTGGAGGCTTAACCCACGTGACCGAATGGGTTAAACTCTCAGGTTGTGATATGGAGCCCTACATTGGATCCCACAGTGGGCTCTGCACTGGGCGTGGAACCTGCTTAAGATTCTCTTTTTTCCTCTCCTCTACCCCTCCTCCCTCTAAAAAAAAAAGGAAAGGAAAGGAAAGGAAAGGAAAGGAAAGGAAAGGAAAGGAAAGGAAAGGAAAGGAAAGGAAAGGAAAGGAAAGGGAAAGGAAAGGAAAGGAAAGAAAAGAAAAGAAAAGAAAAGAAAAGAAAAGAAAAAAGATAGATAACTTTATGTAGATAACTTCTACATAACAAACATTTATTACTTTTTTATAACAAAAAGTAATAAATAGTATTGGAAGGTAAATAGTAAGCAGGAAAACTTGTTGGCCAAACAGGTGACTGACATGGAATGGATTTCTGAACACTTAAGAGGTTTACAAAACAATTAAAAGCATGAATGAGTGGCCACATAGAAAAAGAGGCAAAGGATGTAAATGAATAATTTATAAAAGGGGAAATACAAATGATGATCAACATATGAAAGAAAACCAATTATATCTTAGTCAAAGATATTCAAATAAAATAAAGGGTTTTTTTTCCTTGCTATATTGGGGATTATATTGAGAATAATGTTTTTATGAAGGGTTGAGAAACAATTACTGTTGTGTATTATTTGGGGTGTGATTGAAATATAAAATATAGCAGTCTTTGTGGTGTTCAATCTGATGACTCACATTAGTAGGTATGGTGATGTATCCTTTCAGCAATCAGACCCACATCTGAGACTTTACATGAAGAAGACAGATATATAGATGCGCAAATATAGATAAGTAAAGATGGTTCTTGCATTGTTTAAACTGGCAAATAATAGAAACAAATACGCATTAAATTAGGTGCATAAACTGTGATATACCTAAAATTATCTTTAGCTTCTAAGGTTGATAACATGGATCTTTATTTATTTAAATGTAAAACTGTTCACATATTATTGAGTGAAGATGTGTAGTATTATCCCACTTAATTATAACATTACATGTACCTAAATATACCTAAATGTACATGTTTGTTTGTTTATGTATTGATACAAGACATATATAGAGAGAAGTTCATTAAAATGTTACCAGTGTTTTTCTCTGGATCATAAGAATCCTGGTACATTTTTCTGTGTTGTTTCAACGTTTAAATTTTTAAAACATTTTTTTTGCCAGAACAACCACATTTTAAAAGAAAATACATAAAATAAATTAAGAGAAAAACCCAAAGAGGGAGAGAGGAAATAAAGGAGAGAAGGAGGGAGGGAAGAAGGGAAGAAAGAGGAGATGGAGGTGTATTAAAATGTATCCATGAGGTTTTAATTTATGGAGATGACTGAATGGCTATATGGAGAGACCAATGCGTTGAAATAAAAGCTTATTACATACAATTTTCAAGATAAGGAGGCACACCATGCCACACAAGGTCACAAAAGGAAGCACCAGATTTTTCCAGAAAGCAAAAGAAGCACTGAGGAGAAACCATGATCCAGAGCCTTTCCTGGGCTTTCTGAAGGCAAAACAGGGCAGGGCAGGACAGGAGAAGCAATTCATGTTTGGTGGGTTGGACTAATGTCTACAGGCTCTGGGATATAGAAGCAGTCTCTAGCTACCTGTTACCTGGCCCTGGCTTGATTCAGGACAGGGAAAATGCTGGCTTGCTGCATGTGAGTTAGATGAAGGAGGTGGCTGGGGGGATGCACTCAGGATCGGTTGGTTTGCGTGTGAAAGGTATGCTTGCAGGCAAGTTGTTTATTAGCTCTAGGAATTAACTAGTTCTGGAAAGGGCAGTATCTTCCTGGCCAGCTAGCTGCCCCCCTACACACACCTAATGTCAAAACATCATAAAATTTCAAACATGATTAATACAGGAGAGGGTGAATGGATAAAGGGAGAGAATGAATAGTTTGTGGGAGAAGGCCTTGAGAAGGTGGAAATGATGGATTCTGAGGGTAAATGTGGGGCAGGGGGTGGATCTCTTGCTTTGATCTCATAGAAAGGCAGGGCTTCCTCCAAGGATGAAGAGAAGAAGATGTGAGAAGCTACACTAGCTTCTGCTATACAAAGAGAGAGGCAAAAGGAACCCATCCTCAGATGACTTCAATTTTAGCAAAAAAGTAGCCTAAGTTATTTCTAGAAAATGATCAGGATAAAATTTGGAAAAGAATTAGAAAAAAATTGAGGTGGTTTTAAACAGTTTTTGGAGAAAATTCAGCATGTGATTTTCTAGGTGTGAATAAAAGTATATCCATTAGGATCCAGTGAGGGTCATATTCAGGCACAAAAAAAGAAAAAAAAACAAAACCTCAGGGTTTTGACACAGGGTGAAGCTTGGATGTTTGCTCATCATGGAATAGACCTCTAGACTTTTTATCCTTACTTTTAAATCTCAAATCCTTGAAAAAAACAGTTTCTGCATCAGAAATTAGCTTCCCTTGTGGACCTGCCAAGATGATACAAGAACCTGTGTTGTCTGCCATATGGGCGACTGTCTACCATGGTGATTGGCTCTTGAATCATTGTTGGCTGGAAGACCCACCCTTCTATGAGCCAACTCCGCCCCCTACATATGCAGTGTAGGACATGGTAAATAAAAACCCACCTCCCAATTCCTGACATGACATGAGAACGGGGTAAAAACACATTGTCTTATCACTTCCCCCAACATTCGATAGATATCCTGAACGTTTTCACAATTTTGTCTGTTTAAATCCTGCTCCGTAATGAAACCAGACCCCACATGGAACTCACATGGGCAGGAAATAAATTTGCTAATGAATGAATGAATGATTCCATTCTTTATTTCAATAGAGTTTTACTATGTGCGGTACAATATAGAAGATGACCTAGTTATCATTGCTTTCTCTCTTTGTGCTCGGTTTAGTGACTGATGTCTCCAAATGCTTGAGTGAGGGCAGATGAAGGAGAGAAACATGAAACAGCCCCCAGATGTCAACTGATTGCACATGACAGCGCCTGGCTGTGTGAGGCGATAAATATATTCTGCCGACATCAGGCTGAGTAGCGCCAATGTGGACACATATTCAGAAAAACAACAAGCCAACGTGGTCATTTCTCTGGGCCTTGTCTCCTTTCTTTCCAACTCCACTGCATTCTTTACTCCTGATTTGGAGGCTATTTACAGTATATCTCAGGGAGCCAGCCCGCGGTGTTGACTCTACTTTCTTTTGGAAATATTAGAATTTGTCTCCTCAGGGAGTCAGAAGGATTGTTTGTTAGTTTAAAAATAAGTCATACATTTGATGATGATTGTGCAAGACTCTCTCCTCTTCCATGAAGTGTCCATCTCAGGGTTGGTGGAAAGGAAGATGTCCACAGGGAGACCAGAGGCAGGACAGTTGTCTATGGAGCACCATGTCTCTTATCTGGAGATGAAAGAGCCAAGAAAAGAAATATAACACTGAATAATACTGCAGGGTAACTGATGCTTTTTTTTTTTTTTTTTTTTTTTTTTTTACCAAGAAATGAAGTCAAAAGGGAAAAGAATTCTCCATTAGTGGGAGGGGATTAATACTTAGGCCAACTTTTCCCATAGTTTCTCCAGTGGATTCTTTGAAATGAAAACAGCAGGAAAAGCAAGCAGGAGTTGTACAATCAATACCTACAAAGATCCAAAACAGAGATTTTGAAAGTTTCAGCCCAGTCAAATAACTGTCTCATTCTATGTCATGTCATCTAGACACTGATCTGGACCTTTACTCTGTATGATCAGATTGTATGATCATTTCATGTTTGAATCACACAGATAATCCCCGCTTTTTTTCCAACCACACATTCTCTCTCTGAACAATCTTGTCCAAGCTCATAGCCCAACACCACATGTGGGATGATAAAACCTCACTTGTAAACTGTAGACTCCATCTCCTTTCTGAGCTCTGACCATATCTACAAAGGTATTCCTCATTGTCTCAGAGAGACCTTAAGCTTGTTCCCCAAACCAAATCCATCAGTTTGTGGCCTAAACCAGTACCTTCGCCATCCTGATATCTTAGTAAATGGTCCCCAAGTCCCATCTTTCAAAGTCAAAAAATACCTGCACCACTACTAGAGTTATTGTCCTTAAGACTTGATCATATCAGGTCTCTTTGAAAAAGAATGAAATACACATTTCAGTTTAGAATGAAGTCACAAGCTGTGCAGATTGTCTTTATTATCTGATTTGCATCTCCAGGGCATTCAATGCTGTTGGCTGCTGCCTCCTTCTTGGAACGCCTCCCTCATTCTTGTAACTTCCTACTCCTTCATCCATTCTCTTTGTGAGTTTCTTGCTTTGGCTCTTCTGTCTATTTCCCTGTAGTGATGCTATTCCCTGCTAAAGATATTAGGTAATCTCCTTTATCACTCTATATTAGAGTGCTTAAAAAACACCCTGAGGGCTTCCTATTTAGTAGATCCTGGGTTTGTACTTTTGAGAAGTTTTCCAGGTGATTCTAGGTGGTTTGTGTAACACCATTTTATATCTAAGTTGCAAGGTAAACAAATGCAAGGTGATGCTATTTTATAGGTGGAATGTATACTGTGGCTCTAAGCTGTGTTTTTCCTAATTGGGACCAAGTGGCTGAGACTGCCTAGATGTTCACCAAACCTATTTCCTCTTCTTCCAAGACATTCAGCTCCCTTGCAGTTCCTTGAAATCATGTGTCTGAGTTCTGGTTTGTGAATGGAAATTAATACACCCATAAAAACCTTCCATTTGTATTTCTCTGTGCTGTTTTCCTCTCCAGTTGTCTGAGTCAATACCCATGGAACACTTGAAAGTCCTGAGCTGAAAGTTGCACAGTTCTGTTATCCTGGTTATTGACGTACTGCATGGAAGAGGCTTTCCCTGCTGACCTCTTCACTTCAACTGGGACACAACCAAGAAACAAATTTACACTGTGCCAAGCCATTGACTTTTAAGGGCAATTTGTTATAACACCTGACATGTCACTAGCTAATTAGTTAGATAAAAGGTAATGATGGATCAGCCATTTCCATGGTGTATCTCAAGATCCAGGTACTCTTTGATCTCCCATGCCTCATGGCTTCCCAGTTACTGTAAAATTGCCCAGCTGAGGGGTTCTTATCTTTTCTTGTGCCATGGATACCTTTGGCAGCCTGGTGAATCCCACGGATAGTTTTCAGAAGAAAATATTTTTGAATGTTTAATTTTTTAAGATTATTTATTTATTTATTCATGAGAGACATACAGAGAGAAGCAAAGACATAGGCAGAGGGAGAAGCAGGCTCTCTGTGGGGAACCTGATGCAGGACTCAATTCCAGAACCCCGGGATCATGACCTGAGCCAAAGGTAGGCTCTCAACCATTGAGCCATTCAGGTGCTCCTTCAATGTTTAAAATAAACCATACAGGGTTACAAAAGAAACCCATTTGATTGGCATCATTGCCATAACCTTAAAAAATTAAAATTTAGGGGCACCTGGGTGGCTCAGTTGGTTGAACATCCAACTCTTGGTTTTGGCTCAGGTCATGAACTCAGGGTCGTGAGATCGACCCCCGGGTGGGACCCCACACATGGCGGAGAGTTTGCTTGAGATTCTCTCCCTCTGCCCTGACCTTCCCTCCGCCCCCATTCTCATGCTCTCTCTCTAAAAATAAACAAATAATCTTTAAAAATTAAAAAATAAACTCCCTTTCAAAAATAATTAAAATTTATGATACTGCTATGAACATGCTAAGAAGCAAAACAACACATTAAACATGTAAGCAAGCTAGAAGTGGAAGTTTTACACACACATCAATATGTGATGGTTGGCTAGTGTCACTTGCCTTGAATAAGAATATTGAACTGTGGGGTGGTCTTTGTCAAGGCAACACACATGTCGTTAGTCAATGTTGATTTTTTTGTTTTGATGGTTGCAAGTGTAGAAATCCCAATTCACAAAGATATATTGAGGCATTTGAAATGAAAATTTCCATAGATGGTATTAAATGGCCAGGAGAGTCTTCTCTCAAGGAATACCAGAACTCTCCGAGGACTTTTGAGTTAGACTGATGCAGTAAGATTTCAGTTTTGCGATCAATGAGCTCATATTTGGCTAGATTAACATCTTTGATACAGTTTATATCCGAAACTGTTCGGTAACACATAATGAAAATGACTCATCCTTTTCCACATATTGATCAACAAACAATTGTAGAGAGAATGTATTGCAGATGTCTGGGTAACTAGTAGTTGGTGGCTGAATGATACCTGGATTGGGGTTGCCCGAAAGCAATCTGGTAACATTGCCCAGGAACACTGTAATCACGTGGGATCTTAGGTCTAGTAACTACTCTAGTTTTAAAGAATGTTGAAATATTGGCAATAACTGTAATATAATAGGGCAATATCCAGTTGTTATGGGTGAAAAGTCACAAATTCTGCTAATGTTCTTGTGGCTCATTGCCTACATTTATAATGAAAGAAATGTTCAATTTCAGTTAAAGTTATAGGGGGAAAAAGGTGTTTGTTTCCTCAAACAAGTTCAAGAAACCATTGAATTCTGCCTATGATCTTTTAGGGAAAGTGTGGCCTCCAGGTAGAAATCCTTACTCCAGTCCTTTAAGATAATATTGTGCAGATAAAGAAATCTTCCTTATTGCCACAGGATGTACATGTGGATGTGGCCTTACGTGGCCAAGCATATATCCTGAAATGTGAAATAGTTCACTTTTCCTCCTTTTCCCTCAGTTGGCACCTTATATATTTTTCCCTACCCTGTCTTGTGGCTAGAAACCCCACCAAAAGGATGCATTGCTGGGACCCAAGCTCTAAGCCAGACCACATACACTACAGTATTGCCAGACATATAACATTCCATTGTCTGTTCAGTGGTGGCATTGGGGAATCTTCTTCAATTTTCTATCTTATTTCTCCCTTGAAAACAGCCTTGTTTTCTCATAGTTTTATACGAGCACCATATAAAATATAAAGAGGACTATGTAAAAGTGAGATGGAAGTAACTACCTATAGAGGCACAAAAATACAAATAAACACACATGTTCACCATGCTTACCTTTCCTTAGGATAATTTTCTTAAGCATTAGGTTTAGTACATACACATATAGTGAGAAAGAGAAAGGAGAGAGAGAGAGAAATTGGCATTATCAGTGAATCAGGTTGCACGTGGAAGACATCCACTAGAGGAGTGGAACGGAGTCCTGGCATCCGTGAATTTCTGCTACCTGGCTCAGTGAATGACACGGAGTATGTAAATAGGTAAATGTTGGTTAAAGTGAGATAAAGTCTGCTAGTTTAGGGATAGTTTGTAAATATCTTGGATAGACATGTATCTAAAACAATTGGCACAATCTATTTTTTTTTTATTTAATTCAATTAGCCTGGGGATCCCTGGGTGGCTCAGGGGTTTAGCACCTGCCTTTGGCCCAGGGCTCGGTCCTGGAGTCCCGGGACCGTGTCCCGTGTCGGGCTCCCGGCATGGAACTTGCTTCTCCCTCTGCCTGTATCTCTGCCTCTCTCTCTCTCTCTCTCTCTGTCTATCATGAATAAATAAATAAAATCTTTTAAAAATAAACAAAAATAAATTCAATTAGCCAACATATAGTACATCATTAGTTTCAGATGTAGAGTTCAGTTATTCATCGGTTGCATATAAAACCCAGTGGCTCAATCTGTTTTTAACTGAAATGAGTTTACTTGAATGCAATATAGTTTTTCAGTGATCCTGTAATCTTAGGGAAGTCACTTAAACTCTCCACAGCTCATTAACCAAATTGGTAAAGCAAAGATAATAATGCCTACCCCTTAGAATTAAAGGATTAAATGAGTTAGCACTTGAGAAGATTTTAGAGAATGATACTTGGCACATAGTAGGCACTCTGTGTGTGAGCTATTATAATTATTGCTAGATGTGGTAGGATTCATAGTAGCAATTTCATCACTATAAAAAGTGCCAAGGAGTATTGAAATGCTCAGAATTTAATATTCTACTACAAATTCTAGATCTTATTGCTTATTATGGTCTTACATCTGTGTTTGTTTTGTCCTTCACCTCATTGTCAGCCAGTTAGGCATCACCCTGAGTCACTCTAATAAGACTCCCTACTTCTAAAGATCCCCTCTAAATTGCACTTTGTGGGTGACACTAAGGGTGACAATGAACTTGGAATTGAGATAATGCAAGACTATTTGGGTTGTGTACAAAATAGTATTAAATAGATGGATCTATATGCATCTCATAAGTGCATCTGTTTACCTGATTGACTTTTATGATGACTATATCTAGATACCTGGAAGGATTCATTCTTTGCTAAATTAATGTGTCCACCTCATAAGTAAGGTAATGCTGTATGGTTACATGGGTACTGGCATCCCTTTCCTTTTATCCCATTTATCATGATTACCTTCTCCATCCTCACCCCTGGTCATAGGCAATAAGTTCTCTCAAAGCATCACCAGGTCGTGGTTGGAAAACAGTGAACTGGATGAATTTGAGGGTCAGAGGCCACTAAAATGTTCTATGATTTATACACATGACCAACTCCAGGCCTCAGGTATATGTAAAGATGAGCAGGATTGGCTAGACACCACAAAGGCATTTCTTCTCATGCTTTAGATTCCAACTTTAAAAAGTGATGATATTTCTTCTTGTCAACACGTGGACATGCCTGATGTGACTGCTGGCTCCTGCTGGTGGGCAGAGGCATAGCTGTGCCTTGGCCACATTGGTGGATGCACATTCAGCTCCTGTTTTAGTGGATGAGCAAATACCAGAATTTTGGGCTCTGCAGGTGGTTGTGTCATTCTTGATGTATTTCTTGCTGTCTAACCAGTTTGCAATATAAGGTTTATAAATCTAATCCTATAGTGGAGACAAGTTGGATGGGAGATTTTGTGTTTAGGAAGAATATACCTATGGGGCTTTTAAACTGAACAATATTGAGTTGTTTTTGTCACCGTTTTATGGTTCTGGATAGTCCATTCTAGCTGGACAAGATTTCAAGATTTATGATAACATCAGGCTAAAGAATGGTATATTTTTAACATGCTCACATATCACCTTGCAGCTGAGGGAGACTTATCATGGTTCCTACTGCTTTGGCTGGACCAGTTTTCCTTCTGGCTTCTTGATCAGGTCTTTGTCTTAGGAATGAAAGCCTTCCCAGGATAAAGCTTAGCCTTCTTAATGCACATCAATAGAATGGCCAAACAAGAGGCATATTCCAAAGCAACAGGAACATTTGCTTTGGGGAAGTATGGTGCAATGGGAAGTTCAAGGAAATAGGAGTGGAACATGTTGACTTTAGCTCTCAACTCCATCATTGAGCTAACCATGTGACTTGCCTTTATCAGGAGCCAGGATCTCTCTTGACACCAGTGTGGTAACCGTGGAAGTGCATGACTCAGCTCTTTCTCAGGGAGAATATCTCCTGTGAGGATTCTGATGAGCTGATAACCCTGGCTGCCACACACTCAAGGTCTACAATAGCATTCTTGCCAAGGTCACACTCTTTTTGGGATGCTTCCAGGTAACAACTGAGCACAGCAGAGATATAGAATGGGGCCATGCTGGATTCCTTCTTGCCTGGCCAGCATGCTCAGAGCTACATTGGAGTCTCAGCCTCTCCTTACACAGCCTCCATCTTTTCTCTCCTTTGGGAAGTGTTGGACCAGCATCCTACTCTGAAGACCACTCTTGTTGTTCATGCTTCTTCTCCCCTTTTGCTTCACAGGAAGTGTCCCCCATAAATCGCTTGCATACCAATTTCCATTTTGGCATTTGCTTCTTAGAGGATCTAAACTGACAGTCAGTGTGTGGACATGTGCTATTTTTCCCTACACTGTACATCTTACCTATTCTTATCCTAATGCAATCCCCACATAAACTCAACCACCTGATTATAGAGTTACTCTTCTCCAGCCCCAGACTTGGGGCTATGGTAGACTATCAAGCAAATATTCCGCTTTCTTGTTCTACTGCCACTGGGCTGGGCACATGAGCCAGGTCAGACTTATTAGTGTTCTCATCTCTGGTATAAGTGGTTCAGGTGGGCAAATAATTAAAACAATCAATCAGGACCTCCCCCATGATATGCCACACTGACACTTAGGAACTTTCACTCCTTCCTATTAGAGATGAGCTAAGGGTGTGAATGGAACCTCTGATGATAATGTGACTCACTAGAGAAAGGAGACTAAAGAAGGAATCCGATGGTCAGGAAAGAGTAGAAGCAATAGCCTCGAGATCGAGTCCCCAGTCTGGAGGCTCTCAGAGCTAACCTCCCTTCTGTCACTTTTCCTTCAGTCTCAAATCTACTTCTGAATTCTTCTACTCCCTCCCTTTTAATTTTTTTTTTTGTTGAATTGGGTGCTGTCACTTATACTTGAAATATTTTTTGATAATAGAATCAGTTTCTAATAAACCAAATCTATAAATAGTTCTATAAACAGGGCAGTTCTGCCTTGGGAATAGAATAAAATGTGGAATGGTAGGAAATTTCAGCAAAGTTCTTGACACAGAACAGGCAACCTACAGATAGTTTTGAATGAAACTGTAGAAACATAAGAAAATGAGAGAATAAGGAAATTCTAGAACCAGGAGTAAGAGTATATAGTTTCAAAAAGGCATGATGGTACACATGGTAAACATTCAATAGTTATTGTTGTTGAACAAATCTAAGAATAAGAAATTATATATTGAACAAATATAAGGAATAGGAAAAAAACTATTAAGTTTTTTTTTTTTTTTTTTTTTTTTACCAGGTTATCTATGCTTCTTAATGATGAGTCAAGGTGCCCGGAATGGCATCCTTTCTGAGACTATGATTCATCTTCTGCATCTAAGTCAGGATTTACCACTAGAGAGGAATTGTAGAGACAAAGGTAGTAAGGAAAGGGGCCTGGAGATATTCAGGGACAGTGGAAGCAAAGAGGAATGATCATGTGGGAGGTAAAGAGTGGGGCATCTAGGAGTAGTTGGGGGATCCCGGGGCTTTCTTATTATTTCAGTGAAAGGAGCCTCTACACAAGACCAGATTGAGACCTATGGCTTCTCTAAGCAGACTAATAATTTGGCTTCCTATCAAATAGTATTCTTTAAATATTTGTTCAGCACTTATTTAGTGGGGGGTGAATTAGTATCAGCAGGGAATTTTGTTACTATTGATTACTACCATCCCAGGCCTCTTCTGTGTTTGACAAACTGAACTTATTTCCACTTGATCGGTATGTTAGGAGTCCCACAGGCAGGGAAAATTGGCACCACATTTGTAACTTTGTTGGTGTTAGCATATCTCAAGGTAGGAAATATGACACTAATCTGTGGGTTCATCAGGTTCTGCCCATACAAGGAGTGGTAATTGGAGAGGAGGCTGGAGGAAACATTTCTGACTGACTGCCCGAAGACAGCCTAGTGCAGAGAAAAGATTAGTCTGGAGAGCATGGTCAAAAGGGCTAGTTTCCTGGTATAGATGACATATTTCTCCATCACATGTCATTCAGCCTTTTATTCATTTTACATAAAAATGTCCACACAAAACTGCCTTTATTTCTAACCAGTGTATAAACAGATACCATATAACACAGCCCTGAACCCACAAGTACTCTAAAGTATTTTTTTTTAAGTTTATGGAAGCATATCACTGAAATGTTTGGGTGGGCAACTTACTGTAGTAAATAAGAGTCATGTAAGAAAGAGGAAGGAATGATGTGGAGACGTGAATGTGGTGATAAAGCTGAGCATGTGTGACCTGGAAGATTACACCACGGGTGCCAGGATGGGCAGGGAAGCAGCTCCTCAGAGCCACAGAGTGTCTTTGAGGTGAGGACCTGGGGGAGGACAGCCATCCCTGAGCTGAGGGCATTGAACATTCCCATCTCAGAATCCACAGGCTCATTTTCCTCAAGAGCATATTTCTCCAAATGATTAGAAACTTGACAATTTGTTCAGAGAAGTAACACTGCTTTATCACAGGGTTGTAAGACGACTGTATTAGGGGCCTTGTGAGAACGTTCCATCGCCCTGCCTTCCTGCTGTGTTCCAGAGTTAAATGTTTGATGGCCAGCTTTGTCTCTCCTGCTTTTGACTTGTCTGGAGTCACCAGGCTCAGATCTGAGACCTCCCTTTCCTGATCCAACACCTGTCTTTTATTCCCACTTTCATCTTGGAGAAAGTGCTCCCTATTTTCCCTTTGAGACTATCTGGCCCTCACAGCCAGTATTGTCCTACCTTTCATACCCTGGCCACCTAACTCCCAAGAGTCTTAGCTAACCCCAAACGCTTTTGTCTTCCTTCCTCTCCTCAAAGAAAACATTCACTTCCTTGTTTCATAATAAATGCAATCAATAGTCATCAACTGAGCTTTGACTAATAGCACGTGGGACACAAAAATGATACAAACAGGCTCATAGGCCCTTCTCCAAAAAAGCACACATCCTAGTGGGATTGGATGAAGGTACACCGACATAGTCAAGGCAGAAGGAATACGAGGAAAGGGTCCGAGAATCTGACTGGGGAGATGAAGGCAGCTGTCATGGAAGAGGGGGCACCAGGGGCAATGAATGACAAGTGAAGTTTCAGCACAGAGGACAGGAGGGAGTGTAGGTCATGCTGAGGGACCAGCACATGCAAAGGCTACGGAGGCATGACAACGAACAGGGGCTAAAATCCAACAGGCTGGAGCTAGGGAAGCAGGAGCTCTACTGGCAGACCTCCCCGTTTACTGCTACATTATTTTACGATGGTGCCTGGAGATTTTATGTCTGTTTGTAATTTTTCTCCCCATTTTCCCCTTAAAGCTGGAAGCTGGCACCTTTCTCCACAACCTTGAGCAGAGATGGGAGCCTAGCAGGTGCTTAGCAGCTGATCTCTGAGTGGGTGTTCAGTCTACAGACAAAAAGGCACCAATGGCTTCCTCTAGCAAGTACGTGGCTACTCTAGGCCATCTGTTTTCCTCAGAAGAGGGCCTAGTCTCAGGAGGGATGGGCCACTGAGGTACAAAATGCTGGGGACCAGCCTCGCTGCTGCTCTGTCTTGTGTCTGTTAGCCCATTGACCTGGAGGGAGTGAACTTCTACTTATCAGTTTACTTTTGGACTGTGGACATGGAAGCAGAGCTTGGTTGGTGGAATTACCACATTTCACACTGATTCTTCCCTGTTGAATGGTTATTGACTCAAACAAGCCCGGACCCCTGCTAAAACATTTAACAGTAATGGAGACTGGTTATTTTGCCTTTTTTTTTTTTCCTCCAGTGGGTTCTTTTGTGACAAACAGTCACTTTTAGAACTCTCAGTCTGTGTGAGCTTTGAGCTTGGAAGGAAACAGTCTTGTCTCTCCTCTCTGGAGAAGTGTGCAGTTCTTTGAATAAATTACCAAGGGAGTTTTTCCAGACAATTCTATCCTCTGGTTGGAAATGGCCTGTGACTCAGTCAGAAAAAAATCCTTATACCTTACATCATGGTTTTCGGTCAGTTGATATTGTGAATACTGACACATAATAAGTAATACATATACGTTGACAAGTGATTGCTTAACTGATGGGCAATGGAGTTGTCCTAGGGTTCGCTTTCCTTTATTTTCAAAACCACTCCCTCATTCCAAATGCCCCAGATGCCCACCCAGATAGCAGCGCCACTTCAGTGTACTCTGAGGTCCCACTGTCTGTCATCCGTGTCCCCTCCACTGCTAAGGAGCGGAGAGATTGTATTCTCTGCTGTTCCCTCTGATTGGAGTGGTATTTAATTTGTCCCTGCCAAAGAGTTATGTTTCAGTCAGCTGCTTTTCTTCATTTTGGCAAATCCTGCTTGATATTTCTCAATTACAAACTAATGACTCATATTGCAGCATCTTCTGATTTAAAATTAGCACAGCAGATTGGATTTGTTAAATCGAAGAAGGCTGGAAAAGCAAGCTAATCCTTCATAGCGGTGACAATCTCTGTAGTCTGTGGTGCGATTGGCAAACTGAAAGGCAGAGGGACCTGGAAGAAAAGTGTTTTTAATCCATTTGGAATTTTACGGGTGAGTCTGCGTTGGGTGAGTAATTATGCTCCATAAGATTCTGTGGGCTGTCATGACACTTGTCAAAGTAGCCTTACATTATGCGACAGTAACACATTAATCCCCCAAATCTCAGGGTTTACGACACAAGGGTATATTTCTGTGCTCACGTGGCATGTCCAACATAGTCCGAGGGGGACCCCAACCACACAAGGAGGGCAAAGGCTCCCTTATCTGGTCTTTGTGGTGTGAATAAAAGAAAGTAAATAATTTCACATGGACTTTTTACTACTTCAGCCAAGAAATGACAATTGTTACTTCTGCTCATATTTCCTTGGTCAGAAGCAGTCACATGGTCCACCTCAGCTGAACAGAGGAGAAATACAATTAATTCCCTATGAACTTGGAAAGAGAAAGGACCAGATATTGGCCAATACTGGCAATGTCAATACGTCTGCCCTTTGGTCATCAAGTGATTCCTTTACTTTTGTTCCCACACCGGAAGTACTTATCCTCTTGGCCACAGGAGAAAATCCCAAATCTCATTCATTCATCACAAATCTGTCAACATCCAGGATGTCAGGGGCATAAACAGTAGTTTCTACATCAGGTCTGGGCATTTTTTCTCTTGATCCAAAGACTCATGTAGGAAAAAGGCAGTGTGCATTCAGGGAATAGGGGGAGGGTTACCATAATAACTATTGCCACGTTATAAGCAAAGAATGAAAACACTCATCAGGCATTGAAATGACAATTCTGGAATCCAGCTAGGGCAATATTCTACAGCCCCATAACCTGAAGAAGTAGAATATTCTCTAATTAGGTTCTGATTCTGCTCTCTGCAGCAACATACTTGAGTTCTTTGTTCTCTTTGGCTTCTGGGTCTACTCTCTGGAAGGGTCTTTTCCATTTTTAGCCTCCTTGGCCACTTCTGACATGGGCACCCACCCTCTTTATTAATTTAGTTGTTCTTATTATTTCTGCATTTAAAGTGGCCGACTCTTTCCTGAGCCGTCTTTCCAATCACACCTTGCCAAAGCTGCCACTTTTGACACATTATTAACCTCTTTATTTCTCACTCCTTGCCCAGGAACCATGATTTCATTAAGTTCATATCATAATTGTTCATTATTTTACTAAACATTTCCACATTGCATGCCATTTTTTTTTACCACCTCCATATCAATAAATACAGAGGGACCTCAGGGGCTTCCTTGTACCATCTGATCTGTAAGCCAATGCTACTGCTTGAAGGTTTTTCTACTGATCTTCTTGTTAATTGGTTAGCAACCTCTTACTGCTAATTTTATAATAACCAGATTAGAGTAGATTATGCCACAATACAATTTAGCCCTATAATCTTAGAGGTTTGATACATAATGTTTGTTTCTCGACGCATGATAAATGCCAATAACTAACTACTTGCTAAATGTTGTGCAGATCGTATAACCCAAGGCACATTGTGTTGGTGTCCCTGGGTCCAAATGAAAATGAGGAACAACAGAGCTAACATTTATGGAGCACCTTATATGCTCCAGAAATCTATCAATGTTTACATACATCAACATAAGTAACTTACTCAACGTCAGTGAGTCAGAATTGGAAACCAGTTCTACCTGGTCGCAAAACTCATGCCTTTAATCTTTCCTTTCACTCTTTCAAATTTCTACATTTGCCTTTTTGTAGTGGTTGGCACAGGAGAGAGGGTGCCTTAAATAAGTGCTTCTAGCACCTTCATGTGCACACATATCAATTGAGGATCTAATTAAAAGGCAGATTCTGATTTCTGGTGAGAGGCTGGTGATTCTGTGTTTCTAACAAGATCTCACATGATGCCAATGCTTCTGATCCATGGACCACTTTTTGAGTAGCAAGATTCTGGAGCATTTTTATAATAATCAGAGACAATCTTATGGGAGACAAGCTATCCAAAGCAAAGTCTTTTCTGATGATCTAGAAAGATACTGTTTTAAATCACACTCAATCCAATCACAAATATCTATTAGATTCCCATCACTTGCTACCAGAAGGGTTACACTTAACAATTTCCATTACTTCTCAATAACACAGCTGATAGTCAACTGGAAGATTTAAATAAGGCCTCACTAAGAGTTAAAGGATTATCTTCCCCTTTGCAAAGGGTTAAAAGGAATTAAATGAAGAGCAATATCCAATTAAATAGTCTGGCTTATGTATTATAACTCCCTCATATTTATTCTACTATCAACTGTATCCCTCAACCAGGATTCATATGTCATAGGACAATAGTCATCTGTCCCCCAGACAACTTCAAAGAGTCTTCCCAGAGCTATTTCTGAACTACTTCTCTGGCTTCATCTCCTGTACCAACCCACCTCTACTACACACCTGAGGCCTAATTGTCCTATTTCACTAGTAATTTACATTTGCTACAAGATGCCAAGCTTCTATACCTCAGTTTTTTTGTCCCTTGACAAAGTTTTCTCTTTCTCTCCCTGACTAGACTCTATCCAGGCTCCTCTGAGTACTTTCTAGATGAAGCCTTAATCTTGGCCTATAGAAATTTAAGCAAAACACTAACATAGTTTGTAACAGCTCAGGGCCACATCTCTAGCATGACCATGGCCTCCTTTAAAGCACCTGCCTGAGAAAACTTAGGAATGTCAATAGAATTCACTCTTCTAGTCAACACCTAATGATAGGTCCCCCATCTTCCCAGAAATTATGGGAAAGTAGGAGTCTGACTTCAATAAGCAACTGGTAGCAAACTCAGCTGGGTTTCACATGGACCAAGCCCTCCTTTCCACTTTTTGTAACTCTTCACTTCCCTGACTCTACTGACCCTTCGACTCACCCCCTTCCCTAATCCTTCCTTCTGCCTTTAAAATGTCTGGTCACTGCTGTGCAGAGGGGAAGTGGGATTCAGATAATACTGGACTCTCTTCCCTCTTGCAATAGTACATTACTGATTGAAATATGTCCACCTTAGCTCGTGTCTGACTTTGTTTATCCCTGACACCCTCATCCTAGAAATCTTTCTTCACTCTATCTTTTTCCCAACTTTAAGATCCTACAAATATAGCTTAAAAACTCTCACATCACTGTCCCTAAGTCTCCAGCCTGTGTCTTTCTCTGTATTCCCAGAGTACAGAGTATAGAGCTGATAATCTATCTCAGCCCTTACTTACCTCCTGTGTTTTGCTAGGGCTTGTTTTGTCTACTCCACTGGTCAGTTAGCTCTTTGAGATTAGGAACTATATGTGATTATCTCTGGATGAAAAGCCTAGCTCGGCTTTTTTTGTTGGTAGTGCCCACCATTAGCGATATTGTTTGTAGCTTTAAAGCAAAGTAGTTTGGCCAAATGTCTAGGCTCCTGTCTCTAGCCTCTGGTTTTAATAGAAATATAAAGTCATTTATGCCTTAATGTGGCAAAAAGCTATAATAAAGGAAGATTGTCTCCTGAGAAGGCATATGCTGAAAAAAAAAAGAAAAAAGAAGGCATATGCTGAGGCTGGTGTCTCTCATTTGCATTGCTATCCTAGAAGGCCCACTGGGTGAGACTCAGTGACTGGATAATTTTACCACCTTTCTGCCTATCTCAGGTAAGGCCCCTCCATGTAAAACATGCATACCCAAGCACAACACATGTTACATCATTGCATCTCACCATGCCCTCGTGTACACATCATATACCACTTGCCAACTACGTGCAGTTAGTCGTATGCAATGCAAATTGTACATACATATATACTGGGAAGAGGAATAAATTGTGACATATTTGAAATACGTTGTCAATAATTATCAACAGGATGCAGACTACTATAATCAATGTGTTAGTTAAATAGAAATATTGAGGTAGAATAAAATCAGCAAATCTGCCTTTTCATCCTGAATTCCTCTGGCCCACTCTGAATCCTGACCCTCCAAACCATTCTTGTCCTCTTTGTGTGTTTGAAAGTAACTTGAATTCTCCCATATATATTATTTCAGTTATATGTTTATTCAAATATTTTCCTTAATTTTAAACTCTTAACAAACAAACCCAATATTCAGGGCCCTGCCCAAAATATACTAAATTCAGAAATTTCTGAGAATCTCAGTCCACTGGGAAATGAATTCTTAGAGTGTAAATTAAATATCCATTTAAATGATTCATGATGTTTTCATGTTTGAGCAGTCTGATTGAAAGGCCTTGAGTTTAGGATCTACGTCTTGTACGTAAACACTTGGTGCTTAATGCGGTACTGCACATATACTAGCTGCTCAGGACATCTGCAAGGATGTCCATCTATGGAAGAGGAATGTGTGGCCTCCCCCTCTATCATGGAGTGTAATTCACTGGCCCTTCGCCATAGGACCTTCCTTCTTCAGACACCCTCTTGGAAGAATAGGTTATTAAAGCCATAAACCCAAGATCATAAATAACTTACCCGAGTCCCAATAAATCTGTATTTCATATGAAGCATGTTATTTTTGACAACAGGCCCAATTCCTTTGGAAATCACGTAGTAAGAAATAAGGGAGGTATCTTCCACAGAATCACATAATGGTTTCACATAAGGCTCGTGTCAGTCCTCACTCAAAATATAACACATTAGCCAATCAGATACCACAGTCTTGGTGGCTTCAGCCCTTGCTACAAAAAGCTCATTTTCTTTCTCTCTCTTGGGGCTGGAATTTCCACTGCTCAAAAGCCATTTGTCTTGAAGATTTCATTTTCAACATCAGCATAGAAATTAAAAAAAAAAAAAATGTCATTTTAGCCCTGCACAAGATTGAGATAAATCAGGCTTTTTAAAAATGTCTTTGGGACTTCCTGGCCCTGGTGACCCTATAATGGTGGGTGTAGGGGGAGGGCAGCTATTTAAAGATGCTAGGTTTCCCATGACTGAGGACTATCGGCACATTTAATGGCTTTCTGGGCTTTCCAAATGGACCAATTGGTATCAGTTGTTCCCAGAGTCAATTTAACTCTGGGAACAATTCACTGGACTCTGATATTGGAGTGAGTTTTATACACTTTGTCTTTGGAAAATGACCTTTAATGCCAACTCCATAGTCAGGAAAAAATCCAGATGTTCCTAATTTAATTTATTCTGAAGTATCACAGACCATTTATCCATTTATTCATTGATTTAGCAAGTATTTACTGAATGGATACTTTGTGCCTGGGGGCTATAGATACAGATACAAATCAAGGCTACATTTTTTGGTATACAGGGCTCCAGATAAACAATTTTCTTTATGACCATTTAAGTCACAAATATCAGCATGTAAGCAGGACCTGAACACACAATTGCATGCCATTCCTTGAGAGAAATACCATGCTGGCCAGTGAAAGATACTTCTCCCCAGATTCCCTCCCAGAAATCTCAAACCAGGGCCTAGCCATGTGGCCCTAGGACAACTCCATCCACCAAAATGGAACTGCTGGCCTGAACTGGCCTTTGGCACTAGAGGGAGACTTAGAAAATATCCAGGAAGCCACTCCAAAATCTGAGGCTGCTTGACATGCAGGCTGTGGTAGGCACCCCCTTTGCCTGGGTGTGGGGGTTGTGTCAACATCCATTGGCCACTAGGTTATGATTTCTGGTCTTGAGATCTTCTGTTGTGTGGAATGTTCTTCTAACTCCACATGCCATGTAATATAATAAGTTCAAGTGAGTGTTATAGATGACATCATAAGGGCATATGCATGATGTAGTGGAAAGGCCAAAGAAAAAATGGTCCCCATTTGATCAGCCTAAAGAGAACAAAGTAGAAATATATTGATGTGATTATACAGTTGGGGATTTATTTTCCTGAGATGTCACTTAAGAATGATTTGGGGAATTCTTTTGTTTGTTTCACCATGCTAATCCAACGTCTATAGAAACTTCAGCATTGTGAATTGACAATCTGAAATGGTTGACACTGGAAATAAGAGATTTGGATGTAGAGAAAATTGCACCGTCCAATATGTTCACCACTTACTAGAGTGTATGGTGCTGGAGAAAGTAACTCCTTTAAGTCTCGGTTTCCTTATCTATAAAATGGGAGTTGTAATGCAGATTTCAGTGGGTTATTCTGAGGCTTTAATCACAGAGTAATTTGTAAAATCATGCCCATGGCATACAGGTTCATTTGTTCTCAGAGTAAAAGCAATTACAGAAAATATGCAAAAAATAAAATATTTCTAGAGAGAAGATCAGCTCAGTCTAGGACACAAAATTTTCCTACAAGCTTATTATTTGAGGGGCATGGCCCCAGAATGTTAGATTGCAGGCCCTTCAGTAAAATCAGGCTAGATCAACCAGTTAGCATGGATTTCCAGACTGGATATACATTTTCTAAAAGTTCACTGGGTTATCAATGTCTGTTTGAGCCTCTGAATTTCCTCTGTGTCTCAGAGATTCAGGCCATATTATGGACTGAATGTATCCCCTCAAAATTCATATACTGAAATCCTAACCCACAATGTGATGGTGTTAGGAGGTGAGGCCTTTGAAGATGATTACAGGAAAGTGGAGCCCTCTTGAATGGGAATAGTGCTCTTACAAGAAGAGACACAGAACTTGCCCTGGGGGATCCCTGGGTGGCTCAGTGGTTCAGCACCTGCCTTGGGCTCAGGGTGTTTTCCTAGGGTCCCAGGATCGAGTTCTGCATCAGGCTCCCTGCATGGAGACTGCTTCTCCCTCTGCCTGTGTCTCTGCCTCTCTCTCTCTCTCTCTCTCTCTCTCTCTGTATGTCTCTCATGAATAAATAAATAAAATTTTTTTAAAAAAAAACTTGCCCTTTATCTTTGCTCTCTGCCATGTGAGGATACAACTAAAAGGTGGCTGTCTGCAATCCAGGAGGCCTCATCAGATATGGGATCTGTCTTCATCTTGGACTTTGCAGCCCCTAGAAATGCAAGAAACCAATGTTTGCTGTATAGTTCACCCAGTCTATGGGTATTTGTTATAGCAATTTGAACTGAGACCTCATGACCTCATCTAAGCCTAATTACCTCCCAAAGGTCCCATCTCCTAATACCATCACATTGGGGGCTAGAGCTTTCACATATTATAAAATTTGGGTGGCACATTCAATCCATAACAGTTTCTAGGTACTCAGACCTGTGGAAATGAAGGTTCCTGGGAATCAGAGGGGTTGAAGAAAGGCTGGCCTATTTGACTTCTTTCTTTCCTGAGACCTCAGCAAAACTCCCTCAGTGCCTGCCTCTGCCTATGGAAAGGCACTGATCCCACTGATAAATGTATCCCACTGATAAATGCTTGAAACCCCAGTCCCTCCAGATTAGCCTAAGGACATAACCTATCACTCTCCCAACTCTTTTTAAAATATATTTTAGAGAGAGCATGAACAAGAGGAGGGGCTGAGGGAGAGTGAGAGGGGAGAGAATTTCAAGCAGACTCCCCACAGGGCCTGACATGGGGCTCAGTCTAATAACAATAAGATCGTGACCTGAGCTGAAATCAAGAGTTGGATGCCTAAAACCGAATGAGTCACCCAGGCATCCCAGTGTTATTTATTTATTTATTTATTTATTTATTTATTTATTTATTTATTTATTTATTTTTAGAGAGTGAAAGAGTGTGCACACACATGCATGTACATGCAGGTGTGGGAAGGGGCAGAGGGACTGAGAGAGAGAATCTTAAGCAGGCCCCATGCCTTGTGCAGAGCCCTACACGGGGCTCAATCTCACAATCTAAAGGTTGAAGATGGGCAAAGGGGCAGGGGAAATAGATCAGAACCAGAAAGGTGGGAAAATAGGACTGTTTGGGAACCATGGAAGAAACTAACCTGACTCAAACTAGGGATATGCCCATAGAGGATTGAAGGGTACTGGGGAGCTGGGCAAGTGAGAGAGGTCTCTGGAAATAATATTCCCACCCCAGAGTTGGCCTCACAGCCCTATTCTCCCCTGGGAATTGCCTCTTAGAAGAGAATTCAGGAAGAAGCCATCTTTTTAGCACCTCTTGATTTTGCAGTTGGAAGCCTGAGAGCAAAGCACAAGGAAATTAAGAGAAATGTTTTGCACATTTGTATAGAAGGGGCCACTGTTTTGGAATAGAAACATCCGTTATAATAAGTCTGCACACAGAAACAGATGGAAGGAGATAAGTATCAAGCTCTTGCCTCCAACTCTGTCAGCCAAGAGAAAAGGAAATTTGTGTTGTTAGTTATGGAAGCTTCCTCAGATCCAGGCCAGCACTGAGTTTTTGCTATTGAGTTACTTCCCCTGTTATCAGAGACCCTTCATTTCCTAGGATGCAAATATTTTGGAAGAGAAAACCCCTTTAAAGCAAAAGAAAGGGAACTATCATTTTTATTGAAAGACTCTGCCAGACTTATTTGCATTTAAATGTTCATGCTCATAAAAACCTTGAGGCAGGAATTATTACCGTCTCTGTTTTTACAAGAAGCAGGCTCAACACTGAAGTGACTTATCTCATATCATACAACTTTATAAGGGCCTGGCTCGGAGTTGCTGAATGCCTGGATCCACGTTCAGCACTTAGACAATACAACCTTTCAGGCTGTTGGCTCACTCTCTCCAAGTAGAAAGACGCAGGGGCAAGAAAAAGGAGAAAGGACATAAATCTGTAAATAAAGTTACAAGTTAGACCAGATCATTAAAGCCTATGATCATAATCGAGTCTGGTGTCAACTCACCAGATATGGGAAGTGCCGGGGTCCAGAAAAGGACCTTGTCACTCAGCCTCCATGGCAGTTACCTCAGTGTCCTAATAGACGCCTCCCATAGTAAGGCTGGATTTTTAGCAAACAAAAAGCTATGCAGATGGCTGGACTCAGAACCCTTTGTGGCACCTCTAAGCTCCAGGTCTCTGTGGCCCCTACCAATAATCCAACCCATGTCTGTGTGTGTATGCATGTGTGGTTATGCCTGTGTGTGTTGCAGAGCAGAAGAGAGTGGATTGGGTCCAAGGACAGCAAAAATTATGTTGCACAGTGTTGATAAATAATAAGGGTTGATGGATATAACTCTATTCTTTTATACAATGTAATGCTCCACATTGAGGATAGAGCATTGAAAGAACACTGAAATTGGGGGTATGGGTGAAGTAATAATGATAAAGACGAGCATGAAAGAAAACACTTATTAACTCCTAGGACTACTGAGCAGCATGAAGCCCATGGGCCTTGTTGCTCATGCCTATGTTACAACGTGAAGAGGTGATGGCTGGTGCTCTATCATCCATTTGGGTCATGAGGACAAAAACACACCTTGGGTACTGTAGAATGTTCTGTGGGCTCCTGAAAGATCCCAAAGAACTGGAATGTTAATGGCACTCTCTTATGGGATCTTATGGCACTGTCAGGCCACCTCTGGATTGCCTCAGACCCTCCTCTCACTCCCAATCCCTCCTCCATCTAGGTTCTGTGCAGCTCCACTCAGCACCTGGCTTGCTCGTATCTTCCAATCATACCAAATTGAAATCTTCTGTTGACTTGCCTGGCTACCCCACCAACTATGTGCTGTCCCAGAAGGCTGGGACCTTCACAGCTGGACACCTCTGTTGTCTCCCGAGTTACCTGCCACCCAATAATGTTTATTGAGCAAACAAGTGAGCGATTCATTGATTGAATTAATGGAAGTTTTGTTATCAGAACATCAGGGGTACAAGAGCATGGGAGGTGTTCTAGCTAATAGAATCCTGCGGATGTGGACAGCTGCAAAGAACAGAACATTTTGGGTGCATTATGGGCCAAATTCATGCTATGAGGGGCCTTCTCTGTCCGCCAGGTCCCTCCCCTCCAGCCCTGGAATACACAGCAGGAATCGTTGATGACACTGACTCATTCTGGAATGTGAGGTTGGGGGGAGGCTGATCAGGGATGAGCAGTTGATGAGGCCACCTGCTGGGGCTGTTACTCTCTCCCTTGGCTTCCCATGGCTTCCACCCAGGAGCTGCCCTTGCCGACCTCATCCTGCCCTCTCTGGCCACAACTGATGATCACACAGGCTCACTTCTTCTCACCTCTGGAAGGCCTGGGTAAGAATCTGTGGCTCCCTTCCACAAACAGACTATCTGCCACGTCCCTTGAGGGCCTTAGTCAGCAGCGTGGGCGTTGTTCATCTTCTTATCCACCGCCCAACCCAGGACACAGTCTGTGAAGTGAAACACGTCGGCCCAGGGGCTGCCGCTGTGGATGGAGTGTTTTCTTTCCTTCACACCTCTTTCTCCTTAACCTCTGGTCTTTGGCCTTCTCCTCCACATTTCTTGCCATAGACCTCTCACCATGTGTCTCTGTTTCCCCAGCTGCTCCCTGAGAGTCCTGAGCGGTGAAGACATCTTTGGTGGATCCCTAGAGGAATGGCTGTGGCTCCCCCTCTTCCGTTCTGACATCTGGGGCACAAGAACCTTCTTCCCCTCGTTAGTTAGGTGACTCCAGGGACTCCTAAACATTTCTGAGCCTCGAGGTACTAATTTACAAAATGGGATTGCAAAGGCTGACTGTACAGTGGGCTGCTGCTGAGGAATATGATATGGAGAACGTAGAATGGAAGGTCTTAGAAACTACACATCACGACAAGAAGGTCATGACCATGTGTTCATTATTTATAGGTCCAGGAGAGAAGAGGCAGGGAGGGCAGAGGTACACAGATGCCTGTTTTCTACCATTCACCACTACCTTCATCTCTCCTCCCTCATCTTCTTCTCTTTGCCTTCCATCTGTCTACTCCTTTCCATTTGTAGCCATCTGCCAGGTATCCTGGGAGGGTTGACCACTGCATGTTCTGCACTGCGTGTGCTGTACTAGCCTCTTCCCTTCTATAGGTCAGGCCTGCCTGAAGTGCCCGGTGAGATCTAGAGACCTGGAGGAGTCCCCCACCCCCGTTCCCTGCCTTAGTGCAATGGCCCTGAGGACTGATGTCGCTCCGGGAGTAGAAGCCAACCAGAGGCAGTGCAATGAACTACTGACCTCCGAATTCTAGCTGAGGTAATTTGATAGCTCCTTTTTTCCTAGACAATTCACTGATCCTAATTTTTCTTCCCTTCTTTTGGTGGTTTACAGAGGAGTCTCCTAATCTGTACCCAGCAGAGATTGAGGGAATGACCTCCATCCCATTATGCTTTCTGGGCTCCTTGCTTTGTCCAGTCATGGCTTCATGGCAGAGTAGGTTTGGAGACCTTTTTTGAAGGTGGCTTCTGACCCATAAGGAGAAAGTAATGTTTCTAGGTGATGGAGTTATGGGGAGGCAGAAGGGGAGCAAATCCCTCCTATGAGCCAAGCTTGCCCTCAATCATGCTATTTCTCTTTCCCAGACTTTTAGCTTTTCGCTTTTAAGAATATCAGTACTCCCAGTTACTCCCATAGTCCCCACATTGGGGAACACCATTCATTCTTGTCCGCCAACGACATCCAAAATAGGACAAGACTTTGTCTACAACTTTTCTGTCCTCACTTTTCCACCAATAAGAGGATGACCTATGACGGGAAATGCATCCAAGATATTCTGAAGCCAAGTGCTAAGTATCTATATTCTGTGGTCTCTGAAAACCAAGCACCCTGCCATCTTAGACTGAAAGGGCTAGGATATAGGGTAGGGGGAAGAAAGCTTTTTGGTAGGGAAGCCCCTGGCTTGTAGCCCCTATAATTCTAACAGTATGCCTTTATGCTGGATATCTTTTTTCCTGTTTGGCATGTTTCCAATCCTCAAGGTATTTTCTTTAAATAAATTGTGAAAAAAATCACTTTGCAAATTTTAACAACTAAATATTGAATCCTTAGTGTGTTTGAAAGCAAATGTTTTAAATCAAGGTTTTGAGTGGATAATGGTTTATAGACTCACCTTTTCCCCACTTGCCTTCCACAAAACCATCTTCAATTTCCTATGAAGAGCTGGGAAAGTAAACATCAGCATATTCATTTAATTTCCCTTTGGCTCACCAGGCCTTGTTTCTAGAAATATCTTTGATTCCCTCTGACAACTCTACTATCTTTCTATTTCCCTAATCTGACATCATCCCTGAATGTTCCCTCTTAGCCCTCTCAACTTACATCATTACATTTTTCAACTTGTCTCTACTGGTATTTTAACTCCTCTTTTGATAGTTTTTCTGATAGTTTATGTGTTAGGATGATGAGGAGGAGGATGATAATGATGGCGATGTGGTGGAGTGGGGAGAGACAGAGAAAAAGAGAAGGAGAAGAGAGAGAGAGAGAGAGAGGAGGGAACTTGTTTTGTCCTTTCAACCTAGGAGTACATGTGGACCTGTTCATTCATTTGGCATACTCACTAACTATTGCATAAATTTACATGACTCATAAGTAAATCTATGAGTTGCTATATTTTGGACATTTATTCAGCCTCCAGATTTTTCCTCAAGATCCTCCTTCTCCTCTTCCATTTATCTTTTTGGAAAGTAGAGGTTTCTTACATTCCTGGTAAGAGCAGTCCTATGTTTTAGTTGGTTCTGGGAATCAACTCTTCTTTCAAATCGTCATGTGTAAGTTGAAAGGTTGCATATGATGATCTCTGAGGTCCCCTGTATGAGACTATGAAAGACTAAATTAGATTGTAATGCATTAACGGAGTAATGTAAGGGAGGACCAAAGAGAAATCAAGCTCTATTAGACATGTGTTGATAGAGTCATAGATGGCTTAGGGGAAGAAATACCAGAGAATAGAAAAAGAGGGTTAGAATTTTAAGCAAGGCATTAAAATATGTCTCAAGACACTGATGTCTCTCCTTTTCTCAATGCTTTATTAAGGTAATAAAACATTTCAGTGCCAGAGTATGAGCCTATGGTGAGTAGAAACTGTGTTTTATTCATCTTTGCATTTCTGGCCCTTATTGTAGGACCTGGCAAGAGATACACGCTTAACATTATCGTTGCACATTTCCTTTGTGCACAAAGAACTTACTAAGCATTCATTGTGGAACAACAAGGTTGCCACATATGTCACAGGAAAGATTGCATCATACAGCATAAGGGGGGTACTATTAACATTCAATGCAATGGGAACAGTGTCTCCGTAATTGGTGTCTAACCATACTGTAGTATCCATGAGAATCAGTCAAGACATAAGTCAAGTTCCTACTCTTCTGGAGCCTACAGTTGTTTTTTTAAAAAAGATAAACAATACACTCATTAACAAATAAATAAATCACATAAATTCAGATAATGAAAAATGCTCCAAGAAAGAAAACAGGATGATAGCATCAACAGCAATGGATGCCTGGGAGAGGGGCAGGGACTGGCTATGTATCTCCTGGAGTCTGGAATGACCTCTTTTGTGGAGGGAAACTTGAAGTTGAAACAAATCATTAGGCAGAGTCAGGCATATGTTAGCTGTTTCACCCCGCACAACGTTACTAAGTAGATATAAGTCCTCTTTTATATGGGAAAAGACCCATCCCCAGAAAGAATTTTGCTTAAAGTCACACAAAGTAGTAAGCAGCCTAACAAGAGTTTGTGCCACATTGTTCAACTTCAAAACCACTACGTGTAAACCCTATATTACGTTGTCTCCTGTAGAAGAGAAAGTGAGTGGAACAAATATCTTATGCATCTGTAGTCATTTTTGTGGAACACCGAGGTGGCTCAGCGGTTGACCATCTGGCTTTGGCTCAGATCGTGAACCCATGGTCACAGGATTGAGTCTCACATCCCGCTCCCCGTGTGGAGCCTGCTTCTCCCTCTGCCTCTGTCTTTGCTTCTCTCTCTTTCTGTGTCTCTCATCCATAAATAAAATCTTTAAAAAAAATAGTCATTTTTGTGAACTTATTTCTAGATGTACAGTACTGGTCTACAAACTGGGTGCTTTGATACCTTTTTGTGAGATGTCTAGGATGAAATCCTTAGCAATATTGATGCATGACACAAACCTGTCTTCAGCAATTTAGATTTTCTATTCTTTCTAGGTTCAACTAAGATGACTCTTAAAAGCATAACACAGAAAGATTTGATCAGGAATCAGGAAGACCAGCCTCGGTTCTGACTTGACCACCTGTTATCTCTGGGACCTTGGGCAGGTGCCTTTTCCAAACTGAACTTGAGTTTCTGTATCTGAAGAAGAATAATTGCCCTGCTTATTTCAGGACCATTGTAAGATTCTAATGTCATAACAAATATGATAATGTTTTAAAATGTATAAGTAATTTTTATTGTATTAATTTGGCAATCCTTAAGGTAATACAAAATATCAAATTTCATATTCCTTTTCTTACCAAGGCCAAGATCTTTATGGGGTAGAATCTGAAAAAAATTGGGAACATATCAACATAACTAGGTCTACCTTCCAAAATTAAGCAAAGTCACTTTGTAATTGAAGTATTTTTCATGACCAGGAAATAGTGTTACACTAATTAGCCAAATAATTGATCCTGGAATTGCTATTTGGTTGTAAGTATCTGAATTATTAAAATAATTTTCCCATTTATAGGCCTAATGTAGATGTGTTGTGAGTCTTGCCTTGGAGATAGATATTTTATCTCCATCAAGACTTTTGTCCTAGAAGAGAATTTTGCGTTGGATCGGTTGCTGAGATTGTGGCATGTGCTTCTCTTATGCTCCTCACTGAGAGTTTACTACTGCTAAAGTAAGTCAGTCCCATTTTTTCATGCTTCTTCATAAATACTTTAGTATTAATAGTAAAAATCATAATAATCTGGCTTTTTCATGTTCATATTGTTTTTCAGCAGAGGAACTGTCTTCACGCACATTTTCTTCATGTATCTTTATCAGAAATCAGTGATGGAAATTTTAATTCTCATTTTCAAGATAGCAAAAGAAAGTTCAGAGGTACAGTGACATAATTAAGGTGGCACAGCTAGGATGGGCAGAAGATGGCCTCAGACAAAAGGCTACCAGTTCTCTGAGTCCAGCCCACTACCCCCACCCATATTGATGTTGAAAGAGCTTGGCCTCGGTTGGGTTTCAAACAGACATTATTACATTAATATCTTTAAGTATCTTAATTAGGTCTTTCAGGAAGGAAAAGAAATTATTTGGTCACCAAAAACAGCTTGAGGATTCCAACTCGAAAGAGTGAGTCTGTTTCAGATCACTAGATAGGGTGGTGGCTCCATTTGGCCAGGAAACTTTAACATAAACGATGAACCATGTGTAGCAGGGGATGCTTGGATAAAGCCCCTGGTCTATGAGGAAATGTGACTGTTCGTGGTATGTGCACCCAACACCTACAGCAAACACTCCCACGGCCACCAGTGTTGGATTCAATTAAACATTAAATTCATCATCTTTAGCAAGGAAAGAGAACAGCAAACAGTTGCTCTCTCATGGCTAAACACCCCTCGGATTTGCTGGCCTTTGATTTATTGGAAGAAACCTGCTGGGAAGAACATACTGTGTAGCTGATTAATGTCAGCTTCTGTCATCAGTTTCCACTTAGATTCTTGGCCAGCCCTGACATCTCCTCCCTTAAGGATCCAGAAGAATTTGAGGGCTGATCCAAGAGCTTTACTGGCATGGGATTTGCAGAATGTGGTGTTTGCAAAATAAGGAAGATGAATGGAAGTGGAATCCCATGTTCTCCACTGGACTTGTTTCTTTAATTCATTTCTCCAGAGGCCCCACTCCATGCCAGGACCACACTAGCAAGGGGACGGAGGCAAGTGTGTTCCCAGGCCCCAATACAGATGTCTTGCATTTCCTGTGCTGCTTTATGTGCTGGCTTCTTGGAGCTTGTCAAACTGGGAAGGGGTCCGAGGAGGAATGTAGTACACATTCACCATCAGAACCTTTACCAGAACCCCTTGGACAAAGCCTGCAGAAGTGGGCCCACAAAGAGCAGACCCCATCATCCACTGAGCAGTTAAGACCCAGAGAAGACCTGCTGCTCCCCAGGTGAGGCACACAGGCCTGATGTTTCACAGTCACGCAACACCAGTTTGCTTCCCCCAGTGATCAACTATGGGGCAATGGCATTGTATTTAAATCAAGCAGAATTTCCTATATGTGTTCTTCTTGGTTATCTGTTGGAGGAAATACCCATTATTTGAGTTTTAAAAAATGATTTTACCTTTTTTCCTTTCCTCTAGTATGCAAAGGATCTGGAAAGAGGGGGTTATTTTAACAAGACTCTAAGCCCTCTCCTTCCTGAACTCATTGTTGCATTCAAGAAGGAAGGAAGGAAAGAAGGAAGGAAGGAAGGAAGGAAGGAAGGAAGGAAGGAAGGAAGGAAGGAAGGAAGGAAGGAAGGAAGGATTTCAATTGAGAAAGAAAAATCTGTTCTGGTCATCAGTTCATGTTTGACAAATCATCACAAAACCTGGCGGTATAAAATAGCAATATTTTATTATATCTCACGGTTTTTTAAGAGTCAGGAATTTGAGAGAAGATGGGATAGACAGTTCTGGCATTGAGTATCACATGCAGTTGTCCTCAGGAGCTAGAAAAGTAGGAGCTGAAGCGAAGCCAGTAGGTGCATGCTGGGGTTTCCCTTCCCCTCTCTCTGATTCTCCTTATCCCTCTTCATATAATCTCAGGAACCTTCATTGTGGTCTTTCCACCTGGCTGATTTGGGCCTCCTTATAGCATGGCAGCCTCTGGAAAGTCAAAGTACTTACATGGTGACTAAAGGCTTCAAGAGTGTGTATTCCAGGGGGCTCAACTGTTGTGCTATTTTTAGTATACTTGTGTTTGAAGATGAACAGAGGCATTCAAGATTATTTTTAATGGCTTGGAGTTACTTCCTTATCCTTTTACTAATCAATCATAAAGATTTGGTAGGAGGTGAGACCAAATTACCTCTATGTTCCTCTTCAGATCTATTTGTCTACTGTTGTCGATTTTAGTTATTCTGACAGGTGTGAGGTAATAGTTCATTGTAGTTTTCACTTGTATTATCCTGATGATAAATGATGTTGAGCATCTTTTCATATGCCTGTTGGCCATCTGTATGCCTTCTTTGGAAAAATGTCTATTCATGTCTTTTGCACATTTTTTAAATTGGATTATTTATTTTCTGGGTGTTGAGTTTTATAAGTTTTTTTCATCTGTTTTGGATACTAGCCCTTTATCATATATGTCAATTGCTAATATCATCTCCCATCCATAGATTGCCTTTTTTTTAATTGTTTTCCTTCACTGTGAAAAAGCTTTTGATTTTGATACAGTCTCAAGACTTTATTTTTGCTTTTGTTTCCCTTGCCTCAGGAGACATACCTAGAAAGAAGTTGCCATGGTAGATGTCAAAGAAGTTATTGCCTGTGCTCCCTTCTAGGATTTTTATGGTTTCAGATATCACATTTAGGTTTTTCATCCATTTTGAATTTATTTTTGCGTCTCATGTAAAGAAAGTAATTCAGTTTCATTCTTTTGCATGTAGCTGTATAGTTTTCCCAACACCATTTGTTGAAGAGATGTTCTTTTTCCCATTAGATATTTTTTCTTTTTTTGTCAGACTAATCGACCATATAATTTTGGACTAATTTCTGGGTTTTCTATTCTATTCTATTGATCTATGTTTTTGTGCCAGTAACATACTGCTTTGATTATTACGGCTTTGTAGTATAACTTGAAGACTGGAATTATTATGCCTCCAGCTTTGCCTTTCTTTTTCAAAGTTGCTATGGCAATTTGGGGTCTTTTTTGGTTCCATACAAATTTTAGGATTGTTGTTCTAGCTCTGTGAAAAACGTTGTTGGTAGTATAGACATTTGGATAGTATAGACATTTTAACAATATTTATCCTTCTAATCCATGAGCATGGAAGTTCTTCCCATTTCTTTGTGTCATCTTCAATTTCTTTCATTGGAGTTTTATACTTTTCAGAGTACAGAGTGGCTAAAATCAACAACACGAGAAACAACAGACATTGGCAAGGATGTGTAAAGAAGGAACCCTCTTGCACTATTGGTGGGAATGCAAACTGGGTACTGTCACACTGGAAAAGAGTATGAAGGTTATTCAACAAGTTAAAAAATAGAACTATGATGCAGTAATTTCACTACTAGGTATTTACCCAAAGAATACAAAAACACTAATGCAAAGAGATACATGCACCCTGATATTTATAGCAGCATTATCAACAATAGCCAAACTATGGAAACAACCTAAGTGTCCATTGACTAATGAATGGATAAAGGTATGAGATACACATTCTCTCTCTCTCTCTCTCTCTCTCCAATCTCTCTCTCTCTCTCTCTCTCTCTCTCTCTCACACACACACACACACACACACACACACACACACTATGGAATATTACTGAGCTATAAAAAATAATGAAATCTTGCCATTTACAATGACATGGATGGAGCTAGGGTATGATATGCTATGTGAAATAAGTCAGCCAGAGAAAGACAAATACCATGTGATTTCACTCATATGTAGAATTTAAGAAACAAAACAAATGAGCAAAGGGGGAAAAAGGAGAGAGAGACAAACCAAGAAACAGACTCTTAACTGTAGAGAAAAACAGATGGTTACCACAGACAGGAAGTGGGGGGGGGGGGTAAAGTAGGTGATAGGGTTTAAGGAGTGCACTTGTGATGAGTACTGGGTGTTATATGGAAGTATTGAATCACTTTATTATAAACCTGAAACTAATAGTAGGCTGTATGTAAACTAACTGGAATTTAAATAAAACTGAAAAAAAAAAAAAAAGACTTACCTGTCTGGAATCCTATGAAGTATTGTTACTAGGTGTCTCTTCTTAAAAGTGAGACAATAGTGACTCTACTGGGACACCTGAGTGGCTCAGCAGTTGAGCATCTGCTTTTGGCTCAGGGCATGATCCCAGAATCCCAGGATCAAGTCCCACATTGGGCTTCCTGCGTGGAACCTGCTTCTCCCTCTGTCTGTGTCTCTGCCTCTCTCTCTTGGTGTCTCTCATGAATAAATAAATAAAATCTTTAAAAAAAATAGTGACTCTACTAATGCTTACTGAATGTCAGGTACTGTTTTGTATACTTTTCATGCATTGAATGATTTAATTATTACAAATATGCTAGAGATTGGAACTATTTTTTTTCTTTTGCAGATGAGAAAAAAATAAGTACAGAAACATTGAGCAACTTGTCAAAAGTCACACAGCTGGTAAGTGGCAGAGCCAGGATTTAAATTCAGGCAATTTGATTTAAGAGATTATCTTCTGGGGTATCTGGATAGCTCAGTCAGTTAAGCATCTGGCTTCAGCTCAGGTCATGATCCTAGAGTCCTGGGATGGAGCTGTACATCAGGCTCCCTGCACAGTGGGGAGCCTACTTCTACCTCTCCTCCCTGCTCAGACTCTCTCTTGCTAACTCTGTCTGTATCTCTATCAAATGAATAAATAAAATCTTTAAAAAAAAAAAGTCATCAGTTTAAGCTGGTTTCACATTTAAGTCACAGAGAATTTTTGACATGTTTGTTCTTTACATGCACAAGGGATAAGACCTCTTAGACAAGCATCTGGAAATCTAACTGAAGAAACAAGCAGCATGTGACAGATCTTAATAAGGACTCCAGGCAAAGGTTATAGGAGCCATAAAAGGAAGAGAACTGGGAGTGAGCTGAGCTTCCCTTTGGAGGAAGAAACTTAAAAGGATTCTTAAGAACAGACTGAGGGGGGCACTTGATTGGATGAGCACTGGGTGTTATACTATATGTTGGCGAATTGAACTCCAATAAAAAAATACAAAAAAAAAAAAAAAAGAACAGATGAGCATGAGAAAGATGGATTTGACAATCTAGGTGGTGGGAGGAACTTGCTATGCCACATAGCTGGTAATATTGCCAGTTTCAGTCTTAAATTTCTTTGGGTCCTAACCATTAGATTGTCACCCTAAGGGAGAGAAGGGGACAGTGCTCCTCCATAAGGTTGGGACAGAGATGAGAGGCCTCTGAAACCCAGAGTACTTAGTCTCTTTCTGGACTCCCCAACAAACTGCATAGAACTCCTGAAATCAGATGACATCTGGCTTCCTCTGGGGAAAATGGCTGTGGAGCCAGAGCCTTGAAAATAAATTAGTTTCCACTAATTCTCTGTCCTCATCTTCACCTGCCAGATACTGAAAACCCTCTTTTTCCAGGCAGGAATTATGAAAATGGAGAAAGACGCCATTTCCCTCAGATCCATAGTGTCACCCAGCTGCTGCTAGGTGGACCTTGAACTCAGGAAGCAAAGATCATACCCACCTTCCTCACTAATGTGTCCCCAATAAGTGACATGTGATCTGTATTCAGTAAATATGTGTTAAGTAAGTGAATGAGTGAAGTAATTGATGAATAAATGAACAAGTGGGATTTCTGTGTCTATGTTTATCAGAGATATCCACCTATAATTTTCTTTTTCTAGTGTCTTTGTCTGCTTTTGGTATCAAGGTGATGCTGGCCTTATAGGATGAATTTTAAAGCTTTCCTCCCTCTTCTATTTTTTGGACTAGTTTAATAAGAATTGGCATTATCTCTTCTTTAAACGTTTGGTAGAATCTTCCTGTGAAGTTATCTGGTCCTCAACTTTTGTTTGTTGGGAGTTTTTTGATTACTGATTCAATTTCATTGCTAGCAATCTATTTTAGTGCTAGTATCTATCTATCATCTATCTATCTATCTATCTATCTATCTATCTATCCATCTATCCATCTATGAATGACAGAATATTACTCAACCATAAAAAAGAATGAACTCTTGACATTTGCAAAAACATGAGTAGACCTAGAGGATATAATGCTCAATGAAATAAGTCCCACAGAGAGAAATAAATGCTGTATGATTTCACTCATATGGGGAATTTTAAGAAACAAAACAAATGAACAATCAAAAAATAAAAGAGAGAAACAAACAAACAAAAGAGACCTGAAGAACAAACTGGGGATTGCCAATGGGGAGGTGGGAGAGTCAATGGCTGAAATATATAAAGAGGGTTGAGAGTACATTTATTGTGATGAGCACTAAGTAATGAAAAAAATAATGAAAAGAAACAGGTGAATTTGTATGGGTGGGTTTGGAAACCAACAACAGGAATCGGAAGCATTATAATGAAGATGAGATCATCCCTCCTATTACCTAAAAAGGCAAGTAGTCTGAGGTGAGAGTCCTGTGTCCAGAGACCTGCCTTTCTCCTGAGTGATACAATTCCCACTTCCCTCTAGAGGCATTGAAACAGTGTGTTGGAACACTGAAAAGACCAACCAATGTAAAATTTGCTACACTTAATTCTGAAACCTCTTTTCCCAGGTACTCAGAACTCAGGTTTGAATCTATTTGGGGGTAAACTGAACTCTAGAATTATCACAAACATACAGCTCTGGATGGTCCTTGCTGTTCCTCCTTGCTTATATTTGAAGCATTCTTACATGGTACCAAAATCAACTCAATGTGATGTTATCTTTGTCAGCAGGTGGCTTAGTCTGAATGCCCCAATAAACAGAAAGCTCATTAGCCTTTTGATAAACTGCTCCCTTGTTGTATAATAGCATTTATTGTAGGAAAGGATTTCCCCAAAAGGAAACAAGCTGTGATCTCCTGGTGAGAAACATTAAAGCAAACTTTCACCATCTCAAAATAACTCTTCAGAATGAGTTAAGATTCTGGATAAAAAACTAGTTTGCCCCAACTACCAGTAAATGATAATTTTTTGATGACTTGGGAGATTAGAAAATTTAAATGTGGTCTGGATATTAGATTTACTGAAATCTTACTGAAATGGAAAAAAAAAAAGAGGTAAATAATTGACTGGAAAATATGGGTTTCCAAAACAGAATATATGGTGTATACAAAGCAGGATCTTATTTTTACAAACATAATACAGTTAATATAACAATAAAGTATACCTAATAATAAATATGTTATATGTATATCAACATATACATATGTGTTAATATGTACATATGTTGACATATGTACATGTGTATATATATACACACACTCTGTACACACATACACAAACACAGAAGTATCCCCTACCATGTTGAGGGTAGAACTCTTTCACATGATAGCAATGTAATGATTCCATTGTTTCTCTTTACCTGACTCACTGAAACCCACCCATTTCTGCATACACCCTCATACACCCATGATGCTGTCAGTCCTCTTTATACTCTTCCTGAGCCAGCAATAATATTGTGTTGTTCCTCTGGGCAGAAAAATCCTCCCTTAGCTTTTCTACCATCCTACTCAAGACTCATGAAGCCTTTCTAGATCCTCTCCATCAGCCATCTGCATTGCTTCTGTGATTCTTTGTCAAGCTTCTCCCTGCACAAGTTTCACTCTGCCTAAGAGTAGAGATTTGCTTACAGAATTGCTTTTACAGATTGCTTACAGAATTGTGATGTATCAGAGAGAAAGCAAGTTAGAATCAGGATAGCCAGATGTAAAGTCTAAACTGTACTTCCATCAAACTGTTGGATTTTAGGAAAACTTTACAGTTTCTATAGTTTCTACACATTCTAGATAGTGATGATAAGGCCAATCTGGCACCATTTATGAAGTTCTTGCAAGAAAATAGATGCAAAAAATGCTCTGAGATGGCCACATATCATGTGTGTGGATATAAGAGACAGTGGCTGCAAAATGTGGAATGAGGCTGGGACTGTAGTCATAGCCTGAGTGACCTTGAACATGTCTTTCCCACCCTGCTCCTCAGATTCTGACCTAAGATCAGAAGTCAGGTGCCAGATATTAGGAGCCAGCAGGTGACTCTGGAAGCTTACCAGGGACCTAGTGAGGTGGATAATCACAGAGTCACAGATCGTTCCCCCTTAGATTTTAAAGTCAGCGCAGGTGGTGGTCAAGAGCAAATCCTGAGAAAAACTTACCCTTATAAATAAGAAGTATTTAGTTTTAAACAAGTCTAGATTTGAATTATAATTCTGTACTTTTCTACATATAGGCCCTGTGCTAGAAGCTAAGGACTCAGAGACACTTAAGACTTTGAGGGCCCCCAAGGTAATAGGGAGACAGCCTTGACTATAAAGCCAGTGAGAATCTAAAGAACCAGAGTTGGATTTGGCTGAATATCCTATTCGGTTACTAAGTGCTGAGCTGAATGGACTAAATGAAAGCTCATGGATGCCTTTCACATGTCATTATGGCATCCATGTAATGTCCATGATAGCAGGCCCTGTGCTGAGTGGTTTGCATGTGATCTTATTTAATCTTTCCAACATTCTTGCAGAGTAGTTTCATAGTCCCTATATAAAGTCGAGAAACAGGTGGCTCAGAGCAGCTTGTTTTGGTGACACAGAAACGTTTCCCAGTGGCTTCACTTCTCACTGGCCTGTGTCTCCAGGTCCTTTGTCCTCATCCATCCTGGTTCGCTCCCTGTAGGCCAACAAGACTGTCCGATGATTCTGTCTCAGGAAGGACACTGGAAGCCCAATGCTGTCCAGTTCCTGATAACTCTGGGTACTGCTACTCTACTAAGGCACAGAAAAGATGAACCTAATTGGAATGTGGGCCAGTCTGATAGTCTTACTATCCCTGATTTCACATTTGGAATTGCTTTCTCAGATGAAAATCAGGAAAATAGACTCAGAGCCACGGAACTAAAATGAAGGCAAGATATCTCATGGTCATCTCACCTGCTTCTTGATCCAGGTGCCTCGATTGATGGCAGTTCTTACTCCATAGAGGAACAAGGAGGGCAGGTGACATGGTGGCCTGTGGACAGCCCCAGAGTGCAGTCTCTCCTAGAGCAGCTTATCTAAAAATAACAGACTGGGTTTTCCACCCTACTTCCTCCTCAGCCACATCTGAGGCCTGGGGAAAAGGTGAGAGGCAACATCTCTGACTTCGAGGATCTCACTCCCTATGGAGACAGAGATGGTACCAGAGGTATGAACTTGACCAGAGTAAGTTTTGGCAATTCAATGTGAAGTCCAAACTCCTTCACTGGGCAGTCAATGCTTTCTACAATATGACTTCAACCCACTTTCTCAAATCATACACTCATTTCTACCACCACCCACGAAGTACTGTACCTGCCTGAACTGTTGGCCATCCCCTAAGCAAACCAAGTCATTTGTGGCTGAGCATGCACCATAGCTACACTCCACCCTTCCCACCTGTCACTGTACAAGACCACTCACACTCCAGGATCTGCTTCAAGTCTGTCTCTTGCAAAGAGGTACCGGGAGCCACACATAGAGCCTCAGCAGGCAGCCCTGCCTCCCAGGCCCTACCAAGACGAGAGGGAGACATGGGCCAGGACTGTAGACCAGCACTCCCATGCTGCCTCATGGACTCACTGAGTATGCAGGCTGGGCCATTCATTCAAGAGCCTCCAGCAGCAGCCCGTTCACCGAACCAAGAGGCAATAGTGGGCAAGCAGGAAAGGTGTCCAAGTTAGTGGCATCAGTGGGAAGACAGGCTGGAGGTGCTGGATGCTGAAGCCAGCATGGGCCTCTGTCCTCTACCCTTAAAGCCGCTGACCACCCAGAGGAAGTGAGAACAGAGCACAGAGAGCAGTATGTCCTTACAGTGGGGCAGACTCTGGGGATGAGGTCAGTGTCTGTTGCTCCTCAGTGGTCCTGCTCGTTGACACTGAGAGAACATTTTGTCGAGGTTTATTCAAGTTTCTCTTAAAAGCCATGTTCCTTAAATGTTATTTAAGTCACCAGGTAGAAGGATGCTAGGCAGCCCAGAGTGGGAGCAGAGCTGCCCCAGCTTTCTCCCTGAGCCTATCTTGACGCAGCAGATGAAGCAGCAAGGAGTGTCTCAACAGATATGGCTGAGAATGTTCCAGAGGCCTGCCTGCCAGGCTTCTACATTAACCCTTTGTTCTGCTACTCATAAGTGACTGGACCTCAGTTTCCCTAAATCTCTGAACTGAGTGCAGAATTGAGTTAGATCTATCATAAATCCTGAAACATCCTTCTAACCTGGAATGGAGACTCTAAAACATAATGAACGAATTCTTTTGGCATCAACCTCCAAATGGCCGATTTTCTCATTAAAACCAGAGAATGGATCATTTTAAAGAGATTATTTCCCCCCAAAGATAGTAATCTGCAATTTAATATTACAATATCATTTCTTGAAGTCAGTGGTTAGAACAGCTGCTCAGAGAAATTATTAATTTCCTGCAGTGAGCTGTGATCGGGAACTCACTGGCCAGAATGTCATTATTTTTTAAGATGTGCATTATGCATAGAAATATTGCCTCGAAACTCAAATGCATCGTGATAGTGCTTAACTGTGGGCCATGTTGAAGAGGAGTGATTTAGTGGAGTTAGATTTTATTGTGTTGCAGAAACACATGGAAATTGATCAGCGGTCAGGCTAAGGCACACAGAGTAAAATGCACACGGCATTTTAGGTCAAGTATTAGCTTGGTCACTTCTTCGGCTGACTCTGTTAAATCTGGAAAGTCATAGAGGCTAGCATTGGGGTCATTGGGTGTCTGCATTCTACTCATCTACTCCACGGGAGACCTCCTGTTTTTCTTCCAATGAGGCAGGCCGTCTCAGCCGTGGCATTTGATATTTTGAGCCAATTTTTTGTTGTGGAGACCGTCCTATGTATTGTCAGATGTTTAACAGCATCCCTGACCTCTACCCACCAGATGCTGTAGCACACTTCAGTTGTGACAACTAGAAATGTCTTCAGACCTTCTTTGCCAAATATTTTCTGGAGGTCAGGGGTTGGGGCAACATCACCTCTGGTAGAGGATCACTGCAAGAAGGGAGATCTGTATCCATTTAACTGGAGGTCCTTCTGGAGGCCAGGGATGGACCCAACAACCTCCCACCTATTTCCTAGCTCCAGCATCCCAAAGTTAATCTAAAATAAACTTATTTCATTGTTTATTCGGTTTAGTTACAAGCTGATTTCCAAATGAAAAATTGCTCCATGCTTTTCCTTTTTGCAATTTACAATGAGTAATGGACAACTTTTAAACTTCCTTGTAACTCATGAGAACAACAAAACATACACAATTTCATTCTTACAGGGTGAGTAGTTGGCTTTAATAAGATGATATTTAACAACTTGCTGAAAAGTGTGCTATTAAACAGTGAAATAAATACCAGTGCAAGCTACCTTTGATGTCACTTATAAAATAACCATTTTATCCATTTTCTTGGATATCTTCATGCTGATATTCCATTTTTCCATCTCTTCCCATTCCATGTAGGCCCCCATAAGCCTCAGACATTATGTTCAGATGAAAACCATTCTCTCAACAGAGATGCTAGGTCTGTCTTCACCATGGCCCTACCCATTAGTCTATATTGCCTCCCACTCAGCTCCAAATGAGTCAGCTATGAGCTTCAAATTTAAACAGACCTGGCTTCTAATGACAATTCTGTCATTTACAAGCTATGTACTTTTCAACAAGACACTTAGCCTTCCTGAGCAAACATAGTAGACATTGTCTATTTTGGGGAGTTGTGCAAAATTAATGAAATAATGAGTAAGAAGGCCCTAAACATGTACCTGATACACAAACACACACACCCTATGTTTGTTTCATTCAAAGGGGGGTCACGCTAGTGTAATATGGAACATGTCTATGGGGCATTTCCTTCATTGTGATGATGCCCAGCCATGATTCCCAGGCCCATTTTCTTAGCTCCTCACTTCACTTAGATCTGTACCTGAGTTCTTTCGCTTCAAGGCTCCATTTGGAAGAACGGCATCTCCGAGCTGGGTTCCCCATGGGGCTACTCAGAACAGTTGGAGGGAACCCACTGGGCCAAACAGTCTTTCTCTAGAACTTGCCCACTGTGTGTCCAGCTTGCGTGGGGATTCCAACACTAATGTCTAAGTGATGGGTGATGGTGCTCAGTAGGCTAAGACCCAAAGCCAGCCCTAGGTGAGAATGGCTAAAATGTTACTCACTGTTCGCCTCCATGACCACCTGGCCTACCATCCATATAGATTCCAAAAGAACACTGGCAAGGATCTTTAACTTGGGACTCAGTGAAGATGACAAAAGCATTGTGAAGAACTGAGCCCTTACCATAAATGAGACTGGACATGAACTCATGAATGGAGACAACTCATGCATCATATCTGAAGTAGAACATTAAGAATTCTAATATGGGCTTTGAGACTCTGCTTATTGCAATTCTTTTTCTTTTTTTTTTAAGATTTTATTTATTTATTTGAGAGAGACAGAGAGTAAGACAGCATAAGCAGGGGGAGGGTCAGAGGGAGAGGGAGAAGCAGATTCCCCATTGAGCAGGGAGTCCAATGTGGGTGGGGCTGCATCCCAGGTCCCTGGGATCATTACCTGAGCGAGCCAAAGGCAGATGCTTAACTGACTGAGCTAAAAACAACAACAACAACAACAAAAACAAAAAAAAACAACAAAAACAAAACTGACAGCCATCCAGGCGCCCTTGCTTATTATAATTCTTATGTGACCCTCTAGCTAGAGAGAGTTGGAGGAACTAGAACTTAGCCTCTTGGATCCCTCTTACTAATCCTAGGTTCTCTGTTCTCTGCAATGTTACTTTTTTATTTCCTGGTTACCGCTTGCAGAAAATCTTAATTTTTTACTCATTCTTCCCCACACCAAGAAATGTCTTTATTGATTGATTTCCATAGAGAGTCAGTCCCTTTAAACAGCTCTACCCAAGACCACTGCCTTCTTTTTGGATTAGCCTCAGCATGGGCTTCTTTTATTTATTTGGTTACATAATTTTCTCTCAAATATGACCACTTTGCTCCATAACTAGGTTCCCTTTCTCTCTGTGTCCCTCCCCTCCCTTCTATTCCTCACATTTTCTTTCCCTTTTCAATTTGGTGAATAATTTTAAGAATAATTTTAAAATAATAGAAAAGTCCCCATGTACTCAGAACTCAAAATTAATCAGTTATACTATACATTATACTATATTTTTGCTTTGGGGTTTTTAATTCTTTTTATTTTTTGTTTTTTAAAAAATTTTAATAAAAGAAAAATATTAGTATGTAATAGGAAAACATATATTTACATCCTTCTAACAAACCTTAAAATTAATATCTCATTCTCCTAAATAAGACAGGAATCTCAGAAAGGTTTAATTTCTCTCTCAATTTCTTTCTCTTGTCCTCTGTGTTTTTACTTTCTTGTAATTACATCACATTCTGATGTTAACTTCCCCAAATATTACTGATATTTGTGGTTGATAAAATTTTGACACACTGCCATATTTTTACCATCATCTGTTCTCATGTTACTTCTTATTCGGTCCCATTCTCTTCTGGGTTTATTTTTCTTCTTGCCTTAAGTATATGATTTAGCATTTCTTTCAGAGAATCTGTAAGTGGCAAACCTGTTCTTATTGCAGAGGTTCTTTTTTAACCATTTAATTCTTTCCCAGTTTCATCTGGGTGAGGTCAGAACATGCACCTGACCTCCAGCATGCTTATTTTCTACAATTGCTCTTGTAGAAATGAGCCCCAAAGTTGAAACTGTATTCATTAAAGACCAGTGATGATTAACTATCCCTGAGGTTATTTCTCTCAGTATTGTCTTAAGGATTTATGACTTAGTTGGAATTAGATCTCCTTTGATTTGAATAACATTTTATGCAACACATTTAAAAAGGAATGTAATCACATTACATTACAGAAAGAGTCCTATTAAGTGCATCCTAGAGGCTCTTATAGGATCACAGCAGGATTCCCAGATCTCTCCTGTGTTCCTGCCCCTAAAGGGCTGGAACAGGACATTCTGCTTCCCTGGCAGTCTCTGCCGCCCTCCACACTCTCCTGTTATTGCTTGCTTGTAGACTACTCCCTGTCCCAAGGGAGGCTGATCATTTGAGTTAGTTTGTCTCTTTCTTTTGCTGTCCTTGGAAAGCCTCTTCCCTCTGCTAGCAGTTTCAGGGATCAATTGTTCTTTGGCAGAAAAAGAGGCTCGATGACAATGAAGAGTTTCCATTTCTTCTTCCTGCAGCTGCTGACCCGAGAGAACAAGCCAAACTGTGCACCTCATCACAGGAGAGGAAGCAGCCTGAGCCCTGGAGGTTAAATGGATTAACTCCCCCAGTCACCTGAGCAAAAGAGACCAGGATGCCTCCTTCCGTTGGGGCCATCTGATGAAAACAGATGACCTGTCTTCTCATGTGTACCGATACTAGGCTACACAATTCTCTACGTCTATGCAAGGATGGGGAAGTGAGCCCATTTACTGATAAACCAATCAGTCTGTAAGTTTCTGGGGAAGAGCTGATGACATGCAGAAGAAAGCATAACTTGGTAAGAAAGGCAGCAAAGCTAAAGGGAAGAGAATATAAGCTCTTTATCGATTTATTGCCAACTTTCCCCCTATTTATCAATATATTTCACAGTTTTTTTCAATGCTTTGAAGCAGAAATTGAAGCATTTTGCAACGTCTCTTTTTTTCCCAGGTATTTTGTTGACTGTTCTTCCCGTCAGAGAGTAACTTCAGTGCCAGATGAGGTGGATTAAGACCAGATTTGCTGTACATGTGCTGTGACAAAGAGTGAGGTTGGAATGCATCTCCTTTGAAAGGAATGATGGTCACATCATCTCTGTCCTGGTCCCCAAGGACTTCATCTGCCTCCTCTTCTCACTGTGTCTTTTCCGGAACATACTGGATGAAGGGTATGGGAGAGTATGTGACGCAGTGCACTTCCAGCTCAACGGTGAGGTACAAGCAATTAGATGAGCCTGCTTCAGCTCTCCAGAGCTCCTTCTTCCCTTGGGGCAAAGGTGCTTAAGACTAAACCTAAAACTGAAAAGGAGAGGAAATCCTAACATAAATATCACCTCTCAGTTACAGTTCATTTTCCTTTCCCTACTTCTCTCTCATAAACACATGCATATTCGCTTAGAGCAGTCTTACATTCCAGAAGTGAAGACATTCTAAGAGAGGAAAGTTTGAAAATTCAACATTCAGTTACCTTTGCCCTGATTGCTGTGTAAGTCCTGGTGAGTCATTGTTCTTTAAAAAATGGGGGTGAGCATCTCAATGATTAATGAAGGTTTTCTAGACTGGCAGGGGGCCTTACCCAGATGCTAATAAAATTTTCCACCTACGTCTTGGTTTTAGAATAAATAGTAGAAAAAGAGAAAAAAAATATGCAATTGCATGCAGATTTTTTTAAAGCTCACTGCTTTTGGACACATTAAGGATTTGTGTAATCATGGTGATTACCACTTTTCACTTGACTGTTTTTCAGTTACTAAATCAATTTTTCCCTTTTGAACTTGGATTTGACCTCTTTGACATTTATAAATGAGTTGCAAAGTAGAAATCTTGTTTTTCAGAGTGCTATAGCTTTTATTTTCAAAGACCGATTTGTACAGTGCCATTCTTTTATACTAAATCACAAACTACCACCAATTCTGGAAATACCCTGGATCAGCAATGGATACCTTCTCTCATGGATCCCATAGTGAAGGTTACCTGGATGGCAAAAACAACTCTACTTCCTAATTTATTGCAAAGAATATACCAAACTGCATGACTCTCATAGAGAAAGAGAACAGTTGCCTTCACAGCTTTGGGACAATAATGAGAAACCTAGAGACTATGTTAACTTCCCAGGTGATGACCTGATATATGAAAAAGATCGCAAAGCTGGTTTTTCCCATCATCTCATTTCTCTTTTAGTCTCCTACTTCTACCTGCCATACTCTCTCTAAACCCCAGACACATTTTCCTGTTTGTCATCTTCTTGGGGAAACCAGTGCTTATACAGAACTCAATTCTCTTTCACTTTTAATAGAGATTTGCTTATTTTGATGGATGCTTTAGCTGTATGCCAACATTTATTCTCCCATTTTTCCTGAGCACAGAACTAGACTACATTTCCCAGATTCCCTTGCTTTAGTTGTGATCATGTGATTGAGCTCTAGCCAATGAAATCATGAGTGCCCCTTCCAAGTATGGCCCATTAAATTTCTCATTTTTGCTATTTCATGCATTTTTAATCTTTAAGACTGAATGGAATCAGGACCTTCTGTCCCCTCAGCTGCCATCCACAGACCTGGAACCATCCTGAGATATTAAGTGACTTAGAAATAAACTGCTCTTATGTTCAATGATACATATATGGAAATTTTTGTTACCTCAGTCTAATCTACACACAAAAAACTTATGCTTTAGTGCACCCTTCAGATAAATCTGGAGTTTGTAATGCATTGCCTTAAAGCTTGCAAGATACAATAAAAGTAGCTGTTCAGTGGTGGGACTCTGATGATTGATAATAGGGAGTTTCTGGTCTTAAAGTTTATGCACATCAAAGAACAACCACAAATAAAATAATCAGTCATGTAGAGATAGCACCTCTGTCATTTAGTTCATGGCAGCCTTTTACCACCAGTCATAGGTGAACTGGCTGACAGGGGAGTTGGATATTTTTCTACATGTCTATGCTGGCTTTAGATATGGCTTGATATAGGAAAGAAACACTAGCATTTTGTAGGCCTTGCCTGCTGAGGAGCCTTGTTTGAAAACATTACTTTCTTTAATTCCTTTTCCAAGGGGCAGGATTCGCAGTCCAGTATCTGGGAACCTGAGCTTGGTACCATTGTCAACTCCTGATGCCCAGAGAGATAAGTAAGCATCTGGGCTATTACCAGGAGCAGCATCCTCAGGGTTTCCCATCAGATTGCAGATACGGTATCTGGCATTGGATCATTAGGACCAGTTTGAATAGGGCCAATGAAATGGAGTGCTAGCACACACAGGCAAATGAGCAGGGGATTGAGGGTTGCTGGTTCATGAGGAAACCAGGAGAGCTAGGTGGGATGGTGAGCCAAAAAGATGAGATTCCTGATGATGCAGAGCCAGGTCCTGGGCAGTGCAGAAGTAGGGTATGTTTTACGCTTTATCACAAAGAGACAATGATTCTAAGATAATAATCATTTACCTGATGAACTTTATTGGATTGAAGAATCTTATTTTATTGCTGTTAGCCAAAGATCAACCTTGGGCAAGTGATCTGTTTCTCCCTCCCTCCTTCTCCTTTCTTTCCCTCTCTCCTTCTTGCCTCCTTTTCTCCCTCCCTTCTTCCTTTCTTCTGTTTCTCCCTGTTCTTCCTCTTTTATTTATTGTGCACATTCTATATGATAGATATTGTATGCAAAGCACTGCAGTTAAAAGAATAATTTAACTTGCTTTCTATCCCCATGGTGTTCACAGACTCCTGGAGAAAAACAAGAGTGAAAATAGATGCTCACACAATGTGGGAAGTTTCAAGGAACAAGATGCTAAGGGAACAAAGAGGAAAGACATCTAAATCTGACTTTAGGCTGCTCTTTCTAGATTCTTGACACACGTCTCTCCATTTCAGAAATCAGTTCCCTTCTGGCTTTGGGTGTTCTGTAATTCTGACGTGGACCAGGAACAGAAGAATCTTGAAATTAATCAGACCCTTATGGCAACTTCTATTCGTAGAAAACCTTAAAGAATCCAGCCCCCCTAAGAGTTTGCCCTGGCGGCCCTCCTTAGGCCCCTGGAAGAAGACCACTCTCCCACTCTGAGTGATGTCCTATTGGAGTTTGGCAACACAGAGCCAAGGTCAGTCTGGTGTTTCTCACTTTATAAATTCTCAGCTGTCAAGAGATGCTAAAGGCACCACTCACAGTCAAATGTACCCCAAGGCCATCAACATTTAAAAACCAGCCATTGTTTACCAAGTTCTGTCAACCAGAATTGGGTATTTCTTGCATTTGTTTGTTTGAGGAAAAAGTTATTTTGCTCTTTCTAACCACCCGCCCTGCAAAAAGGGAGAAAGTGTTTAAACAAACAAATTTCACAAGATAGTCCTCTTCCTCCAGTTGAGGGAGGGCAAGCTGTCTCTACAATGATACATAAAATTGACTTGGTCAATAGAATGAAGAAGCTACAGAGAGTTGCTTTAACCTAACATATATGCTTCAAGATCCTCATTGCAAATAGTATGTGAGGACTTTAATCTGTTTGTTTGTTTTTTTTAAGATTTTATTTATTTACTCATGAGGGACACAGAGACAGAGAGAGAGAGAGAGAGAGAGAGAGAAAGAGAGGCAGAGACACAGGCAGAGGGAGAAGCAGGCTCCATGCAGGGAGCCTGATGTGGGACTCGATCCTGGGTCTCCAGGATCACACCCTGGGCTGAAGGTGGCGCTAAACCGCTTAGCCACCGGGCTGCCCACCAATTCCATTTTCATGTACATGTGGTCTTTGGCACTGAGTTGTCCAAAAAAAACTCTTGGGTTCGAATAGTCCACACAGAAAACCAATGCAAGTGTCGCCACAAAAGAGAAAACCCAAGAAACACAGAAAAGACACTTCTGAAAAGACCAGCTTTAATTGGTAAAGATGTGGTGGAGCTGTTACAAGATGCTAGTTTCCATAGGCTCCTGCTACCACCACCTCCATCCCTCCTGCACTTCTGCATGCTCCAGAAAATACCATGAATGAAGGGATGTGGTTTTGTGACTATTTGGAATATAGAACTCACCCTTTCATGGATGCCCCCCAAACCTCCATGTTCCAGCTCTCTGTGTTTAGTATAGCAACTTGGAATTAAAAGAAAAACATTACAACCCCAACAGATTATTTCAATTTGGGGTTTCTCAACCTCAGGACTATTGACATGTGGGAATAGATCATTCTTAGATGTGGGGGCTGTCCTGTGCAGTGAAGAATAATTAATATCCCTGGCTTCTACCCACTAGATTCCAGTAGCACCCCCAGTTGTGACAACTAAAAATGTCTCCAGACATTATCAAAGTCCCCCCTGGGTAAAGAATCACTCTCTGTTTAAAACCACTGAGAGGCACTTCTTTGTCTTTTTTGTGTTTTGTTTCTCTTAATGATCTGGAAGACATTAAAAATATCACATGCTTGAGCCATTGTTCAGTAGCCAGATTTTGGATTCTTTATAGCTTTCATGTGATCCCTCTGTAAGGATAATTGATCAATAGTTATCTTCTTTAATTGTTAGGGAATGTGAAGGCTGTTTTTATTTGCAGGGCTTGAGAAAATATGCTGAGACCGAAGATCTTGCAGGGGCATATTTGAGTGTGAGTTCTGACATCATTTTTAAATTGTGTGATTAAAATAAATAAATAAATAAATAAATAAATAAATAAATAAATAATTGTGTGACCTTGCAGTTAATCTCTCTGGCTATGCATTACTTTATCTAATCCTTTGAAGAGCTGTTGACAGAATTAGCAGATAAAAAACACAGAACATTCAGTTAAATTAGAATTTCAGATCATTTTAAATAAACTTAAGGTAAATACTGAGTCTCTTCATTGAGGATTGAAAAGAATTGTTTTAGTGTGAGTATGTCCCATGCAATATTCAGTAAACTCATCATATCATATGTGGTCAAAACTATTATTACTGTGAACTTAGCACTAGTGAGAGCCAGTTGAAAAAACTATGCGCAACCCCAGTCTTTAAAGCAAATGGATGTTTAGCCCAAGCAGGACAAAGAGCTATTTGGGATCCTCCCAAAGGAGTAGGTACAAACACTTCAAATCTTTCACAGCTCCTAATTCATTGTTTATCTTCTCTTTGTTATTCACACGTTCTGCTAGTCATGTGACCCAGTGTCTACTTTACTGTGTTGTTTTGTTATGGCTCACACCTGTGAGGTTATACAGAAAAATAATCAGAGAACAACCTTCCAAATATTTTGAGATATGAAGAAAGTCAAAGTGTGTCAGAAAGAGTTGCACAGGACAGCCCCCACATCTAAGAATGATCTATTCCGACATGTCAATAGTAGTGAAGGTAAAGTGGGTCATGGATTTCAAAAGAACTTTGTAGATAATCCCTGCAAGTAAATTTTCTTTATTTTCATTTTTTCCCCTTTATCCTGGATTAAATAATTTTGATTTTACTTAACCCCCTTGAAAAGAAATAGTGGGCTACAATTAAGGGATGGAATAAATGGAAAATTGTAACTCATAAGTCCAAAAATAATTTAGGGAGGATTGACAGGTGTTAATCAATTTGCAGATAAAAAGACATGAGCTTTGGAGTTCGTCAGATCTGGTTCAATTGTTGTCACATCCTCTTACTAACCGTTTAGCCCTGGGCAAGGTACTAAGATTTTCTAAGCTCATTTCATTCTTTGATAATGTACACAAAATATTTACTTCTCATGATGATGTGAGAAACAGATAATACATATGATTTATTTTGTAAAGAAGATTTGACAGAATCATGTAAAGATGATTTTTTATAAGCCATAAATCAATACAAAAGTGTTGGCCAGAAATGTTATATTTTTGTCAAAATATAAAAAAAATTGTATCTCTGACTTCAGGAAATCATATGCACCCATTAAGTTTTGGTTTGAATGTGAGCTGTAGTAGAGACGTAGTTGCCTGTGTCCTGTTCTTTCTCTCCTGTTTTACAGACACGTGACTTGATTCAGTGCTGCAGTATACACAGCTAAAAGAATACATATCTCAGTCTACTTTGCAGCTTTAAGTGGCCAATGAGGTATAAATCAAGGTAAGTCAAGGCATTGAAGGGGTGGGCAGATCTTCCCAGAAGATTCTGGGGTCAACTCAGCAGAGAGGTGTGGGAATCTGTGCTTCTCGCTTTCTTTCCTGCAGTTTGGAATGTGGATGGGATGGTTAGAATTGCTGATGACATCTTACAACCATGATGTAAACTTGAGGATGAACTTTATATGCTAAGGAAAGTGGAAAATAAAAATAAAATTAGACTAAATCTCTGATGACCTCAGAGCTATCATAATTGACCCCCAACTATTTACTTTTTTTATGTAATAGATAAGCAAACAGAAATGTGTGCTTTGCTAAAGCTTCTGGAATGTTTGGTTGTTGTTGTTGTTATATGCAGCCAAATTTATTTTTAGTACACTAGGGAAAGTGAAGTACTGTTATGTGCGTTTTTTTATTTCAAGAAGGTTTATTCAAAGGAATTGAAAACTTACAGAGATACAAAAACCTGCGCTATGCTTATACAGCGTTATTCATAATTTCCAAACCCTAGAAGATACCAAAATGTCCTCTAGTAGCTGAATAATTAAACATACTATGGTCCTTCCAACAATGGAATACTATTCAGCACTAAAAAGAATGGGCTATGATGCCATGAAAAGATGTGGAGTTCCCTTACATGCACATTGCTAAGTGAGAGAAGCCAATCTGAAAAGGCTGCAAACTGTAGGATTCAAAACATGACATGGTGAAGAAAAGCAAAACTCTGGAGACAGTAAAAAAGATCAGTGGTTGCCAAAGACTATAGGGGAAAGGATGAAAAGGCAGAGGACAGAGGATTTTTAGGGCAGTGACATTACCATGTGTAATATCATCACGATGGATACATGACATCATACCTACGTCCAAACCCACAGAATGAATGGCAATAGTGAACACTAATGTAAACCACAGGCTTTGGGTGATTGTGATGTATCAATAGAAGTTCATCAAGTATAAAAAAATGTATCACTCTGGTGGGGGGTGTGGATAATAGGGGAGGTTGTGTATGTGTGGAGTGGGGGATACATGGGGAATCTCTGTACCTTCCCTTCAGTTTTGCTGTGAATCTGAAACTGCTCTAAAAAATAAAATCTTAGTTGAAAAATATTTCATGCAAGGGCCCCAGAAAGAAATACTTCTCTTCCTCAGTGCAGATGCTATGAACCTAAGGTTAAGCCTGACTCCATATAGGTTATTCACATGTGCTTCTCTTCATTCGTATGTGTTTCTCATCTCTGAGCAACTGTCTCCTATATGTAAGTGCCAGGGCCATAGCTGAATTGGTTGCTTGTACTCTAATGCAAGGGGCAGATGAAAAGTCCTCCCTCTTGACTATGCATGACATGCCACTTGGAATACATAATGAATGTGTAGCAATGTTTCATGTTAGCGTTGTGGCATTGTGGACTCTCTGGTGGATTGTGGTTCCCTGTGCATTCTGGGAACAACTGTGTAGGTGCTTAAAGAACTCCCCTTCTTCATCTCTGGGTGGTTTTCCACCCATTTGATCACCATCGACATGTGTCTAATACATTTCTTGTACTATATGGAGGAAGAATGTTGTTTCACATGTACAAATTTTGTTTTTTTTTTATTTGTTTCAATTTAGTTTCTTTTTTTTCTTTCGCCATTTAAAAAACAAATTCCAGTTAGTTAACATACAGTGTAATATTAGTTTCCAGTGTAGAATTTAGTTATTCATCACTTAACATCCGGTGCTCATCACAAGTGCCCTCCTTAATACCCATCCCTCATTTAGACCATCCCCCACCCAACTCCCTCCAGTAACCCTTGGTTTGTTCCCAGATATTCAAGTTTTGAATTTCTCCTCACACTTTTGTAAAAATTACTACCATAGCTGTATTTGTAACCATCTATATATCATTTTTAAATGTCTAGCTTATTAATAAGCATTTATTAATTGAAAATATCCATTCCATGCTTTTGTATAGTCGTAATAGTATTCATGGTGGTCAACCTTAAAAAAAATCTGAAAAATTTGGAACTAGCCAAAGTAGACCAAATTACTTAGAAGGTATCTAATTGTCTTCTTCTGTTTTTCTATCTATTCTGAGAAGTATCTATCCCATCATTAGATAAAGCAGAGAATCATGGATTAACGATAGAATGAAACCCTTTAATCATATTATTATAATAAAACAGCAACATCCACTGATTGAGCATTTTACTACATACCAGGAACTGTGCTAAGTGCTTTGCAAATGTGAACTTAATTAATTACCCTCAGCACACCTCTATTTATTGATTAGTATCAATCCCCTCTCTTTTATGAAATGAACTAAAACTTTAAGATTTAAGTAACTTTACCATGATTACAAAGCCAGTAAGCTGTATGTGCTGTGGGGGTGGGCATGAGAAGGGGCCGAGAGTCCATTCAAACCCAGGCCTGATTCCAAAACTCATGCATAGTCTCTCTGTGAGACTCCGCAGCATCTCCACCCCATCACGCTAATTTCATGGTACACAATGACACTAGCAAAAGAGAAAAAAAAAAAATCTTAAAAAAAAAGGGGGGTGCCTGGGTGGTTCAGTCAGTTAAGCATATGTCTTCAGTTCAGGTCATGATCCTGGGATCCTAGGATGAAGCTCCTGTCCATCTGGCTCCCTGCCCACCTGCTTCTCTGCCCCTCCTCTGCTCATGCTCTCTCAAATAAATGAATACAATCTTTTTTAAAAAGAAAAGAAACTAGCAAAAGGATTATTTCATCTCTACTTCCTCCCCATAGACCCTAATCATACTTCTTGTTGACATGAGAAGGTTCTTATTCATGGATAGACAACCTCAGCTACAGGAACGTGAGGTTGTTTTCTTATGAGGACAGTGTGACTGAGGAGAAAGGGGTGTTAGGAGTGGGTTTGTTTACTCCCTGAACTTGAATAAGCCACTTCCCTTCACTGAGCCTTGTTTTCTCCTCAAGAAACAGAGTCTTGACTAGGTGATCTCTCTTACCTCTAAAATCTGTTTAATTTAGGGATACCTGGGTGGCTCAGTGGTTTAGTGTCTGACTTTGGCTCAGGTCATGATCCTAGGGTCCTGGGATCGAGTTCCACATCGGGCTCCCCATGGGGAGCCAGCTTCTCCTCCTGCCTATGTCTCTGTATCTCTCATGAATAAATAAATTCTTTTTAAAATAATCTTTAAAAATAAAATAAAATCCATTTAATTTGCCCAGGACATGAGGTAAGATTGAGATGAAACTATCTGGGGAAGTGGGGTAACCCTTAGGGCATTGAGTCCTTCATGTGATTTTTCAATCTGTGATTTGTTTCTCTTATATTTTTATAAAGCTTAGCAATTAACAGGGTACCAATTTGTATTATCCTCACAGCAACTCCTATGAATAGTGATAGCATTAGTGTCCTCACTTTGCAGAGGAGAAATTAATCCTTCTAGAGAATGAGTGACTTCTTGAAGTTATAGAAGAACCTGGTTGGGGTGCTGGATTTGGACCCTGTTATGTTCTCTGATCCAATTCTCCTTCTAGACAGCACTAAGCTCATTATTTCTGTAATCAGAGATCAAGAAATATAAACTCACTCCCGCTATTGGAACCAAAGCTTCATTATTATACAAAGGGTGAATATTTGTGAACAGTGGCTCACAATAACAATTTCTGCCATGTAAAGCTTCCAGAGTTATTACTTTCTGTAAAAATAAAGGAAAGGAAATAGTACCTCTGACTTCGGGAAATCATATCAACCTGAAGTTCTCTGTCTATATTTCTCTCCATGAATGTATGTATGCATACATGACATAATTTGTAGAAGTGTATATTTATAGTTTCATCACTTATCCAAGTGATTTTTACCTTTATTCTTCCTAAAAAGTACCTGCTAATAGCCAGATACTCAGTCCTGGAGATATCAAGACAGATAAGACACCTCCATCACCACCACCACACATACAGGACTTACAGTCCACTAGGGGATTCAAATGTGTTGAAAAAACTCTAACAAAAGGATTGAAGTATCCATTATATAATAATATAGAGAAGATGGAGTGGGCTTAGAAGAGTAATTGATCCCTTTACTCCTTATTTTGAAGATAGGTAAATCACTGACAGAAAAGGATAACAAGGATAGGAAGTTTTAACCAACAGAAGGTCATTTTGACAAGTCCCTCAAATATATATTCATGTCTTAATATCACAGTGCCTGAAATTAAGCAATTTGTTGGAAACCATTTGAGAAAGAATTTCTGAAAACTTCCCAGAATGGAATAAAGAAGCAGTTAGTTTGGACCTTGAATGTGTTACCAGTTTAGTTATGGGAAGAAAAAAAGTTCCAAATACCAGCAGCTCTTGTTGGAGGCCCAAACTGAACACTTTTTCTGGAATCCCCACAAAGGTCATAAGTCCTTAACAAGCCTCCTCTATGAAAGCACTTACTCAAGTACTCAAGTCCCCAGAAGATATTTCAGCACGGCCCCTGTCGTCAAGACTCTACTTATGCCTTCTACGTCCTTCCTTCAATTCTTGCACATATCCCTACCTTTATCCACCTCTTCAACCCTACTTTGAGACCTAACCCAAAGCCCAGCTTTTTCTTGAAGCCTTTCTTATGGTAGTTAGAGAATCAGCCCTTCTCTCCTTTCTAATTGTTGATATTACTCATTTGCCAATTACTCTTTTCGTTTATACCATAATGTACCTTGTCCTGAAATAACTGGCTACATCAGGTGTATTTTTGTGTACTTTGAAGCCAGGGGATGTACTTTCTAGAACTGTTGCATAAGGGGAAATCTATTTGACTTTCTTCATGTGACACATACTTAGCACATTTATTTATCTGAATGAAGGATAATGAGGTATAAACTTTGCATGCTGGACAGGGCTGTTAAGAGTATACTTCAAGGCCCAAGCCACATTATATCAGATATATTAAAATGTACTTATATCTCGACTGGATATTGTATATATATGCATATTTATATTTGGAAAATCCCACATACATATGCATATGTATGTCTCTATATGTGTGTGTGTATGTATATACATACATACATAAATTGAGTTCTATATTACTAGTTAACATAATGTTTTGTTTCATAGATATTTAATTGACCACATTTATTTTAACCTTCCAGTTTTCCTTTCTATGTTAGAACCAGTACTTCTTTTGGGGTAACATTTTCGTGGAATCTTGACCATATTATAGACTGTAGGCACTGGGCCTAGAGTCCCCTAAGGGACAAAGCAGAAGTGTGTAAGGCACCCAATGGGGTAGGACTGATTCATGACCATCACTGTTAAGTGGCTCTGAGCACTTGGTTTTGTCCTAGCAGTCCAGCCTCATTGGAAGGAAGACATCTTTGGGGGAATGTTGGGCATGTTGACACAGACATTAGGTTACATCCCTCACTGCTGTTTCCACTTGTCCTGATTTTTTCCTAGCGTCCTCTTTTGCTCTGAGATTTTCCAGGATTTTTCACACCACTTAGGAGATTTGGAGATGGAAATTTTGAGTAAAATGTGTTCACTCGTTTTCATGTTATGCAAGAGTGAAAACAAAAAAGCCTCAAACTCAATTTAGGATGGAGTGGGATGGGGTGGAGTGGTGCCCATGCACGAAAACTCCAAACTGCTAAATTGCAAAAAGGAAACTTTCCTTGAGTTTAATTTTTGGTTTGGGAGATTCTCTGAAGGGATTTTGGAAAAAATGACAGAATTTTAAAGCAAATGAGAAACACCACTGACACGCATCCTCACCAACATGGACTTTAAGTGATATACCCATCTCTGTATATAAGTTGACAAGCAATAAAGTCCTAGAACTGCTGGTGGCTTCCTAGGCTAACATGTGGTGATTCTAGGGACGTTACCTCCAAGTTACCCCTCCCACTACCCCATTCTCAACACCCTTACAGCATATACAACTCTAGCACTAGTTTACATTTTGATTTTTGTTCAAAGTAATATTTCAGACTCAGTTAAACCTCCAAGACACAATGATAAACTTTCCTACTTGAGGGAAAAGAACATGCTAATGTTCACCCCACAGAGGACAGTTCAGAATGGCCTTGTGACAGTTGCCAAGTGGCCACATATGATGTAGGTGCAGATAGAGCTGTACAGAAGTGTACCCTATACCACCCCATCTTCCTCCACATCCACTGATGGATGCAAAGGAAATGACCTGGTGCTCCTGGTCACCATCTTTTTATCCATACATTCCATTTTTGGCCCAATATCTACTGCTTCTCCATGTTGTGGCCATCTCTGAGTTAACTGAGGAGAAGACACAAAAGCTGGAAATATGTCTGTAAGATGTCTTTTCCCGCCAGGTCGGGGAATCTGGGAAGTATCCATGACAATGTGAACGCTAATAAATCAGGAAGAGGCATTTGAGGCAAGATTGATGAGAATTCAGAGGAAATATTGGTGTAGACAGTGAGCATTTTCTTTTCAGAGAGCAGAGAACCCTAAAGGCCAGCTCGGCCAGAGAATCTCCGAAGCTGAGAGAAGGGAAAAAATTTGAGCTGGTTCTGGAAGGAGCAACAGCACTCACACCATAAGCTCAACTCACTCCAGTACTCAGAGTCCAGTTTCTTCATTTGCAAAGAGGCCACGCATCCCTGCAGAACCATTGACATGGGCTAAACTGAATCATGTGCTTCAAGCAACTAGTGCAATATCTGACATATAGTATGGGCTTAATACTGAATTGAATTATTATCATTATTTTCATTTTAGCTGGAGCAAATCTTAATAAAATATATCTATGTATAAATCAGAATGTTCTCTATGTGTTAGAAACATGAACGCTTACTCACCCCATTAATATGGTCTCTTGAGGGGCACCTGGCTGGCTCAGTCAATAGAGCATGTGACTCTTGATCTCGAGGTTGTGAGTTCGAGCTGAATACTGGGTACAGAGGTTACTCAAAGAAATATGGTCCGTTAAGAGTTGAGTATTAGTTGGTCTACTGTTACCTCCCATTGCTGGAAGCTCCAGAGAAACAAATAATTGTACCCACATTCCTCCCATTCACCTGACATCAGTTCATTTCCAAATTGCGTTAGTGAGAAAGTACCTGCTGATAAAGTTAGAGGGGAATTTTTAATTTTGTCTGTTTTTTTTTTTTTTTTTTTTTTTAGAGAGGGAGAGAGTGAGCACACACCCAGGAGTAGGGATGGGAGGGACACGGGGAGAGAGAGAATCATAAACAGGCTCCCGTCTGAGAGCAGAACCCACCACAGGGCAGGATCTCATGACCCTGAGATCATGACCTGAGCCAAAATTGAGTTAGATGTTTAACCAACTCAACCACCCAGACTCCTCATGAAGTTATGTTGAAGTATATATAAAATTTTTCAGTTCTCAGGGAGCCACTCAAAAAATAAATCCCCACATGACTGAAATTCTGGGAGATAATGGTATTTCTCTCCTTGTCCTGACAATAAAGAAGTGACTGAAGCAGTGAAAAGTGTCAGTCTCACTGACCAGTATCACAGAATGGGACAACCAGACACGAATCGATGTAAAAGGAAGGGGGAGAAAGAAAGGGAGAGAGAGACAGAGACAGAGAGACAGGAGAGGTGACTGAATGTGGTCTTAATTAGCAACTGCAGGGTGGGAGAGATCTTAACTGCTGGAACTGGACATTCTGAGATGTGGTCAGGGGAAAGAAATCAGGTTTCCCTTTTGCCTGAGGGCAAAACATTGGCAGTTCCTCACAGAAGCAGAGTGCAGCCTCAGGTTCTTATAATCCAAGGCACGGCTGGCTTGGAGTTTATCTAGATCAGAGGTGCAAGGTTCAGGTCTGTATGGAATCTGGCATTTGAAAATTTCATTACACTGCCACCTCTGGGTGATGGCTCCTTTAGTGTTCCCGAGAAAGGTATCTGGGATGATTATGACATATCCAACCATCCAAACAATAAGCACATCCCAAAAGCTTGGATAACAACTCGAGGGGAGGGTGAGATCTGACATTTGTATCCATGAAGTCTGTCCAGTTCCCTTCTTTCTGTCCTTAGCCCCTCCCTCCCTCTCTCCTTCCTTTTCTTTCTCCCTCCCTTGTTCATAACATCTTCATTTTGAAAGACATATATTTAAAGGTGAATTACATATATATGCATACGTGTATACATACACACACACACACATATGCAAGGTTTAATGAGTGATTACAAATGGAAAATAGCACCCAGTCAAGCTATAGAGCATTTTTAAAAAGATGTTATTTATTTATTTGAGAGAGAGACAGAGAGAGAGAATGAGTAAGAGTTGGGGGGGAGAGGGAGAAGCAGACTCCCCATTGAGCAGAAAGCCCATGCAGGATCTCAGTCCCAGGACCTTGAGATCATGACTGAAGCCAAAGGCAGTTAATGGACTGAGCCACCCAAGCTCCCCACAATAGGGCATTTACAGAATCCCAGAAGCCCTGAATCTGCCTCTACCCAATTACAAGCTTATTATCTGCTGGTGGTGACCGTGATGCCCACTACTGTACTACTGTCATAATCATGTTTGTTTTCCTGAGATGCTTCCATGACTTTAATGACCTGTTCATCTTCAACATTGTGTTTGGAGATTTACCTGTGTTATGGCAGGTAACTTAAGTTTATTTATCTTACTTTCTGTTTAGAATCCAGTGATAGAAATGTACCCCAATTCACTTAGCTGCACTACCGTTGGTGGTCAGTGAGGTGTTTCCGGTTTGTGTCCGGATATGCTTATACATGTCCAACGGTGTGCACACACGAGTTCCTCTAGCATATGCAGCTAGAAGTAGAAAGACTGAATCATTGGCTCCATGGTCTTCACCTTTAGGAGATTATGCCCAACTGCTTTCCCAGGTGACTGTACCAGCTTGCATTCCAGCCAGCAGTGAATGAGAATGCAGTGATGAGACTTTCAAAACCCTAAACAGCCCCTTTTCCTGATTCACCCTCTGTTGTCCCCTCCTCCCTACCATTCTTCCCTCACTAATCATCTACACGATTAGCATGATTTTTTTTTTTGAAAAATCATGGATTTGCCAATTGTTTTTTCTATCTATAGCTCAGAATCCTATCTTCAGCTTGAAATTAAATGGTTTTATTTGATTTATTTCGGATTCTTAATACACAGAAGACTGTGCTGCTGATTGTAAAGGACTGTGAAAGAAGCCAGACAACCTGAGTTTTTGGTCCTGGCTCCACCATGACCCATTGGATGATTCTGGACAAATGGTCCCATCCTATCATCTGTCCTGTGGGAGGATAATAATATTTTTCCTGGTGCTGCCGGGGCTGTTGTGACAATCAGACTGGAGCTGGCCGAGGACGTGCTCTAAGTAAACACAGGCAGGCTGTGCACGTGTGAGGTGCTGTACATGGAGCCAGTCTAAACTTCTGGGAACACGTTTCTGGGCTGTATTCCCAGCTACTTTTCCCCCTGGTTTGGTGACTGTGAGCAGAGCCCTTGAGTTTTGAGAAGCTCTGTTAGCACATGAATGTAAGAACATGAGAGAGAAATGATAATATTTTTTTCTCCATAGGGAACTTCCAGCCTCTCTGAGGAAACAGATTTTCTTTTGATCACAGAAGAGCAGAAGAGGATATTAACCATAGAGTGTCCACCAGTGAGTAGGTCTCTGTGCATTGGCCCTTGTAGGGGACAAGGAGCCTTGATCATGGAGAAAAGGCTGGAAATCACTGAGTGTGGTTGCATGCAGGTCACTGGCTGCACTAGCCTTGGACCTGACACCGGATCTCTTGTCTTTGGTGGGTTATACTAGGACTCCCAATGTTATCTCAGGGTAAAGAGAGAAAAGACAAGTCTGGAAGCTATAAAACAAGGCAAGTATCAGAGCTGCTTACAAAGTTCAAAGCCTACAGGACCAGACAGATAAAGATGTGTGAATCTGGCAAACAGGAGAGCACGTATTGCCCAAAGGAGACTAGCCACTGCTCAGCTGCAGCCCCAGCAGCCATACTAGGTAGGGAGAGAGAGAGAGAGAAAAAAAAAAGACAGAGAGAGGTGGGAGTGCCTGGCAGTAGGGAAGGATTTGGGTAATTAGCATATCTATGAAAGCAAGAGCAGAAGCAGCAGTGATGAATAATCATGCACCCATGAGACTACATTACATCCTCCCAGGAGCTTCCTCTGTCTAAACGGTGCCACCGCAGTGCTACCAAGAGTTAACATCCTCCCCGGGGCCTACATGTGTCTCTCCCTGGGTGTTGGCGGGCAAATTTGTAGAAGTAAGTTTCTCAGAGGCAAACGTATGCCTCTGTTTCAAAGGGATTCCCCAGGCCAACCCTGATGGGGCCAAACAAAATACTCCTGAGAGCGGGATGTGATGTATGACTGCCAGTTTGAGTCTTCTTTTCTTAAGGGAAGGGAATCTGTTCAAAATCAGCATCTACGCCAATGCTTCACCCTTACTTCAAATGTTCGTTTTGTTTCCTTTCTTTCTCTCTCTTTCCCTTCCTCCCCCTCCTTCTTCCCTTCTTCTCCTCCTCCTCCTTCTCCTTTTGAGGAAACACATTTTTCTTCCTTTCTCATGTCTCCTAATCCTAAATTCATCACCACAGACCCAGAGAGACCACACTGAGTTGGATGGAAGAGACAGAAGCAGCTACTTCACTCTTAGAGGATGTGGGATAGGCCACTTTTTGGCATAGGAGAGAAAGGTGAAAGCTGGAAATTATTTGCTCTGAGTGACTCTGAGTGTCAAAGTCTCTCACATACTTCAGTACTTCAGAAGTGATAACCAAACTCTTCTCAAATTTGCCTTTGGACCTTCCACTCCAAAGAGATAGCTGCTGACAGTAATGTTTAGAATCTTGGGACACAAAGGGTGACTGTCCCACTGGACTTGTCATTTTCCAGGAAAAAAAAAAAAAGGAGAGAAGCATCTCCCTGACTCCCCGACGGTGGTGACCAAAGATAAATACTACCAATGGCACTGGCACGAGCCTTTGGGGATTCTCTGAGGCTTGTTCAAAGCACTGGAGCTCCTGACCAGTCATCGGGACACGTGTAGATAGCCGGGCAAAACCTCCTGCCAGACCTTCCACTCCAACCATTCAGAAGATGTCTCTGAGTAGTGCCCAAGACAGTCCCATCGAGCTTCGTGGAAGTAGCACTGCTGAAGCATAAACACGCCTCCTTTCCCCAGATGCTTGGGGCTCTGTTTACAGATTAAATCTCAGGATGTGTATATTTAGTGTTCTTATTCCAGGATATTAATGGCAAGATGAACTTGTCTGGTGATGGCTCTGTCACATTAATGTCTGATGGACGGTTCAGATGTGAAAGGTGCATGGGACGTGCTGCGGGCTCTGCATGTGCTAGTCGGAGGCTGTGAGGCTGGAATGTGAACTTGTTTAGAGTGATCCCAAATGGAGTCGATTTAACCCTGCAGGAGTCAAGTCATCTTGAATACCACAGCTCCAGAAGGCAGGGGCTTGATAAATAGAACGAAGCATGCAAAATATTTACGTTGTGATTCACAATCTGCGTGATGCGGCCGAGCAGCATTTCTAGGCAGCTTTGTGGGTTTTAACCATTATTTCAAAATCTTTAGTCAGTTCAGAGGTCAACTAGCTACAGGGCTCTGCAGATTCTTCATGTCTGTTTAAACCTCCTGGAGAGGTACCTGGGTCATCTCCTGCCTGGAGAAATCTGGAGAGAACGCTCACAGAAGGTGAGGGATGTAACTAGGCTAGGGAGTGATCTCTTGGATTTATTGAACATTCAGTGAACATCCATACTGTGCCTATCAGCCAGCTGGGTGATGGATGGAAGGAACACCCATTATGGTTCCAGAGTCTGATTAGGAGGAGAGGCCATCTTACAGGAAACAAATATAGACCCAAATGGAACAATTAAACTCAATGTCTAGGAGTAGATGGAAGATGCAGCCAGACTTTGAAGGACTTGGTGAGATCTGCTAATGTGTATTGGCAGCTTTGAGATATATGGGTCTGAAGTGACCCAACTGGAAAAGCATTTGGTGTTTCTTCACACATCAGCTTGAGCTGAAGAGTGTGGTTTCAGGAAAGACAGAAAAAAAGAGGGAGTAAGGAGCAGTGGATTCTCTCCCCCTCTCCACCTCATATCTGCCAGCTTGTGTCTCATCTCTTGCCTTCCATCCTTGCCACATGTCTTACTCACAACCCTTGAGATGACAGAGCCACAGAGCTCAGACAAGAGAAACAGCTCTGAGATTTCTCTGTGATGCTGCTACCTGATTCATACATTAAGCCTCAAGAAGCCACCCTTTCTACTGCCTTGGTTAGGACATGGCTTACCTTCCCCGTCTCACTAAGGACACTCCAGAATCTGCAAATCCACCAGCCCTGAGTCCTAAAACCAGTAGGAAAGAGGAGTTGTAATTTTTTTTAAGTTTATTTTTGTTGTAAAAAGCAACCTTAATTTTTTCCGGGTCTCGCTTTGTAACAACTGGTTGAAAGCAAACATCAGATGCCTGTGTATATTTATACAATATTAGTCAGCTCCAGAGTATTTAACTAAATATAGAATTGCTTTAAAAAGATGAACATTTTTTTTTTGAGAGTGAGTTGCTTTGTCTCATGGACATATATGAAAATAAAAATATTTTGGGGTCTTTAAAAACCCATTACAATACAGAAGCAATGCTAGTAAGAATGGAGGCACTGGCTTCAGGCCATTTTTCCAGCCAACACTTTCTGAATGCTCCTGAGGGCCACACACTGTGTCAGATACTGAGGATAGAGTGACTCAGACATGGTAGTTGCCCCTTGAACCCACCTTGCTCCTTAATCGGCTGTAGTTGAGTAGCATTGTCTATGGGCATCTCTTCTGTAGGACGAAGAGTTCCCCACTACCCAGCATTTTTCATCGCTGCTCTTTCATGATTCACACCAAAAAAGTCTCGCTTGAATTTGAAAAGAAATGAAAGAAAGGAAGAAAGGAAGGAAGGAAGGAAGGAAGAAAGAAAAAGAAAGAAAGAAAGAAAGAAAGAAAGAAAGAAAGAAAGAAAGAAAGAAAGAAAGAAAGAAAGAAGAAAGAAAGAGAAAGAGAGAAAGAAAGAAAGAAAGAAAGAAAGAAAGAAAGAAAGAAAGAAGATAAATGAAGGACAGAAGAAATAAAGATGAGAAGTAAATACATTTGACAATAAATCTGAGATCATAAACCTTGGGATTCCTTTTATAATACCATGTACTTCGAAATCAGGCAGTATTTTTCATTCAACATAGATTTCAAGGTAGCTCAAAGAAAACATAGGATTAACTGTAAGTAGTGGGATAGTGAATGGGAGCCAAACTTCCAAATAAACACATCAGAGGCTTGGTCTAAAAAAAGACAGAACACAAATAACCTCCCCTTGATGTGCCTACAGTTTCATTTAACTGTCCCTGGGTCATGAACTAATTTGCCAAAAGGAGGTTAACTTCAATGCAACAAGGCAGCATCTCAGGAAACAGGTTTTATGCATGTGGTCTGTAGAGGCTGGGCCACTCGAGGCCCTGCCAGTGGAATGGCTCTCACGTGAGCACTTTTGAAAACTCTTTAGTATACATTAGCTAATGGACAGTGCTTTCAGAAATTGGGAGAATATGTTCTTCACAAACATGGGCTTGGCTTATACCCAAATGCTGATGTCTCCAAGTCAAAGAATTAGCCCAAATAAATATTTTTTGAAAGGCGATGTGACCTTGGGCAGCCTACTTCCCTTCCCAAGCTAGGTGTCTTCCCTATAAAACAAGGAGCTTGCATGAGCTGCTCTTTCAAATCCCTTCCAGTACACAGAGGCCCTTCCCCAAAGACTCAGCGCAGGAAGGCTGGCCTCTGCCCCTAGAAGCTTCCAACTGAAGGAGAACAGTCAAGTAGCCAAAGTCCTCGAGCTCAGCTGTGGGGTGGTTTTTATTCACGCTAATCGTTCAGAACTCTGGGACCAGAGGAAGACCAACAGCATTATATCATTTCCAGGCAAAGACCTAAGTTCTCATTTCGGGTCGCATGATTTCTCCCCGAATTTTACACTTCATCATCTGCTGCCTCGTCTGACCTGACTCAGTGAGTCTGCTGCTTTTAATGTGTGTGGAAGTTACCTGGGGATTTCGTTCACATGCGCATTCCTGGGCCTTGCTTCAAATGACTCTCATTCAGCGGGTCTGGGCTGGAGCCAGGGAAGATGCATGCTTCACATGCTCCCCCTCGCAAGGATTCCTTGCTTCCAGGACCACTCTTTGAACTATTCTGAATTCGGGATCCGTCCCCTTCACATCCTTAGTCTCCCACAGGCCAGGGACCCCTCTGACGCAGAGGGCGTAGCCAAAGGGACATGCCAGGTCTTCAACCCAAATTTGATGGGAAGTGCATCAGTGAATGAATAAGGCACAGATAACAGGGCAGCACACTCTCGCCGTGAACTCCCAAACACTGAGGTCACCTGGAACTCTTCGGGCAAAGCTTGAAAAGCTAAGATGAGTGAGAGAGGGGTGCAAGACCGACTCCAAGGCTGCGTCTCTGTCCTATCACCAGAAACAGTAGGCTGCTTGCTGGGGGATGCTTCTTCTCTCGCAAACACATTTATCCAGAGGGAGTCCCTAAGCCTCCCCTATATTTTAAGCTGCATCCCTCAAAATGTCAAAAGTGGGATTAAAGTGTAAATGATTGTCAATTCACTCCTGTCCCCCTGGTACGGTGCTGAGCATTAGGGGCCATCTGGGGATGTAGGGCAGCAGAGGGCGGGGCACTGGGGACGGTGTTTAAGTGTAACTGAATAGAGTGAGCTCCGGTGTGTCTTGGGAGGATGAAGCAGTTCACAGGCTGCTACTTTTTTGTGACATAGCTTTTATGGGGGGAGAGCCAGAATATTAAGCTCATTGCTTCCAGATGGGAAGGTTGGACAAGACAGTGGGGCCTTGGCTCGGGAAGCCTGGACGCCGTGGTGCGATATGGATGTGACATATTGAAGTAATCGAGATAGAAGATCTGGCTTTAGCCAAGGCTGTCAGATAGATACTTTTTAAAACATTACATGGTTTGTAACAAGGTATTGTGTATCCTCCCAGAAACCCTGCCGCCTCGGTCTCTGGGAAGGCGGTGGGGGGAAAAAGTGTGCTTATTTTGCTTGAGTTACTAAAGCTCCTTTTATATATGAGGAATTTGGCATCTCCTGGCTGGGAGCGGCTGAGCCAACAGTCCGATGCACTTGTAATGTAGATCATGCTAGTGACTCGCTAAGTAAGTCCAGGTGCTTGCATAAGAGGCAGGGTCCTAAGCACTCCCTTATTTGAGCCCTGAAGCAATCATGGCCCAGCGCCTCAAATGAGCCTCAAATCTGTTTAATAAATCATCTGTCTATTTATAGAGTTAATCCAGGGAGAAATCCTTCGGGTTGTCTGATGGGGCCTCTCCCAGCAGAGGGCGCCCCATGCCCACCTCTTGAGGTCTGGGCTGCTCTTGGTTTGCTGGGGGGTTTCAGCTCCCCTGGAAGCCCTTTGTCCAGTCCTTTCCTTCTCCTGTAACCCTCAGGCCCTGGATGCAGACTTATGGACCAGGCTGGGGATGGGGAAGAAAACCTAGATCTCTCTGGAGGTCTCCTCCTTATAGTCCACGGCAAGGGTTTTGTTCTGGATTGGCCTGCCCACCTACCCCCTGGGAAGGAAAAGAAGGTCCAGCTGCATTTGGAAGTCCTCAGTTTGCAACGTGCTATCTTCCTTGTAATTCTCTTAGTCAGGGGACTAAGTTCCTTGAAGGAACTTCACACCTGAGAACAGGTTGGGACGTCCCCATGGAGCCAGTGTCTGCTTCACATTTCAAAGCCTGGGAACTGTTAAGCTCGTGTTTTGATTAAAATTTTGCATTAGCTTTTCTTCCCCTTTCAATGCAATTTCAGGATATTTAATTTCAACCAATCATCTGAGGGGAGGGGGGTGGGAGAGAAGGTATGTGATGTGAAACAGCACACAGGGAAAGCCAGCCAAGTCAGAAAAGAGAGCAGCTCTGGCTGTGTAGATGTGACAACTGAAATCTCTTTTGTTCTCCCAGGCAGGCTCTGAAACCAGAGCCCCTCAAGGACAGGAGATCTAGCCCCCAGCTTGGAATCAAGGCGACCAATTGTCCAGGCTGGCCTAGACTCTGCTGCCTTTGGGGGCCATGGGCAAGTCCTTGAGAGTTTTCTGGCTTTGGTCACCTGGTCGAGCTCTGCCTACCATTGCCACTGGTCATGGGGATATGGAGACAAAAATAGCAAGTCTTCAGAAAAGCCAGTCTCTGGAGGCTCTGGTGGGACATTAGTTATAATATCCTAGGCTCAAACGTCAGGTTACAATGATTACACTAAGATAAATGAAGGGACGTTAGGCAACATTAATTCACCCCTGTCTTCTGTAGGATGGCAGTCACTTATTCAAATGTCTGCAGGGGCCAGGCAAGTAATGCAAGCATAATTATGAGAGCATTCCTGGCAAACGGCAGGTGTGCAGGAAATATCTGTTGATGGAATGAGTGAATAAGAGCGCATCTGGTATGAGACATTAGGGAAGGGTGGGGACCATGTTGCATGCACCGGCTGTGGTGTTCAAGTTACAGTTCTTGAAAACACTAAATGTCTTCTGAGCCAAAGGCTACTGATTTGTATCTCTACACATCCTTTTAAATATGTTATGCCTACTTAAAAGACCAAGAAAGGAGGAAGATAAATTTGGTACTATAGAAAACCCCAAATCTCCCTAGTTGAGCCTGATTCTAATATCTTACTCTTGCTCATAAATGCAGTTCTATTTGCCATTCTACTTAGCCACTTGGATTAGGTTAACACAGTCATTTTGGAAATCATATGTGTGGATGGTATCATATAGAATGAAGGATCATAAAAAATTCTCGACTGCAGACCTCTCTCTGGGAGACAGACTAATGAGCTAATGACCAATCCCCACATCATCTTCTTCAAAGAAACCCCCCACCAACAAAACCACAAGGTTATGATAGAGCCAGAGGGACAGCTGGCCTTGATTTTAGACCTGGTCATGGGACTGGGCTCTCCTTAGTTCACTGGGCTGTTTGCGAGGCTTCATGAGATAATGTCACATGAAAGGGCTTTGTCAAGCACAATGTGCTGAATGAATAAAAAGAGTTGACGCTATCAATTTGGGGGAGAGAAACTGGAAGGATAGTCACATACCGGTTCATTTCATCCCTTAAATTGGATTATTGGCAGGAATCTCTCTAAAGCTGAATAAAATTCTTCTATTTATGGGTCAATCTTTGTTTCTCCCTAATGTTATTTCTGACTTGAGTTAACAAGTGTCGAGCGCACATTTGCATGTTAGCTGTGACCATCCCTCAGTGCTCACCGACAGACCTGTCCCCTCTCTAGAGTGCATGGAGTGTGAGGAGCTGTAGGGCCAGACACCATATAGTCTGCTCCTCTGCCTCCTCCCGACCCCCGTCCTCCCACAGTGGGTCCCATTCTCAGTCAACTGCTGTTTGCACTTTTTCTTTTCTTTTCTTTTCTTATTTTTTTAGAGAGAGAGAGAGAAAGAGGAGAGGGGAGAGGGAAAGAGAATCTCAAGCAGGCTCCACACTCAGTGCAAAGCTGGACACAGGACTCCATCTCACCCCCTTGAGATCATAACCTGAGCCGAGTTCAAGAGTCAGATGCTTAACCGACTGAGCCACCCAGGCACTGTTTGCATTTCTGTTGTTTCTGTATTTACCTCAAGGATTTGGAGTGCAGATTTCCTGTATTATATTCTAGGTAAACATGTAGTGTGATCTCATCCTGGAGCCTACAGGAATACACCTAGCATTGCTCATAAGCAGGTAAAGGGAAGGGGGTGGCTAAAACCAGCTCTTTCTGCCAGAACCAGCCCTGCTCTCTGCTTTGGTGGAGGCAGATGCTTAGAGTTATGTTTCCAATAAGAGGCATGGATTTGCACTGCCTAATGATCAAAGTCAAAGTCCTAAGCCTGGAATTCGAGGCTCTCCAAATCTGGCAATATCTTTCTGGTCATATCCTCCCCCACCTCCTTATAAGCACCCAGGGCTTCAGGCATCACGGAGCACCCCCCTCTGCACACACATTCCACATTTTCTCACATCAAGCCTTTGTACATATGATTTTTTCTGTCTGAAAATCTATTCTGGACTGTCTTCTTGCTACATTCATGAGCATTTTTAGAGAGAAATGCTTATATGCTCTTCATATTTTCACAGAGAAGGAGAGGCAAGGTGGAGGGTTTCCTTATCCTCTCCAGGGGTGGAAAAGTAGAGGAACATTTCTGGTCTTCTCTCTACCTCTCACAGGGAAGGGTTGACAGGGCCCAGGACCTACACATACACTGGCTCAGCCCTCCCTCCCTATTTGGAGGGCTCCCTCTGTTTGCAGGTCAATGGCTTCCTGCCTGGTCCCTACCAGCTGCCTGTGGCCAAGGCTTATTGCTGCCTTCTAGAAGCAGTCACTACAGCCCGCTCTCTGTGCTTGTTTGTCCCCTGGGGCAGGACTGGCCCGAACTAGTGATGTCCCTGCAGTAGGCAGGCTAAGCACATCTGCTCTGCAGACCCTCACAGGGGCCTCCCAAGCTTCAGATGCAAGGGCGGGGGTGGGGGGTGAGGGGCGGGAGTAGGCCATGTTCTCCCATTCAGAGGTAGCAGCAGGAACACCGATGCTTTTAGCTTCTTCATGTGACTCCATCTCTCATGCTTGATCAGTTCTGAATCCTGAGGGTGAAGAGAGAAGTTATTAATTATATCCTCAGACCTCAACACCCAAATATCACATCTTCAAAGAAGTCTTCTCTCTCTTACCAGATGGACTAAATCCCTCTCTTTTTCCTCTTAGCTTATGCCCTACAGAATTTGTTTTACTTCATTCATTTATCCTTATGTTCAATATTTGTTTACGGGTGTTTGCAGAGCTGAGATTCTCCCGATTTTAGAAGGTGAGGAAAAGTCACCTTTCAAGTGATTGCCTCTGAAAATCCAGGTCTCACCCTCCTGTGGTATAATGAAGACAAAATTGGACAGAAGGCCTAGACTTAGGTCTTGGATTGAGACCCTATTAGATGCCAGTGAGAGTGCTTGGTGCTTTTTGAGACACAATCTTGAGACAGCTGAGCACCATTATTATCTCCTTTTTATAAGAAAGATAGTTGAGACTCAAAGACAGAAACAATATCAAAAAACAATAATAAAGAACCCATGGTCTGTAGTCAGTGGTTGGCAGAGCTAGGGCCTTTATCACTATGCTTCTTGTGCCACATAAAATTCACCTTCTCTGCCCTTTGCCATCCATCTGCAGTGACAAGAGAAATCTATAAAATGTGTCTAGAGTGACAAAGGCAGTGAATGATGCATGCTTCAGGCTGCCTGTGGGGAGAAAGCTCCCGTGCAGAGCTAATCTCGTGGCTTTGCACACTCGAGGCAGGTCCAGTGGAAGTGGCAGGGTTGACCTGAGCCCTGGGAGGGGAGCTCTCCAGTAGGCAGAGAGGACTAGAAGGAGTGTGGCAGGCAGCTGGTCCCACAGGAACACAGGAGCACAGGCAGGGTAGAACAGGGAAATTCAGAACACGGTGGATTTACCAGCCCAACCAGACCCACGGTGGCCACGGATGAGATGGGAGGTAGTCAGAAAGGACAGCCAGGTCTCTGCTTGACCAGACAGTAGCTGTCAACCTAGGATGAACCACAGTATCACTGTTTTTGAAAATACATATCACCAGTTCCCAGATCTACTGTATCAGAATCTCCAGGGGTGGTTTAGGAGCACTCATTATTTTACTCCCCCACAGATGACTCTGATGCTGAATAAAGGCTGAACATCATTGAGAAAGGAAGAAAGGGCGTAAGGCAGATAAGGAGCCCTGGATTTGGATTCATGAATGCTGGATTGGAGTTCCGGTCCTTGCATTCACAATCCTATTCAATTTTCTCATTTTTAAGATAGAAGCAATAATAGGACTGCTTACCTTCCTCGAAAGGTCATTAGGACAAAATAGCAAAATGTGGTACTTAAGAACCCCAGAGCAGCACATGCCCAGGGGAATAGCTAGGTAGGTATGCGCTGATGCTGGGAGCTGGAGGGCCTGCAGGTGGCTCCTGAAAGCACTTGAGGCCTACATGGCATGCGGGGAGGGCACTGGATAGTGGCTAATGCAATGATTCAGGTGTGAGCTGATACAGCACAGCAACGGTTAGGCCTTGAGGACATCTGTGTGGCCACAGGCCAAAAGCATCCAGATTCTCTGTGGGTGAAAAGTGAGGCAGTATCCATACCTAAAAATAAAACGGTCTTTTCCCAACACTGGCCTGGGTGCCTGGAAATGACAGGAGGGCAATGAGATGCAGTTCTAATTTTGAAAAAGTTGGCTCTATTAATACACACTCAGAAGCAGTTTTGCTGGGGGTGGAGCGGGGGGGTGGAGGGTGGGCGATGTCCATGTATTGTGTCTTCCAGAGTATTGTCAGTGATCCCAACAGATGTCAGATACAGAAGTATTGGGAGAGGGGCTGTCCAGGCAGGAGGTCCTGGGCTCTGTGGCTCCAGTGTCTTTCAGCGGGAGGGAAGGAAGGACAGAGAACCAAAGCTCTAGGAGGTTTCAAGAGTCTGAACTGTGATGCCACACTCCTGATGCTCCCACCTTCCTCTGACCTGGATCAATCCCTCCTGATCCTGAAAGAGTTACTCCACCCCAGGGTGGGGGTAGGGGCTGCTGCTCGCCTTCCCGCCCGCCCCCCTCCTGGCAGCTAGCTACAGGACCTATTATCTCATGAACTTTCCCCATATCCCTTGGAGATAAGTATTTCCTTATGGTAATGATTGTTATTCTCATTTTAACAGCTGAGCACGTGCAGACACAGGGATGGTCCTGAGAAGAGGGAGACATTTTCTTCCTTTTCTCTGGACTCTGTCAAGTTCAAATCATAAAAATGGAAAGCACAGGGAAGGTCTCTGAGAATTTTCAAACCCAAGGTGGCAGGAGTGGCTCGGGAGAAGGAAGACCGTGTGGCTCTGCTGTGCCTTAAAATTTACGTTCACCAGTTTTATGTAATACCCAGTGCTCATTTTTAAGAACTTCAACATCTATCCTTTATTATTAAAGCATATTTAATTTGCCCACACAGGGACACCTGGGTGACTCAGTGGTTGAGCATCTGCCTTCAGCTCAGGTCATGATCCCGGGGTCTCAGGATACACTCCTGCATCGGCCTCCCTGCATGGAGCCTGCTTCTCCCTCTGCCTGTGTCTCTGCCTCTCTCTCTATGTCTCTCATGAATAAATAAATAAAATCTTAAAAAAAAAAGTGCCCACACACACACAAAATTTACATTTAGTTTCTTAGGGAGGGTGGAGTGGGAAGGACACAGGCAGTAGATAGTTCCTTTTTATTATCATATGCCTATCAAGAAAGATGGAGCTTCAGAAATAATCTCATGCAGATTTTATTTTGCATATGAGGAAATGGAGGCCAAAAGAATTGGTGGAACATGCTGTGCGGGCAAGGCTGAGCCTCCCCCACCCTTCCCCCCATGGTCACCCATATGCCCCCCTGCTGCCTCCCACCCTAAACTCTTTCACATGCTCCACGGGCTGATTCTCCCAGCAGAGACACATCCAAGGGTAGTGCTGCCTTTCCTCAAGGTCATTGTGAGAGCCTGGCTGGAGGCCGCACTTATCTGTGAAGTTTGAGAAACATATTGAAATTATCAAGACTTGGAGCACAGCCGTTCTTCGCACTGAGCTTTCACCGCCTTATCGAGTTCCTACACTTGAACCTCTCAAGGTTTAGCCAGTCAGTTTTATTTGCCTCGTCGGAAGCCCTGCAATCTTGGGCTGGTCCCTCAGGCCTGGGGTAAGGATTCTGGGAGGTTTGAGAGCCCGCTGGCTCCATGGCCCTCTGATGGCCACTGAGGAGCTAGAGGGGCTCTGGGAAACTGCCCCCATTGGGAACTTCCCCCAGGCCTGGGAAGACAGGCCACCGGCACAGAGCGAGGGCCTGGGTTCAAAAAGAAGAGGCCAGCACAGGGCGATCCCCTTCTCTGCGAGGGATTTACTACTGGAGACTTCTCAAAATTAGAAATTTGAATAATCCAAAACTCCTTTTCTTATAGGCATAAGGAAGGAAGGATGCATTTTTGAGACTTACAAATTCAGAATTATCATAAAGACTGCACTTTTCTTTTGCTTTGAATGTACTTTTAAAATAATAAGTAATACGTAAATAAAGACTTTCAGGAGACTTAGAGATGTGTGCTGAATGCTGCTTTTTAAGAATTTTCTCGGGGTTAGCTCTAGTGTTTTCCTAAATCAACTCAAAATCAGCTGCTTGAGTTATTCTGGCATATATAGTTGGTCATCCATGTGGTATTTAAGAACATCTCGATCTATTTTCTAAGGTTTTTATTCTCAGGAATGTTTCTCAGCAAAAGCACTATCCCTACCGCTTAATGCACCCTTGGATGACATTAATGTAAGATATAGAAAAAGAATTAAATGATGAGAACACAGAATAGCAAAAGAAATGACAGCAAGAGTTCCCTCCCCTGACCTTTTTGGGTAAACAGCAGAATGGACAGGGGAGGAACTTGTGTGTGCCAAGGACTATAGCATTGTCATGGGCAATCACGAGACCAGGTTACAACTAAATCGGCGCTGTTGGTCATTACGCAATTCTTAACTTGTATAAAGTTTGGAAATTAGAGTTATTTTGAATTTTGATCATTTAGTGTACTACTTATTTTATTTTTAAAAAGATTTTATTTATGTATTTGAGAGAGAGCAGGGGCCAGGGGGAGGGGCAGAGGGAGTAGGAGAAGCGGGCTCCCTGCTGAGGAGGGAACCCAAGGAGGGGCTCCATCCCCAGGACCCTGAGCTCATGACCTGAGCTGAAGGCAGATGCTTAACCAACCGAACCACCCAGGTGCCCTTCATGTACTATGTTTAAATTCATCTGACTTTCTACCATACTATGCAATATACAAAGTAATGTGGAAGTTCAGAGAAGGGAATGGGGAAAAAGGATTAGAATAAGGATTAAAATTTCATATATGATTCACCCAGCAACATAGCCTCCAGTAATGTGCCATTCCTATGTTTTTAGCACATTGGCACACACCGTTGCCTTTTTGGGGAAAATCACTGCTGAGAAAGCATTGTAGCAGGCACATTCGTTTTATTCCGTTCTTACAACAATACCATGATGTCAGTATCCTTATAGTCCAGTGCCCACAGAGTACTTTTGTCACTTCCTTGAGTCTCTGCTGTCTCCAGAATCATGGCCCTGCATGGGGCCAATTCCTGCCTGCCCCGGCCAGTTCTAAATTCCAATGTTTATCTGCCCAGGCTGTTGAGATTGCCTCTTAGCAGTTACCCTCCGCCAGGCTTCCCTGCCCCTCTCTCTGCACCAAGAACTGGCAAACACGCCGCATCAAAACAGCGCTTAAAAAATCGTGCACACAACTCAGCCCAAAAAATCTTGGCTGCTTCAGTAGCTCTCTGCTGCCTTTTTACTTTATCTACTTTTCTTATTCTCAGCTAGAACAGTGGTTTGCTGTAGCTACTGCATCATAACCAGAAGTGGAAGTTAACATATGTTTTTGAGATTTGTATGTATAGTTCTGGGTCATTCTTTTTAACAGATGAATAGAATTTACATATATAGTACATTGTATTTATTTATTTATAGATGGACCTTGGGGTGTTTTCCAATTTTTCACTGTTAAGAACACTGCTGCAATGAATAGTCTTGCACATGTTTTCTTGTGCACTTCTTAGAGAATCCCTTTAGAATAAACATCTGGAAATGGAATTGCAGAGCCAAAGAGGATGCTCATTTTTAATTTCATTACTTACTGTTGCCAATTCTCTTTCCAAAGTAGACGAACCGCTTTACATTTTCCCCAGCAGTGTGTGAGTGTTTGTGTAAAACATTACCACTAGCTCTGGTAATGTTTGAAATGAGACCATTTAATTTTTGCTCACGAAATGGAAATGGATTTGTATCTTCTTATTTTGATTGCTAGCAGCATTCATTCTCAAGTTCATTGCATTTCAGGGTGCCTTTTCTGGAAATGCCTATTCACATTTCTGCTCTATTTCTCAATTAGGTTTTCAAGCCCACTAGACCACAGACCTGACCCACGGGAGCAGTCCTTGCAGTTAGTTTCAAATGTCAAGGGTGACTTCCTCCAACAGGCTGCGTCAAAAGCCCAAGAGTACTCTCGCCCTTTCATCCTAAGCAAGGAACAAAGAGTGCTCCTTTCAGGCTTTAGTTTCTTTCTGCTGTTCTCCTATTATCTTTTTCCAACACTCCCACCAAGTCCATTTCTGACTTATTCCAGGAAGGCTGTCCAGACAGATCTCATCCACAAAGACCCTTCCTTCCTCTGAAAACCTACCTCCACTAATTTCAGCATCTGCTGTGCTTGGTACAGTCTAGAACTGTCCCCCTCAGATCAACTCGAAGCCCCTGGAGTCCAGGGCAGGGGAGTGCTGCAGAGCTTGCAAGCAGACATACAGGCTCTGCCTTTACCAGTGTGTGATCTTGGACAAGACTCTTGACATCGTTTCCTCATCTGTACAGTAAAAATAGTAACACCAGCCTCATAGGAATATTGTGAAAATTAATGCCTTTGCACCTTCAGCAGAATACTTGACTTAATAATCACTCCAAAAATCTTTGTCATTTCCATTATTATTGTGACTTTGTGTTTCCTTCCATGCTTGTGTAACACTAGGTCCTGGAGGGAGTATACGGACATTCACTTTCTTTCTGTTACCTCCTGCCCATCTGCCCATTTGCCCTAAAATTTGGGCAGTGCGGCAGCAGTAGATAGGGAATATGCTTGAGGGTGGTGCTTACAGGTCTCAGGTAATACAAGGGACCCATTTCACAGTAAAACTAAGATGGGGCTCCCACTGCCTGCGGCTCCCATATGAAATATTTTTTAGCTTGGGGGGCCCCCGGCTATGAATAGCTCAGTTCTTGACTACAACTCCAACCGAGCCAAGTCTATGAAGCATGTTTTTCCTTCGTCAGTTTATCAAGATCAAAAGCTTCTGAAAGTACGAGGCCTTCATGAGATTATTTGCTTTGTAACAATAAGAGTCTCATATATTTGTACAGTACATTTACAATGTGCAAGGTACTTGCACATCCAGGGTGTCACACAGTCTCCAAAATAATGCTTGAAGATAGTCGGGGATCATTAACCCCATGTTACAGATGAATCAGGGGAGGATAACTTGCTCCAGTCCATAAAACTGAGAGGGGACAGAACAGGGCTTGGATTCAGGGCTCTTAAATCTGCATGCTTATTGATATAGCGAATATTCAGAGTCTTTACTGTGCGCCATGCCCTCCATTGAGTATTTTACTTATGTCCCACTTATACTCATTTTGCATGCCAACGAGATAAGCTTAGAGAGCTGACGGAACTGAGCCCTAGCACACAGTTAGGGACAGTAGAGCTGAGACTGAAACCTAGCTTTCTGGTTCTAGAACCACTGTTTTAACCTACATGCCAGGCAGCTTCCAAATACCAAGGTAATGAGGCATCAGAAGGCGGGAGGGCACGTCACCTCAGCCTAGAGGACCTAATGGTCAGTTGTCATTGAGCAGGGTCCCCCATTGTCACCCCTTAACTCCCACCTGGCCACCTCCCTACTCCTTGGACCAGGTGCTCTGTAGATGCTGGCTCTTGGGGAACATTTAGCTCACTGAGGATAGAGACCTAGGCCTGAGGAAAAAGAGGATAATTTTATTTTTAAAATTTTATTTGAGAATGATGATTTCTCAGGCTAAAGTCTCTGACACTGGTATTGATGACAAAAATTAAGTTCTGACTCATTTGGAGAAGGGTAGCCTGGGTGGCTCAGCGGTTTAGCACTGCCTTCTGCCCAGGGTGTGATCCTGGAGACCCGGGATCAAGTCCCACATCAGGCTCCCTGCATGGAGCCTGCTTCTCCCTCTGCCTGTGTCTCTGCCCCTCTCTCTCTCTCTATGTGTCTCTCATGAATAAATAAATAAAATCTTTCTTTTAAAATATTTTATTTATTTATTTGAGAGAGAAAGAAACATGTGTGAGAGAGCACAAGCAGTGGAGAGGGGCAGAGGGAGAAGCAACCTCTCCACTGAGCAGGAAGCCCTACACAGGGCTTGATCTCAGGACCCCCGGGGATCATGACCTGAGCCAGTCAGATGTTTAACCAACTGAGCCACCCAGGTGCCCCAGGAGGATACATTTTGACCCCAATTATGCCAACCTGGGCATAGAACTGTCATTCAGATGCAGGCTTCCTTGTCCCACAAAAAACTACTTTGAAGGAGAACACTGGGGAGATTTTGAATGCGTGATTTAATTAAGTGATCTGCATAATGATGTTCTTTTCAATGAAATAAATTGTAAGACATCATTTGGGTATAAAGGAAAGTAAGAAAAATGTGTGAATGATAAAGCAAAGAGAGTTCTTAAACGTGCCACAAAATCCATTCATTCTCCCAGGAATTAAGGTGGGCTGGGTTGGGCTAGACTGGCCTAGAGACCTTTCACACACACACACACACCCTGGGCATGAACTCTTCATTAGCTAACACCCTGGTCAGAGGACGAGGCAGGACAGGGCCACAGGGACATGGACCTTGCTAAGTACAGAGCATCCGAATGTAGACTCTCAATCCATGTCCTCACGTTCATGGACTTCAGGCCTTCCTTGTTCAGCAGAGTCCATGAGAGTTCTGACTCCGGTGTCAGAGGGAGCCAGAGTCACATGTACTCAGAGCTATCGTGTCTGCTCAAAATCCTGCAGTGGCTCCCCACTTCTCTTAGCAGAAACCTAACTTCTTAAAAGTGTCCCCAGACCCTGTCTGGTGTGACCTCTTTGATCATCCTTGCCCCTTGTACACTTTTTAGGAGCTACAATGTCCTCTTGGCTGTTTTTCCTCAAACGATGCTGGACACAGTCCCCACTTTATGACCTTTGAATGCTCTTCCCTCCGTCTCACTGGCTCCTTCACCTCCTTCTGTGTCTTTGCCTAAATGTCACCCTTTCACAAGACATGCCCTGGGAGTTTTATAATTATTACTATTTCTGCAGGCCCTCCTTTATCCTCTCCAGGTTTTTCCTACCACCTTATTAGTTTATAATTGATTTATTTATAGTATTCATATAATTTTATTCTTTACTGATGTCCTTCTCAACTAGAATTCAAGTTTCATTAAGGTAGAGTCTTTGTTTTGTTCATTGATCGATTCCAAGTTCCTGGCACAGTGCTTAACATATAGTCAGAAATAATGGTTGAAAATGTAATGAATGAATAAATAATGCATGGAAGCCAGGTAACTAACCTCTCCAAATCTGCTTTCTCTTCTCCGAGTAGGAATAACCATAATGTGTGATGAGAAGCTACATGGTATTGCTTCTATGTGCAATAAAGCAGCTCCTCCTTCTCATGTTAAAGCCATTCCACGTGGTTTAGATGGCAGTGACCACAAGCCTGACATTGTCACTTAGGCTAGCCTGGCTCACTGGGGGACACTACCCCCCTGACTATGGTGGTACACAGAGGTGGGCATGTGTTTCAAGCAGGGCCACACTATGAGATTAGATCAGTGTGCTTTAGGGGAGGGGCAGTTTGGAGGAACCCAGGCTGGCAGGGCCTTGGGGGTTGGAGGCTGTCATCCTGCAAAGAAGGGTAGGCAGCTTGCCCGAGGATGAAGCCCAGCAGAGGCAGGTAGAGCAGAGCCCAGGGCCTCAAGAAAAATCAGGTTTTGTGTTCTCTCTGTTAGTAATGACTGGCTGAGGGTCAGTAGAGGCAAACAAAACCTATACAATGGACCCCAAAACTAACATGGAGATAGGAACTGAGGAGCCAGAAAGGAGGAATTCCTCTGTCCAGGATGCCATCTTTCAATTTTAGCTTGTCCAACTCCTACTCAGCCTTCAAAACCTCACTGGAGAATGTATTCATCTCCTAGCTCTCCCAGGCTGAACTGATCACGATTCCCTTGTGCCCCATGATACCAGATTTAGACCTTATCACACTCGTATCACTATGAATTACAATTATCCATTATATTGGTCTGCTAGAGCTGCCATAACAAAATACCACAAACTAGGTGGCTTGAACAATAGGAGCTTATTTTCTCACCGTTCTGGAGGCTAGGAGTCCAAGATCAAGGTGTCAGCGGGCTTGGTTTCTTCAGAAGCCTTTTCCCTTGGCTCGCAGATGGTTGTCCTCTCTGTGTGTCCTCACGGCCATCCCTCTGCCTATGGTGTCTGTCCTGACCTACTCTTTTTATGGGGACACCAATCATATAGGATTAGGAAACACTCATATGGTCTCATTTTACCTTAATGACCTCATTAAAGGCCCTGTCTCAAATAGATTCATGTTCTAAGGTACTGGGGGGTTAGGATTTCAACATATGAGTTTGGGTGGGAGAGACGATTCAGCCCATAACATCCAACTACCTGCTTACTTCCTCCAACCTCACTGAAATCACAAGGAAGCTGCTGTGTAAATGTTGGATGGACAGTGGAATGAAAGAATGAGTGAGTGAGTGGAAAACATTGTATTTCCCTGGGCAAACAGACCTTTCATTCAGGGGCAATAGCCACCCCCCTGGTCTCTCTTCTGGTGGGTCCGAGAAGATCCTTGTGACTTCAGGGAAGTCCAAGAGGGAAAGAACTCTACCTGAGGTTATCAGAGTTCCTTTGGCCCTGTTTCAGGTGAGGGCAGTGCTGTCAGGATGCTTGTATTCGGATGCCCAAGAATCAGATTAATTATTTTAATACATTTAAAGTCTTCCTCACCTCCGCTCTCTTGCTCTATTCCAGCATCCAATAAATCTCCCTGAGCTGTCCGTTCTCCTTCCAAAGTTGCTATCACTTCTGACTAGCTGTAGCTTGGACTGGGAGCTTCAGCCTTTATTTTTTTTTTTTAATTTTTTTTTAATTTTTATTTATTTATGATAGTCACAGAGAGATAGAGAGAGAGGCAGAGACACAGGCAGAGGGAGAAGCAGGCTCCATGCACCGGGAGCCCGACGTGGGAGTCGATCCCGGGTCTCCAGGATCGCGCCCTGGGCCAAAGGCAGGCGCCAAACCGCTGCGCCACCCAGGGATCCCGGGAGCTTCAACCTTTAACTGGTTTGTCTGCACCATGTCCTCCGCTTCAATTACCTCGCCCTTGTGATCACTGCCTATCTGAAATACAGAGCTAGCTGTGCCATTCACCTGCCACAAAACCCCAACGATGCCTCACAGTAAAAGCCTATGTCACCTTTCTGTCCCTCAGATGCCATTCACATATTTGTGAACCTTGCCTCATCCATCTCTCTCATACTCTGTAGGGTCCACACTCCTGCCACGCCACGGCCAAGGACCTCAGCCTGTACTTCCACTGTTGTGACCCCCTTCTGTTCCTTCTTCCCCAGGGAACCCACACTTCCCAGGCCAATGCAAAACCACATGCTTCACTAAAGCTTTCCCACTCACTGTTCATTGTCCTGTGGGCTCTTTATCACAGATCCAATCGCTTAGTGTTTAGCTCCTTGGTATGCATGTATTTATCTATACCTGCTGGACTGGGAGTATCTTGATGGGCAAAAATTGGTCTTATTCCGCACCCCTCACAGTACCTGGAATTTAATAGATACTTAGAAACAGTAAGATTTTTCTGGATGCCTAATATGTGCCAGGTATAGAGATGCACGTGGGTCTGCCTAGAGACAGACATGACTTAACAGTAGTGTGTTCAGCACCCGAAAGCACATGGGGGTGGGGAAGGCTTCCTGTTGAGGTGGCATGTGATCTGGGGTTCATCACACGGCTAGTGATTTTATGAAGGAAGTGAAAAACAATCCCTTGCCCGTGGAGGGTGAAAACAAGGGGAAGCATTCCCAGCAGAAGTAAGTGACCCAGTTGGAGAAAACGAAGAAGCAGCCAAAAAAGCTTCAAGAATACTGAGTGCCTGAAGTTAGCTAAAAAGTAAGTATCGTTTGCTGAAAGTTTTCATGCTGAAGTGAAGGTCCTTGGCTTGCAACGCAGGTCACCTGTTTTCATGAACTTCCAGATAGCAGAATAAAAGGCGATGGCCCACATATGGGATGACTTACATTGGTGCGAGGGAATGTGTGTGTCACTCTGATCAGGGGTGGTACGTGCTGTGTTATTAGGCCCAGGCTGAGGCCACAGTACAGCCATAAATCAAGAAGCGGGTGTTTAAAAAACAGTGGAAGTGTTAAGGAAACATGAAGTGGCTGACCTGTGGGGCTGGCTGTTACTCCCTACAAGAATTTCGATGACTAATGATGTGGATAAATAAGTACTTAACTTTCTCATAACCACACGTGTAATTTATTTAATTCTGGGGGTATTATGCAGTTCTGGAAGCCCTTTAAGATGATGGTGATCAGTTGAAAAAGATTTCCCACTATTCAGAAAAGGCCAGAACCTTTTTCTCCCAGATTTTTCCCCCCCTGGTAACTGGGATTAATATATGGAAGGATGGGATTCAGGAGTAGCCACTGGCCTTTCTAGTTTAATTTACAGTTTTTGAAGTTCCAGCAGTACATAATAATCATTCAACTGGGTCTTTCAGAGCCTTTAAAAAAAAAGTAAAACTCATTGAGAAAGAGGTGAGTCTCACCTTAAGATTTATTGGGTCACATTGACAGAGATTCATGGATCTGCTGAGGGAAAGGCCTAAATGCTCGTGAGGTTGAAGGATGATGGCAGGCAGGGGAAGGCTGAGACTTCCCACCCTGCCATTCATTAGCTGTCACTTCACACCTCCAAGACTCAGTTTCCTCATCTCTAGACGGGGCTAATGAGATAGACTCACAAGGTCTTACGAAGATTAAAAGGTAAAGTCACATGGTGATTTCCATACAGGATATGTTTCTTGCAGGTGTCTGAAAGTCAGCTATATTTAGGCTGAACAACCAATATAGATGTATTATAAGCAATAGCTGATCCCAGATAATTAGAAATGACAAAATCCCTAATTGGGCCTGTTTTGGTATAATCTTAAAAGTAATATTTTTAGTATTTTGTTTATATCCTTTGAGATATATATATATATATATTTAGTGTATAACTGAATACAGAAATAATGAGCTTATGCCCAATGAACATATGATTGAGGTTATATGTTGTCTTTCAGCACTCATTTTGCTCTTTACTCAACAAACACCACCAAGAAATGAGTATCCATTACTCGATGATTTAATCTCAAATGTGTTACTATTCTGATTTATGTTGATTTATTTCTTCCCTTTCAAAGACTATTTCAAGCAATTTTTAAATAATATCGATAAAATGCAGTCCATATCCAAGTAAATTCTCAAACTTCTTCCAATACCCAACCTTGTTTCCCACACCTCTTTATATGAAGTAAGCACTCTACAGTAAGCCACTTGCATGTGTATCTCTAGTTCAGAATCTTCTTCCCAGGGAAACTTTCTTGTGATGTATGAAAGACATATAAAATGGTATTTTGGGGTAGTCAGAAATTAAGGAATGTTAACATAGATGGATTATAAATTTTAAAGACAGAGTCTGTAATACCTGTGTTCATTCTATGTATCCTTAAATAAAAATAATCTGAGTTTTAATTTTCAGAATACTATAATTTAGGTTACCCTAGTCAGAGTAGTAGATTATCACAGAAAAAATAGATTTGTCAGAAGGGCTAATGTGAATCATTATTTATAAACTAGAAATTCTGTATCAAATATTTACATGTCTGTAGAAGACAAACTCTAAATGAAATATGGTGATCATTAGATATGTCAATTATTTGTATGTTTGGAAACAATTTCTCTTGACCAGGTGAAACACTGCATTGCATGTTCATTTGCTTGATACGCTTCATCCTCAGAGAATGTGAAAGCAATTCATTTCATCTTCAAACATGCTATTTCCAAAGTTCAATTAATTAAGTCTAAATAATGAGGTTTTATTTCATTTACAATTACTTTAGGAAAAAGATGCATTTCTAGGTTCCAAACATAACTTAGCAATAGTTTTGATAATATTAAAACTATCTTGTAAACCTCTGAAAACTAACCTTAGTTCTAAATTCAATTACTTTCCTTTTTTACTTCTTATTTATTTAAAAAATAATATATATATACCAAAAAAAAATCATAGTGCATATGCAAAAAGTTAAAAGTGCCTGTACCCAACCACTCAAGAGATAGATCATTCCCAGCACCCCAGATACCTAGATCACAATTTTCTCCCTCCTTCTTATAGTTATTCATTATCCTGCCTTCTGTGATCCTCACTGTCTTAGTTTGCTGTATTGTTTTATCACTTACATATGTGTATTGAAGATCACAGATGATTATCAATGATTTGAAACTCCTCCCACTGAAAGGCAGGATTTAGACTGTTCTCCCCTTGAATCTGATGGGATCTACCATTAGTGTAACTAATAGGATCTGACAAAAAGTAATGCTATGCTATGCTATGCTATGCTATGCAGAGTTCCCCACCCAGGCCTTAGGAAACAGCAGCTGCCACTTGAAATCCAGATGCCATGCTATAAGAAGTCCAAAACATCACATGGACAGGTCCACAAGGAGAAGAACCATCCCCCCGCCCACTCCCCAACAGTTCTGCCTGAGCAATCAGCTGACAGCCAGGACCAAGTATCCAGCCATGTGAATGAGTTCTCTTGGAACTGGATCTTCCATTTCAGGCAAGTTGCCCAATTGGGGCTAGCTACATAATTTTCGGGGCCCAGTGCAACTGAAAATTCAGAGACCCGTGTTCTTAAAGTAGGAGAAAAACTTTCTTTTATTTACGACCTCTTGATTCACCTGTTATAGATTTTTGTTATTGTTGTTTGCTATTTAGTATCATGTACCCTTTGGCGCAGGGATAGATACCAAGTGAGTGCAGACCCCCAAAGGCACCTGGGTACTTTGCAAAGATAAGGATGGTTCAAGTGGGTGCCTGATGGAGGCAGGAGCAAGACAGTTAGGAATCCTCCTTGGGGTGCTGGGATGTGGCTGAGGCTAACCTACATTCAACCCAGGCTCCAGCCCTTTATTGCACGTTTCATTGTCCTATCAGATTTCACTTAAAAACACAAATTCAAAGATAGAAGTTGAAGAAAGAGACTACAGAGTATTAAAACCCAAGCATGGGTCCTCTTATGAGCATGAGGGCCTCTGTACATACATGTACTACACACTCCAAAACCAATGTGTGTTCCAGCTACTGCCAAGAGGAAAAAAAGTGAGCCCCCACCCCATGCAGAGCTCAGTCCCAAATAGCTGACACAAGAGCAAAATGCATGGTTGCTATTATTAAGTAACTGAGTTCTAGAGTACTGTGTTTCATAGCAATGGGGAGGCAGAAGAAGTTTTGATACCTGTTAGTGGAATGGCATAAAATTAAATAAAGATAAAGATGCCATGGTTTTGGGACTAGATAGCAGACAGAACATTGGAAGAGTCTCACAGAGATCATTAGTGAAAGTAGGAAAGATCTTAAAGAATATTCTTCCAGTAAGGGCTTTAAGGGCTGTAAGTGACATTTTTATTTGTTTATTTATTTGTGCCTTCTCTACAAAAGGTAGGCCAATTTTATAAACATTTTCAAAGAACCAACATTGTTGATTTTCTCTATTACAAATTTATTTTCTATTTCATTAATGTCTGCTCTTTAAGTTTTTTTTCACTTTTCTTGAGCCAATATTTGCTTTACTTTCTTCAACCTCCAGAAATGAATGTATAGCTGATTGATTCCCAATTATTCTCTATTTTTCATATATTCCTCGAAACTATTATTTTATTTTTATTTTTTCAAAAAATTTAAAAATTTCTATGTTGATTTCTCAGTTGACCCATTGATAATTTAAAAGTATATTTCTTAATTTTGAAACATAAAAGAATTTCTTGTTTTTTACATATGATTATGTACGGGAGTGTCTTTATTCTATGAAATTACTAGTTTGAAATGATTTCAAAATATTTTTAAAAGAGAAAGAAAATGGGCTTAGAGTTGTTACATGATTTCCATGGTCTTATAGGTTTTAATGTCAAAGACTACCCAATATTCTTGCCAAAACAATACAGTCTCTTGAAGTGACTCCCTTTCTTTTTTCTTTTTAAAATTTAATTAGGTTCTTTTTCTTACATTAGATGACTTATTTTATCTCAGTTTATATTTTCACTGAGATTTTCACAGGAATCTATATACAAATTGAAGTTTTTCAAGTTGTTAGTTCTCTCTTATGCAAGATGGGAATAATAGAAATCTGCTGGCTTCATATATCCTATATGATTTATTCAAGTGAGTGATCTAAGAATTTTTAGTAAATTATTGTATTGATGATCTCCTGGCAAGCTTGTCTGATGCTATAAAATCTGAAAAAAAATGTTTCTGAACTCTGAGTAGAAATCTGGTATTGGTGGCAAGGGACTGTATGACTCCATGACTACACTCTCCTAGAAATATTAACAAATTTTTGTTGAAGTACCCCACCCATCACATGGGGTATGTTAACCTTAAGGCATGTTAGTCTTTCAGTAGATTTAAGGGCAATTAAACTCAAGATGTGGTTTCTTTTTTTTCTTTTAAATATAGATGTAAATTTTACTTTATTTCTGGTTGTTATTTAGTTCCTGTTGTTTATCTTAACTGTGTTGTGATTGGGGAATACATTTTATATGATCTCAAATTTATGAGATATGTTGAAACTTGCTTTATACCCCAATATAAAATCACTTTGAAATTTTTCTGTATCTGCTTGAAAGTTCATGTATTCTTCAGCTATTGAGCGCAGTGTTCTGCAGCTGTCCATTAAATAAACTTTGTTAATCAAATTATTGTTCAAATCTCCTGCAAGTTCATTGACATTTGGTCAGCTTTCTGTATTAGCTACTGAGCAATATATGTTAAAAACAAAACAAACAAATAATCAAAACACGATGACAGTAGATAATGCTTTTCTGCTTTTTGCTTTGTGTATTTTGAGGCCTATAATTTTAAATTTTTATACAATTAGGTTCATGCAATGTTTGAAAAAAACTGTCATAACCTCCTGGTGAATTAAAACTATTATTTTGAAGTGACCTTCTTTATCTATAATAATGTTTTTTGGCTTACATTTTACTTCATCTTAATAATGTCAATTTTCATCTGGTGACTCTTTTCCTTTGATGCATCTTTTTCCTTTCTTTTGCTCTCAATATCCTCATACTTACATTTAAGATATATCTCTTGAAACAATGCACAATTGCATTTAAAAGAAAACAGTCTAAAAATCTTTGTTACAGGAGTATTTAATCATTTACATTTACTATAACTATACATTTTGGTTTAATTCTACTATATTATTTTGTGTCCTGTATTTGTCTCACATTTTCTACTCTTTCTCTTATTTCTTATCTTCTTTTAAGAAGATTATTTTTTAAAACTTTGTGTTTATTTAGATAATCTTTATCTGCAACTCAGAACCCCGAGATCAAGAGTCTCATGCTCTTCCAACTGAGCCAGCCAGGCACTCCTAGGAAGATGATTTTTATTCTATTGTGCTTTTTTTTTTTTCTGCTGTATTAGTTTGGAGACTATACCTTTTAAAAATTACTTCAGTAATTACCCTCTAGTACACCATGCATCCAATCTTGACTTTTTAATCCTACTCCTGGATAATGGAAAACCTTTAGAATACTTCAACTCAGCTCACTGCTTCCCGATTTCTACTTAAATCTTACCAGGTATATTAAGTCTATTCTTTCACATTATTATCTTTATACAATAAATGTTCATAGGATTCTTATTTTCTAATATAATTATCCATTATATACTTCATATTTTCTTTGGTCTTATCTCCTCAGGACTTCCATCTGGAATTACTTTTCTTATGACTGAAGTGAATTGTTTAGAATGTCCTCTGATGGGGTTCAGCTGTGGCCGGTTCTCTCCATTCTGGTATGTTTATGTTCACATTTTTATTTTACACCCATTCTGGATATATACTTTGATTGAGTATGGAATTCTGGGTTGGCAGTTAGTTTCATTCAGTCCATTACTACCTTTCACATGTGTATATATTTCAGATGTGGCCTTTTCAGATTGACTTCTTTCACTTAACAATATGCACTGAAGATCCCTCCATGTCTTCTCCTGTCTTGAGATCTCATTTATTTTTAGTGCTGAGTAACATTACATTGTTTGGATGTACCACAGTTTACTTAACTAATTACCCACTGAAGTACATTTTGGTTGCTTCAAAGTTTTGGCACTCAGGAGTAGGGCTGCTCTAAATATCTGTGTGCAGTTTGTTGTATAAATGTTAGTTTATACTGTGTGCCTTTTGTAATACTCCTTTTAGAATTAGGCTTATTGAAGTTGTAGATTATTGTTTTTCATCAGTTCTGGAAAATTCTCTGTCACTATCTCTTCAAATATTGTCTGTATTCCTATTGTCTCTTTGTCTTCTTTCTATAACTCCAATAAAAAAATTTTTTTTTGAGAGAGAGAGAGAGAGAGAGCAAGTGAGGGGAGGGGCAGAGACAGAGAGGAGAAAGACTCTCAAGTGGGCTCCACACTCAGCACAGAACCTAATGCAAGATTCTGAGCTGAAACCAAGAGTTGGATGCTTAATTGACCGAGCCACCCAGGCTCCCTTAAAAATATATTACTTTCTATCTACCACATATCTTGATCTTTCCCCTAAAATGTCCATCCTTATGTCTCCTTTTGCAGCATTCCACATTATTTCTCCTGATCCGTCTCTTTAGTTTATTACTTCTCTCTTCCACTGTGTTCAATTAGCAGCCAAATCCACCTCTGAATTTTGCATCTGTTATAATTTCGTTATAAATTATATTTGTTATGATTTGCTATAAATTATGTAAATAAGCTCATTTCTAGAAGTGTTATATAGAAGTTTTCACTTCTGTAGTTTCTCTCCAATGAAATTTTCAAACTCATTTTTATTTCTCTAAGAATAGTATGTATAATTATTATATCATCTATGTCTGATAATTCCTGTATCTGAAATTCTTGGATCAATGCTGCTGATTCCTACTCATGGTCCTGTGTGGGTACCTTAGCTATTCATTGACTTTGAAAAAAATATTTATGGAGGTTGTCCAAGCCCCCTGATGAAGGCCCTTCATCAGAAGAGGATTTGGGTTTCTTTCTGCTGGTCATCTAGGGTACTGACTACCAGTCCTTAAGTGACATTAGACCAAAATGATGGTTTGAGCTTTTTTTGGATTGCTCTGGTGAAATCAACACACATTTCTGCCTGAGAGCCAGGACCTAGCCTTTCTTCCAGAGATGGGTTTTCTCTTCTTTCATATGTTCCCTTTTCTGCTCAAAGTGAAGACAACTTCCCTGTTCCATGGGAAAGTTGGGAGTATAATTCAGCACTAATTTTTGTTCATACTTACCATGAGTGTGGAGTCCTTCAGGATCCCAGGTTGATGCGTATTTGTGTAAGTGTGTACCAGATTCCAGATTTTGTGCAGGATTCCCTTCTACCCTTCTTCAAGTTCTGGACAGTCAAAACAAAACTTCACATTCACCATTGTTTCTGCTAAGAAGACAAGCGTCCTCTGGGCAAAAGCAATTTTGCCTGCTCTCTTAACTTCTAGGATTCTTACTTCATATTTGCCTCATTTTGATCTAAAAATCTCTCACCATCTTGTTCACATATTTGTTCTATTTTTATCCAGAATTGTCAGTTGTCCTTGAGCAAGTATTGGTCTAAGGAGGCTTGCCTGTCATTTTCAGAAGCCAAAGTGCCCTCAAGTATTTTTTGTTTTGTTTTGAAAATGAAACAGAATAAGTATTTTCCTTGTCACCTCTTACTTTATTCAGAAAATTTTACATGAACTAATATTGATATGTCAAGTGTGCTATCAATTGCAAAGTGGGAAAACTATTCTAAGTATTTGGACCCTTTAGAGGGTTTTCACTAATAGGATATGTATAATCTCTGAATTTTCAGCAGATGTTGGAGAGTTAAAACTGCTTTATTTCAAAAGAAATAGATGCGTTTATTATAAAGTACAGTAATACAGCTCTTTTGATCATTGTATTATGATTTAACTCAGACATTTCATTGTTTGTGCAATTTCTGCAAACCCATGAAAGATGATATATATCCCTTTGGCAGGAATCCAACAGTCTGGATGGGGCACTGGGTTTTTTTAACCACCCTGATAAATAATTTACACTTAGGGATATTATGCAGAAACCTTTTCAATTAACTTGTGTTGACAGAGAAACTAAATATAGTAGTCAATGAAAAAAAATTAACACATTCTTTACCTATCATGCAGAAATAACCTTATTTAAAATATTATCTATTCTAGAAAATGAATATATTAAATGGACAGACTGGGAAAATAATTATTACAAATATGAAAATGCAGTATATACTATTGTTGTGGTTTGAGAGTAAATTTAAAATTTTCTAGGTCCATTATTTTAGTTCACTAAAAGAAGTGTACACTGGTAGGAAGAAGCCAAAGCCTCTACAATCTGAAAATTTGGTTCAAATGCTAGTTTCATTACTTTCCAGGCAAGCCACTTAGATTTTCTGAAACTCTCTTACCTTACCTGCAAATTAGGACTTAGACTACCTCGCAGGTTGTTACAAGGATTAGAGATAATAAATCTGAAATATTTCACATAATTATTCTAGAAGGAACTTTCTCTAGTGAGTTTAATCACATCTCCTAATTTGTCCTATGAATTGACAATCCATGGGTTCAGGGATTTGCAAGAATGGTGCCGTATTTTAAAGGGAAAATAAACCCTCTCTACTTTTTTTCATGCATAAATACTTATTCAAAAATTAATTTTTTTTATTTATGATAGTCAGAGAGAGAGAGAGAGAGAGGCAGAGACACAGGCAGAGGGAGAAGCAGGCTCCATGCACCGGGAGCCTGACGTGGGATTCGATCCCGGGTCTCCAGGATCGCGCCCTGGGCCAAAGGCAGGCGCCAAACCGCTGCGCCACCCAGGGATCCCTAAAAATTAATTATGAGCCACAATAAATACATACTGGTTGTGGCAGAATTAATTGTGTTGGTTTTGGCGAATCCATTCTCATCACCCAAAGGAAGACTACCTACTGGAATCCACAGGAATCTGCAGAAAGAACTGAAAGGCACTAGTCAATAATTTGAATGAACTATATAGATGTTTCCAGGGGAATTTGTGGCAAGATTAATTTTTTTTTTTGGTCTCTGAGCTTTCTTTTGTTGACATTCTAGTTTCCCTCCTATGAAGTCCCAATTATTATTGACTATAGTTGTCCAAAATGATGATATACTTACTCAAAGCTCTTTCATACATATCATTCCGTTTTAAGTAAGAGTGTACAGAACAATCCAGCGTTACTGTCACAAGCCAAAAGCCCCCTTGATTCCCTGTGAAGGTTGAATTTATTTTCCAGGGTTTAGGAAGAGACTATCTGCCAGGCCAGTTAAATCGGCTCCATCTCCCCTGGCCATCAATAGGGTGATAGACACCTTAGTTTTCTGTCATTAAATAACTAATTAAATAATCAACCTAATATCTTGTGAATAATTAATATATTATAGCCCCGTGCCAGATGTTAGCAGGAAGCAGAAAATGTTCCAACATGTTCCTTGCCTTCAATGCACTATAGTCTCATTCTTAAATACTCACATCTAGCCTTTGAATCCCCTCTTACCTTTACTTCTCTGATTTGATTTGCAGCAGATAAATAGAAATAAATATTCCTAGGGTAGCCAGGGTTTCGGTTATGAATGTCTTTCTAATCCATTCACACTGCTCGAAACACTTATGCAGGATTATCCATCACACGTCATTCTACAATCTTAATCAAATTGCCTGCTGAAGGAAGCCTAGTATTTATTACATTTTTCCTAAATGGAAAACAGCTGTGATAAATTAATCTGTTCACCAGAAATCTCATATTAGGAAAGATTCGCAGATACTCTCTCACATGTCAGCCTTTCCAACTATGAATAATATATTCCTCTACCCGTACCTGTGTCTCTGAGTGTGGCTAATTGACTTGGCTCCTTTTACTTCTCTGTGGGGTATAACAGAGGTGAAATGTTTCCTGAGGCAGACTAGCAATATTTAGGTGATAAACACATATTTAAAAAAAGAGAAAAGAAAATGTCACTCAGAAGGTGGTGTAGTCAGCAACAACAGAACACATCCTTACAAGGCCCACTTCAAGAGCCATTGCCATCCAGAGCATAAAGCTCCTGCTTATGGATTCACCTAATATGGGTATCACTGCTAATGTCACCAGGCATTCAAACTCCAACAGAATTGACTCCTTTCTTCTCAGTCTATAATAACTAATCAAATTTCTGGTTATAATTTGGTTCCACAGATAGATCTCCTCATTGGGATACTATGTGCTACCCAAATTCCTTTGGTAGGTTTCCAGTTCCTTTGGTAATTTCACATTGTCAGCTGACATTTTGGTTAGTACAAATACATAAAGCTACTAAGCTAGGGCACAAGCATTGTACCTTACAATGATTTCACCAAAGAAATTCCGTGATGGCTGTATCTCTTTCATCAGCCCCCTCCCTTTCAATCTGTAACACTCAATTTCTTTGTGTCTTCTGTGTCATTGCTTGCTCATTTGCAAGATGCTTTTTATATTTTTATATTGAAACTTTATGCTTCTTCTCTCTGGTCAGTAATCTTATTAATCTGCTTTTTTGTTTTGTTTTATTGTTGTTGTTTTAAATAGGAAACAGAATCCTCACAGATATTTTAAGGAGAAAGGGATAGAATATAATAAAGTAGGTAAGTTGGTACCTACAAAATAATGAGAAGGGCTGAAAAAGGTTACAGTAATATGAATGAATCCTGAAATACTGTAGAACAGACCTGTAAGAGGAAGCTGCTACTTCTGCCATGGTCAGGAAGGTGGGAACCTAGAGGGTGCTTATAAATACTTAGTTATAAGATACCAAACTGACTCTGGGATCAGGAAACCAGAATCAGGATACTGCTACTATTGCAGCCCCCTCTTAACACCCTTTGAAAAGTGAGCGGACACAGAACAAAAGGTCTACCTCAATTGCCTCTTGTTATCAAAAAAGCAAAACAAAAGAGCAAAAACAAAACTGAATAAAAAGAAACAACAGTAATAGTATTTTTCTCAAGGTCTTGGAAACAGGACTATGAGAAAATAGCCAAAAAAGGTAGGAAGAAGCCCTCCTTTTTAATCCTCCCTACAAAAATCTCATGCTGGGGGCACCTATTTGTTGGAAACTGGTTTTCATCCAGACTGTGTGCTACGTAGTTCTTTGTTTTCATTTTTAGGAAAGAAACCTGAATGCCAGTCGAACATATGTAAGATATTTCTGGCTCTATTTGTCTTCTTGTGTTCCTATAAACTTAATACAGGGTATATTGAAGTTCCTTGTTTTGCACATGAGCAGTTACTGTTGTTCACATGCAATCACTTAATGCATGTGTATGCATCCGTAGATATGATAAGAATTGTGTACTGGAACTAGTCATAAATTATATTCAGTGTAATGTACTGAGTGAGATCCTACATCTTTCCTTTCCCCAGAGGCTACGATGAAGGATTGAGTACATGATGTATGTATCTTTGAATGTCCCCATATCACACATAATGCAATAAATAAATAAATAAATAAATAAATAAATAAATAAATAAAACAAATCCCTGCTGAAAAGAAGAGTACACTCATTTGACTTCTTACATTTCACGTTTACTCTAATGAGATATAGACCTCTGAATCTGCTGTCCTTTCCATTCTACTCTGCTGCATACTTTTATAATTTAGCTATAGTCATTTCCTTGTAGCTTCAATTATTTCTTTTAAGATATTCCAAAATGGTTATCTTCCTCTTTTCCGGGTCACAAAGAGAGCTATAGATTTTAAAATGTGTGTTCAGAGAAGAATGAAAAGTATACATCCAAGCCTTCTCCACCCTCTTGCAAAAGGCTCCCCAACTTCATTTATCTATAGGATGGGTCTTGATAGCTTTGTGTGAGCTTTTTAAAGTTCAGCCAAGCCAGCTGCATGATCAACACAAAGACAATAGCTCCCACACACGGGGCTACATGGATTAAAGAACCCGATCCATCAGTAAATCTGCCAGATGGCAGTGGAAGAAAGCTTGTAACTCTCTCACTTTCATTTCAACAGCAGCAAACAATGTTCAATGTTTAAAATAAACTCTTCCAGATGAGCTAAAGATAAACTCTGAGGTGGGTGGACTTGAGCTTGCTAGGCTGCAGCTCTGAAGTGTTTGATTACATTAACACAAAACCCCTGGGTAGAACCCGCTTCTGTCAACAGAATGCTCAGACTCCTCAGACTCCGACACCTACTACATGAAGCCATTTCCTGTGCTTTCATGGGTTGGTGGCAGAAACTTGCTTTGCTTTTTTCACAAACTAATAATGATTATGTATTTCTTCATGCTCAGCATTTCCTCAAACCATGTGTACAACTTCAAGATATTCCTGAAATGCCAACACTGTATGTAGGTCTGTACAGATAAAGATCTTTTGACCATATTTACAACTTAAACTTCTATTTACTCATTCATTTTACTGCTCTCATAGTAGCAGAAAATGTGTCTTTAGGATTTAAAAATCATTCTTCTAATAACTGGATAGCTATCTAGACTATGGATATACCCCCTTCAAAAAAAAAAGGTACAAATATTTTTTTAAGTCAAAATTTATCAAGGAAGTTATTTCTTATTTGCTCTTGTTTTTTATAATAGACTTGAAAACTTAACAACTTAGGACAGACCAGGCTGTCATATATTATATGTAACATGGCAACTTCTAAAGATAAAATGACATACTGAAAAAATAACTTAAATATTCGGGAACTTACTATTTAACACAATTAGTAGGAGCTTTAAATGAAAAAGAAACAGACACAGGGTTGATGATGAAAATAAATCAGGCTGCCAAAACAGGACCAAATAAATCCAATAATCCATTAGGTATATTGGGGCACTAAAAATATGTATATCTCAATTTTAGATTAGACGTCTTAGGGAGAAAAAAGAAAAAAAAAGTCTTAGGGAAAATATGACTCACTATGCAGAACACATTAATTGCCAATTCCTTCAAACTGAAACTATTCTGATGTCAGTGATAGCTTTATTTTATACAGTACTAGCCTTCTTATTTGGAATCAGTTGGTTACACAAACAAGTTGATTAAAGAAGGAAATCATAAAGATGAATCATATGCACCCGGAATTTATTATTTGAACTTAAAACAGCACACTCATTCACTTAACTATCTTCTGATACAAGGTTAAGGGCTTTTCTTTGTTGTTTTTCTAAGTATGAGTTCACTTGGAATTTCATCTTTTTGCATTATAGTCATTTAAACAATAGAGTCGATGATTTCCCGCTTCTGTGTTTTTAAAATGAAGTCAAAGTTTAAAGTCACCTGCAGGGTGCCTGGGTGGCTCAGTTGGTTAAGCTTCTGCCTTCAGCTCAGGTCGTGATCTCAGGGTCCTGGAATCAAGCCTCACATTGGGCTCCCTGCTCAGTAGGGAGTCTACTTCTCCTTTTGCCTCTCCCTGCTGTTCATGCTCTCTTGGTCTTTCTCACACACTTTCTCTTTCAGATAAATAAAGTTACTTGCAAAGTACTAAATAAAGACACCTTTTAGATTTTTATGATATCTATTTTTAGTATTTGACAGTTGCTTTGAAACTTTATTCAACAGTAAGTTTCTAGTGATTTGCCTTCAGTTCGTTTGTAGAAAGCGCTCAGCTTACTTTTCATAGAAACTCTCTTTGTACTCATATTTCATTGGTTTGTATTATGATGGATAACTTCCATTATGATTAATAGCAAGGACAACTAATACACACACACACACACACACACAGGTTTGGCTGGGTTTCCTTCTTGCCTCCTGCATCCCCAAAGCCTACAATAATGCCTGGCCCATGATAGGCATTCAATAAATATTTGTTAAATGAACAAGTGAGAGCTACACAACTCTCTACCTATATATATGATCTAACAGGTGGGAACAACAGTGCCAAGGGTGTGCTGAAGGGGAGCCTGCAGCCTAGAGCATTTGCATACAGTGGGCATCAGTCAGTACGTTTTCCAAAAAGAATGGAATTATTACAGTAAATCTGTTCAACAATGGTTAAAGGTGCTTCTCTGTACTTTGGTTAAACATCTAATTTAGCAAAAACTCTTCCTTACTGTCTGCATAAAAAGGAGCGCTCTACCTAACTTTCCTTTAGGAATAAACAACCTTCTTCCATGTTAACCTGTAACTAATTTAACTCCCTATTGTCCAGTTATGCTTTGTGAAACATCTGAAGCTGTCTGTAGGGGCCAAGCTCCTGAAGGGTGATTAGTAACATGTTCTCTCTTCAGTGTTCCTTAGGACATTTGGAATCAATTAAATATTCAAATAGAGGTTCTCTCAGATCTTGGGCCAGGCTCAGCAGGTTTGTGAGGGGAGAGAGTTGAAGGCGGATAACTATGATTCCTCATACCAGAATCGATAGCTGAAGAGAGATTTAAAAAATACATTCTCTTTACTTTCTGGGTCTGCAAACAAATAGTTCTATAGGATTAGAAATGATATGGAGAAACAACAGGAGCCATATTAAGAAATCAGAATTATAGTACACACAAGAACTGCTGCCATGCAGTGTCTTAAAGACAAAAGTCAGTCAGTCCATTAGGCTATTGGATCAACATAATGATATGGCCTGCATGAGCTAAGAATGGTTTTAACATATTTAAAAGATTCTAAAAGAAAAGAAAAAACATGTAACAGATTGAATATGGCCTAGTAACTTTAAATATTTACACTCTGGCCTTTTATAAAAAAATTGCTGACCCTTGGTTTAGTTTTGTTTCCATCATATGTACTTATGTAAACATTACTACTATTACTACTAATAGTAATGATCAGGTGCATTGGGGAAGGAGAAACAGATGAGTGCCCAATACATGCCAGGCACTTTGCTAAATGCTTTATATACTGTTAATTTATTTACTGAGCAATCCTTTAAAGAATTATCTCAGTGACAAAGCCAAGAAAACAGAAGCTGAGGGGTAGGTGGTGGTGGTGGCGGTAAAGTATCTTGCCAATGTGGCAGGGAGAACTGAGTAGTTGGAGCTGTTTATCAAATCCAAAGTGGTGGTGTGTTTATGTCCTAAGGTCCCTCTCCCAGTTAAATGCTCCTGGGAACCTCCTATAAAAAAGTTACTCTGAGTAGAGACGGAAGAGTTAGCAAACTCACTTCTTTTCAGAATAAGTTTGTTGAAGTAGAACAAGTTGGTTGAAGTAGAAGTCAACATTTCAGAAGATGAAGCCAGAAACCAACATGAAAATGGATTTCCAACTCCATTAGTCCACTATCTGGCACATTGCATCCTTCTAAGAATATTTTGCTAAGAGTGGGAAAAGTATCAATGTAACAAAATTGCCTTTTACTTCTTTGCCCAATGAAGTGGTTAGAAGTTAAGTCAGCAGAACAGAAAGGTTTAATAATCTTCAAAATCCAACTAGTCATCCTATAGCTATTAGTCCTCAATTCCATCTAACACAGGGTGGGAAGGACATCTTCCAAATGGCAGCTCATTTTACCTAAATACTTGGTGTTTCCAGATGAGTTTCTAGTTTTCCATCACGATAAATTAATATATCCTATTTTTATTATGGTGCCACAAACAAGAACTCTGAAAGGCTCAACTCTTACAAAAGGCCCAACTCCCCTGAAAAGCATCAGGTATCAAAATGCAGCCAGAAAAGATGGTATTAAGTGAATAAAAAAGAAAAAAAAAGAAAAGAGAAAAAAAGCGGTCTTTTTAATGAAGCCGAGGTGTAGGACAGATTTATTAGCTCCCATTTTTCCAAGTTGCATTCTGGTGTATTTCCTGCCCATATTTCTAAGTTCAGCAAGTCTCTTTGTAGGATTATTTTTAAAAAATACATTTCAAAGACCATGATGCAGATATACTCACTACACCTGCAAAGACACACCTGTGACAGTACAAACACTGTTTCTCATATTCACAACTCAATGCTCTAACAGCAAACAGATCTTCTGTGTGATCGGCCAAGATCCTGCCATTCTCAAAAAGAATTGATAGTTAGTAACCAGATAATATAGTTTCAAAAACAATAATCAATTGTTGGGATTGAAGATTATTCCTGACCAAAATGGCCATTAAATACAGTGTAGTAGGTCTATCCTTTACTGTCCTAATGCCTTTTTCTAATAATAGATGGTTAAGACAAAGAATTACTAATATTTGATGCTTCACAGATACCTAAAATATCCCTACTCAGACTGTTATTTTTAGGTACACCACTGGTTTATTAGTTATTATTCATCCAAACATCATTATTCAGTGTTTACTGTGTGTCAAGTACGATACTTGATACTTGAGGAAGGAAAATTACTAAGAATAGAAGAATAAAATTTTTCCTTGGAGAATTATTTTAATTGTCCAACTGGATTTTTGAACATATAATTAGTAAACTTGCCAAGATCAATTAAAACAAAATAGAAAAAGGACTGGTTCTGCCTACAGGGATTGAAAGAATACAAACAAAGGCCAAGAGACAAGTCACCATGGTCTATACTGGGGAGGGGTTATAAAATGGAACAGAGATATGCTAAGACATTAGTCACTAAGCACATGTGTCTATTTAAATTTAAATTAACATTAAATAAGATTAGAAATCCAGTTGTATTTGAAGTACTCAATAACCACAAGTGTACAGAGTGTACCATAGAGGACAGTGTGGACAATTATCATTGCAGAAAGTTCTATTGGACAGCACTGAGGACAAGAGTTTAAACTTTAAATACAAAGTCCTTTCAGGAACTGGCAAAAGGAACATAATTGTAGGGAAACTCTACCCCTGCAGTATTGTTATGACCTGTTTCACCCACCCAGATTCTATGTTTGAGACTTCTTTTGAAGAAAGAATTCTGCAGCTTGACTTAAAAAGGCTTAGAAACCCACTTATGGGCAAATGTAAATCACCACATACTGTTAAGGAACAGGACACTGTGACACAAATTTGGGTTTTAGAAATATTATTTCTTAATGCCGCATGCAAGATACGTGGGGAGAACAAACACTGAGCATACGAAGATCAGTGGAGGCTCATAAGATGATTAAGGACTCATTCCAGTGAAACTTGTTAAAAAAAAAACAAAAAGCACAATTAAGAATTTGCATCACTGAATTTATTCCAAGTAAGAACTGGGCACACAACAGGCATGTTATTTTCACACAAAAAACGGCACTGCAATAAAAATATTTAACACTTTGGCCATGAAACTCAAAAGATATTTGAAAAACTTCTCGAGGTGTTTAAGTCACTGGATTCCTTAGTATTTGTAATCCATGCTTGCTCAGTTAAATTTCTAAAGTATATTATAATAATATTGCTCATCATACTATTCATTATGCTTATTATATATTTAAAACATCTTTTCTTAAATTTTATGTTCTCCAAAAAATAACTTTTTCGTAACTTTGAAATATCCATATGTACCTCTTAGCAGTACTACTGTAAAACCAAAACTGTGTTTTCAAGTAGCAAGTACTCAAGCCACACCATTTCTGATTACAGATATAACTGGCAGCCAGTTTTATAAATAGCTCTTTCACTCCTTGTTCCTATTTTAATATGCCAACCATGACTTCGCTGATATCCCAGAGTTTTCTAGCAACAGACTCATCCATAGCTTTCGGCAATAGCTCTTCCTCTTTACAATCTCCAAAGTACTTTCCTGACACACCCTCTACCTCAGGTGAAGAGGCTAGATAAACTGAAGTCTGGGCGCCTTCTACTGGGGTTTTGAAAAAAGCCCAGGACACCAAATTGAAAAGTGGTCTGACCAACAGTGGAATGTGTATGTGCCTGCCAAGATTCGTCCGCACAATACCAGGATGTAATACGTTGACAGTAACGTTTGTGCCTTCTAAGCGGCGGGCTAGTTCTCTGGTAAAAAGAATGTTAGCCAGTTTGCTCCGACTATAACAAAAGCTTTTATTATAGCTCTGTTCACTGTTCAAGTCTTCAAAGTTGATGTCTCCATATTTATAAAGTTTGGAAGAAACTACCACAATCCTGCTAGGAGCTGAATTTTTGAGGAGTCCAAGGAGAAGATTGGTGAGTAGAAAGTGCCCCAGATGGTTCACTCCAAACTGCATCTCAAACCCATCTTCGGTCTTCATGTAAGGGCACTGGAAGATCCCTGCGTTGTTGATTAAGACGTCCAGTCTAGGTTCTTCCTTTAAATGTCAAAAAAGAGAATAGGACAATTATGAACACAGACCTAAAATGAGATTTTTAAAAATTCTTGCAAACTACTAAAATTCTATGAAGTGCCTCTGTGGATTTTCAACAACTGAGAGGGGGAGGGAGAGGGAAAGGCTTGCATGTTTAATAGGGGCCAGGCCTTGTGTTCTCTCACCTTCCTCCCCTCATCAACTCTATGAGCAAACTGAAGCACCCAAGGTAGGTGCTTCGTGCAGTATCACAGGGCTCTTCGTGGCAAACAAAAACTGGAAGATGAAATCTGCTGATACCAATGCCCCTGTTTTTAATTAGTAAGCTAGCTGCTTGTCTAATTGGGAGTTTCACACCATAGCTATAGAGTCTAAGTGAGCTAGAAATTGGAAATCTGGCAGAAGGCAGGTCGGCATTGTTTATTCCCAGAGCTATTATCAACACCAGGGACAAACTAGAATTGCTTTGCTCTGTACTTTTCTAAGGGCAAATGGTATGACAGGGATGGAACAACTTCAAGTGGTTTCCTTAAAACTGGGACAAGCAACAGAAAGGGTCAGGGATGCAAATTAAAACTGGACAGAATGTCACAAGTAGAAATGTTATGAAAGCAAATAGGTAATGTAAAAATATCAGAAACAAAACAATGAATCATAAATACGAAGTCTCACAATAATAGCAAAGGACCTTTAGAAAGGAGTTAGGACCAACAAACACCTTTACCTTTTATTATAAATCTAGAATTCAGTTCTTTTTTTTCGCTATATAAAATCTACCTGTTTTTGAACTCTGAGGGGCCCCTGGCTTAGCAAATCTATCTAGTCAGAATTTTGCACTTTGTCCATGTCCAGTACCAAAATTTGTCCAATTTTAGTACTATGCTAAAATCAGACTGTCCTAAAAAGGAAGTCTTTTCATTCCCTAATTCATATAAGTTGGTTTTCCCTAGCCCTTTCCTGGCTCCTCTCTGTCTCTTTTGATGGGCAGAGGAAAAGAAATGTACAACATGTTCCAGGTGTAAAGACACAGTGATGACCTACGATTAAATCAATTTGAGGTCAAATTTCAAATTTCACTGGCCCTTTTGCCAAGTCTAAGTAAAAAGAAAAATGTGTTAAATTTCACAACTGTTATCACAGCCTACCTGTCAGAGGATTAACTATTTATCATTCTGTCTGTCTAAGCACCTTTGGCTTTTCCAACAGTCAACTTCAAAAAGAAGGCAAAAGTTCACCCGTGGGGGAAAGAAAGGAGTGTTCTTTTTTAACTAATCCTTTGGACGAGTTTCCTGTATTAATCATTTCTGAACCATCATTCTTTGCTCGGCTTGTGTTATTTTAAGACTTTATCATTCACTATTTTTTAAATTCTAGGAGATAAATGACATAAATATCCTGAATACCAACCTGTGGGAAATCTACACTTCCACTTAAAAAAAGAAAAAAAAAATTCTGGGTATAGTCACAGGACTTCAGAGACAGAAATAAACTTAGTAAAGTTTATCTCCTTAACTTTTAATAGGTTCTGTCTCAAGTGGCCAAAGTAATAAAATGCCTTAAGTATCAGAAATGAGAAACATACCCGAACGCATCTACATTTTTAATGGACAATAGGAAGACCCACTTTTAATGCTTCAACATCTTTTATACACTAGTATTATTTATTTCTTAACCTGTTTTACGTGATAATGAAACACTAGCCATTATGACAAAAGAACAAACAACTTCTCCAGATCTACAAGAGTTTGCAAACTGCATCAAGATGCCCCAGAGTCTCACAAGGAACTCCATAGGGTGCTATGGATAATTTTAGATTTTCCAGAGAAAAAAAAAGTGATACTTCATTCAACATCTCAAGAACTAATAGCTGCAGGTGGGTCATACCTTCAACATCAAATTGTGCTAAATTCCTTTCAAAGGTGTCCTATCTTTGCAAAGCTGAGTTTTTAGCACAATGTTAAAAATCGAGGGCAGCCCAGGTGGCTCAGTGGTTTAGCGCCACCTTCAGCCCAGGGCGTGATCCTGGAGTCCGGGTATGGAGTCCCATGTCCTGCTCCCTGGGTGGAGCCTGCTTCTCCCTCCGCCTGTGTCTCTGCCTCTATCTGTATGTGTCTCTCATGAATAAATAAATTTAAAAAATCTTTAAAACAAAAATCGATGTAGAGCAAGAAATGAGCGTGGACATTTCCGATCTGATTCCAAAGAGTGAGTAGTTGGTGCAGTGAACAAGTGCACATTTCTCGGTAGTAATCATGGTTACTAAAGAATGAAATATCCTTTCTTCCTCTCAATTATGTGTATTATTTTTTCAAACAGCTACTAAGTTGTTTGGACATAAATACATATTAGGTTGTTTGGACCTAGTTACTCAATGAACTGATAGATATTTTTCCTTCGGCCTACTGGTTATCATGAAAAAACCAGAGAGTTTGGGAACCTCTGCTGTAGACTCAAGAGGCTCCATTTTATATAGCATACAGCTTTCCCAAGCTGGCAAATTCTCAATTTCACTCTGCTATATGCCTTTTTGTAAGTCACCTCTGCAGGAAACTCTCCTAATCTCAATTTCAACAGAGGACATCCACTTCAGTGGAATATTTATCATCTAAACAGAAATCCTACACCTCACTGGCAGGCAGCAGGAGTATAGCAGTTGAAAGCAAGAGCTTTGGAGACAGATCTTGGGTAAATTATTTGCCTACTTATGCCTTTGTTGCCTAATGTAAAATGGGGATCATAATGCCTACCAGGGGACAGCCCTGAGGGCTCAGTGGTTTAGGGCCTGGCATGCAGCCCAGGGCGTGATCCTGGAGACCTAGGATTGAGTCCCACATCCCGCTCCCTGCATGGAGCCTGCCTCTCTCTCTGTATCTCTCATGAATAAGTAGCTAAAAATCTTAAAAAAAAAAAAAAAAAAGAAAAGAAAAAACAATGCCTACCAGGGTTACTGAGGATTCATAGCCAATAGCAGCCAAGGGCACTCTAATTTCATTAAAAGAAAAAAAAAATTTAAATATCTGAAATTCTTGGAAAAGCTCCTGGCACATAGAAAAACCTTCAATAAATACTCAGTATTAAATTTATTTCTGTCCCTGTTAGGGCACATGGCTACTGGGATTCCAAGCTCCAGTGTATTTAGAAATCGGGCCAGTGGCTGTTTAAGGAGGTGGTGTAGTGAGTCCAGCGGTGGCAGAGAGCCAAACTTCCTACCCTAGCAGGAGAGAGAAAATGAATGAATGAATGAATGAATGAATGAATACTTCAAGGTAAAAAAAATGAATAAATAAATACTTCAAGGTAAATAAATACTTCAAGGTAAGTACACAAATCAAGGTAAATAAATAAATTAATTAATTAATTAAAAAAAAAAAACTTCAAGGTCCCTGGCTCTCAGGCTCCCTGAAAGAAGGCTTGGTGCACTCACTGCGGACACAGAAGAAAAAAAAAACAACAAAAAAAAGAGGAAGACCTGGCGGATCCCCGCCTGGGCCGTCCTCACGTGACTAAAGACAATGTCGAGAACCTGGCTTCTTTTCTTCCTCTGGGGGCCAATGTTTCCTCAGCATCTCTGGTAAACAGAGGCCCGTCTCACTCATTTCCCGGCCCTCGCGAAGCCCCTGGCTCGGTCCTTCCCAAGGTCACACCCCGGGCGCGGGGCGGCCACCTCCCGGCCCCGCCTCGCCCGTCCGCGCGGCCCCCGGAGCCCCACACCTGGAGCACCTCCTGACAGAAGGCGCGCACCGAGCGCAGCGAGGCGAGGTCCAGCTCCCTGACGACCAGCTCGCCGGCCGCGCCGCCGTCAGAGCCCGGCTCGCGGCCCCCGGCCTGGCGCAGCTCGCGGCGGAGCTGCCCCGCCGCCTCCTCGGCGCGCGCGCGGTCGCGGCAGCCCATGATCACCCGCGCGCCCAGGCGCAGCAGCGCGGCGGCGGTGGCGCGGCCCAGGCCGCTGTTCGCCCCGGTGATCAGCACGGTCTTCCCGTGCATGAGGCCCGAGTCCCCGCCTCCGTGCAGCTGCTGGACGCCGGGCCCCACGAACCGCCGGGCCGCCAGCCACAGCACCCCACTCAGTGCGGCCAGGAGCGCCGCTACCGCGGCCACGGCCATAGCCGCCGGGGCCAAGGGCCCACCGGCCCCCGCGCGGGACTTCCGGAGTCGCCGCAAGCCCGGGGCTGAGGCCGTCACCTGCACGCCGAGAACTCTGGGGCGGGGCCTGTCGCCGTCTGACGGAGCGGCGTGGGGCATGCTGGGACTTGTAGTTTTCCTTCCGAGGGCACCGGATTGGTGAGGGGACTACGGCGCCCGGGGTCGCGGTGACTGCATGGAGCCGGCCCCCAGCCTGAGCGTGGAGGGTGAGCGGTGGTGGTCGACCCCATGGCAATACCTAATGAATATTTTGAGGTTGCAAATCCCACATACCAGGGCTTGCTTGGTGTGCTTTCCTGTTAAGGACCCCCGGAACTTGTTACCCCCTCAGTGCAGGTGCCTGTCACCCTCCGGAGAACGAGTGATGTCCGCCCTTCTGGGGTCTGAGGAAGGGCTCTTTTTTTATTATGATGAGGCGAAGAACTTAGCAACATGAACCAGTGGGAGACAGAATGGACCGGTGGTCCTCAGGCTTTAGTGTCGTATCCGGATCCCCTGCAGAGCTCGTAAAAGCAACACAACCCTCCGGCTCCGCCTCCCCCAGTTGAAGGATCTGGGTACCAGAGTTTAGGCTTCGACGGGGTCCAGATGGGACCTGAGACTTCGCATTTCCAACCAGTTCCCAGGTGATCCCGGCGCTGCTGATTGATGGACCACAGCCTGAGAACTGAAAGCCACGGCGGTGTTGATGTCTACAGCAAGAGTCATCCTGCAGTGGTCTTAGGCGATGCTGCTCGAGATACAGAGGGAAAGCCTGGACTTACTGTAGACACACGCTTCTGAGGAGGTCCGTTCACAAGTACTTCCACGCACGCTCCAGGAGACGATTAAATGTAATAATGGAAGTGCAAGTGCTTTGTACACTGTAAAGTGATTGAAAACTGTCAGGGCTTATTGCCACAGGGACCCATCTTCAGGCTGCAGATGTCATAGCTTTTGACCAAGCTTTTCTCAAGTCATCATTCATTCATCTACTCACGCATCCAATATGCGCCAGACCCCGAGCCCTGTGAGAGTCACAGAGAAATAGGATGATGCCATTTCTGCCCTGCAGGTGCTTATCGTCTGGTACAGAGACCTCCACTGCCACAGCCCCCATCATAGAATCTTCAGGGCAAGAGAAGAGACACACAACGTGTGTAGTTTGAAATAAACTCCCTACATTATTATTATTTTGATAGGCACTTCTTCACTCCTGTACATCTGGGAAGGATATAACATGCAGTGAACAGTCGCATTACAAATAGAAGAGGGTTAGAATGTCAGGAGAAGGTTTCAGGTGAGTGCTGAAGATGGAGCTCACAGGTGGAGAGGAGCACTGTCCCTGGTGATTCCACAAGGCACCAGAGCAGAAATCACCAGGGATGGGCCCTTATTCCACCCTTTCTGTAATTTGAAGCTGCCTCTCAAACTCACTGATCCCAGAGCATCTGTTTCCTCTTTTTCTATCTACTTTTACTTCAAAGAGGACCTCAATTCTATGGTCTGACCACTTCCAGCCCATGCAGATCTCTGCCTTTGTGACCTTCTCTTGGTACTGAGGACAAAAAAGCCCTCTTGTGTTGACTATATCAGTTTTCATGCTTGACTTACTTTACCAGATTGTTTGAGATTTTCAATTTCCTAAAGGATGGGATTATGTCTGAGTTTCTTTTGTCGTCTTCACACTGAAGAACGCAGAGAAAATAGTAGGTACTGAATGAGGGTCATGACTGATATATTTCGGACTAGCTTACATCAAATTAAGAAGCAGAGCAAAAGCTATATGTCAAGCAGCAGTTTTCTCGAGGTAGAGCTGGGGTGGAGTACGTATACATAGTGCACTAGAGATAGAGGTGGGGATAGAAAGAACAGGAGAGGGCATGAAAAGGAGAGGAGGAAGGAAATCCCCAGATCTATGTAACTGCTGTGTACTTCAAGCATAGAACTTAATGGAAAGACGAATCTGTTCAAGATGGGTCCTTTGGCCATGGAATTAATAAGAACAACTTGATGTGGAAGGCTCTATAACATAGAGAAAGTAGACAGAATATAGCTTTTGAAGTTAAGACCTAATTTTGGGTCTTAGTTCTGCCATTTATTAGCTGCACATTATGGGACAAGCTACTTTTTCTTTGTGAGTATTAACTTCTTCGTTGATAAAAATGGGGGTAATAATAATAATAATACTCTGTTACAAACATTTGATTTGTAGGAAAATGAGGTGGCATGAAAATAACCAGCTCACTGTGCCTATTATAAAATGGATTATGGTTAAAAACTGGTCAATGTTTCTTGAAAACAAAACAAAAATAATAAAAGAATGGTAACAGCGAAAGTCTAGGATATAGGATACCATACTTTATGTTACATTTTGAAGTGGCAGCCAAGGCTTTTTTTCCTGTGTAAACCTTGGACCTACCTGCTGGCCCAGAGCTAAAGATTTCAAATGTGAAGCCTTGTGGTCCAGAGGCAATGGACCCACCAGGTAAGCTTCAAAGGAGCTTGCTTACCCAGGAACTTCTGTCTGGATCTCATCTTAGATGGAAAGTGCCCAATATGAAGAACCTGCTGATTTATTTCTGAATGAGCAGTGTCAGAATTGGTATACTTATGCAGGTGGAATGACTTTTTAATTTTGTATTGATTAAAAAGCTGGTCATAGAGGCAACAGAATAAACTCTAATTTTCAAGAGTGTGTTTAACCTTACTCTTTTCCTTCCTTGAAGACCAATATTCTACAGTGATGATGGGTAACAATTCATTCTATCTACCAACATCCAAAAATGAGCAATGCTTTGTAAAACCAACTAGGCTTTAGCCTTTCAGCATTTAAGCATTCAAGTACTAAGCTTATCCTAAAGAGTCATCATTATGATTTACCCATGAGGGTAGGTGCAGTTGTATTCAACAGCACTGACAGCTCAGAGAGAAGTAGTTGAAGGTAACCTGAAAGTTCAAAATGTTTTCAAAAAAATCAAAAGGTAACCTCTTTTCCAAATGAACTAAGTTCTGGCCTGATCTTCTGAAATACCTATCTAATAACCTAGAGATCCACAAAAAGTGGTTTCTGTAATACCGGACTCACTGCTTTATTTCTCCTCTCCATCCCTAATTGTTCATTTTTGATTAATGCCATAAGGTACATGAGCTGATATGGTGCCGAGCTTCTGTGCCCCTTCAATGTGGAACATGTGGTCATCAAAGAAAATGTGGGGCCTTATCTTCACCAAAATGGGACCTTTGGGGGCTCCAGCAAGGAAAAGAGCTTCGTCTATCTCTAGACCCCAGCGGCGAAGGGTTTTCAGCACACGGGCGCCTGAACTGGCTGCACTCCTGGCTGTAACCAGGTAGGTCCTGATAGGGCAAAGTAACCGTTCGTCTTTGGCATAAAACTTCTTTTGCAGTCTGCCTAAATCTTCCAGAAAGCCTTTTAAGGGACCCTGTAAAAGGAACATATGTCACAACTGTGATCCAGTGAGCTAAAGGAAGTGAATGCTGAAAAAAAAGCAGAGGCTTATAAGAGCTTATAAAAGGATATAGTACTGCACTAGACATGCAGTATTATAATACCAATGGAACAATCCTGAAATTCTATGCATTTATGTGAATATATTTCCTTGTAGTATGAAACTATCCTTGCATTCCTGGAATGAATGTAGGATGACCGTATAATTTATTATCTTAAATATTGATGTTTTAAGAGTGAAAGAAGTTTCTATAAAAATTTAAACCAGGGCAGCAGATGTAAATTATCCATGACAAAATGGGATACTCTAAATAAAATTTGGTTAATCACCAAAAGAACTATTTTAGTTTTCTTTTTGTGAATTGCACATTTTATTATGAAGTATACTCCTTTATTTAGTTCAGTGCCTTCTGGGCTTGAATCTAACCTTGTCTCATATTTACAGTTACCTTTATGATCTTCAAACTCACTTTTATTTTCAACCTTTCTGAACACTTAATTTCAGCTGTTTTCTGGAATAGAACAAGAATAGGGTTTTGCTATGTGTTCCGATCTGGAAGTCTTAATTTTTTTAACAAAGTAGAATTTTAGGCCATTTACATTTATTGGTATTATACATATATGTGATGGTTCTTCCTTATGATCTTTATTGCATTTTCCTTGTTTAAAGATTTTAAAGAATTGTTCATTGACTGTGTTTTTTTTTTTTTTTCCTTTGTGCATGTGTGTATGTGTGTTTTATCTAAGATTTAGGAAGGTTTGTATTCTTTCTTTCTATTGGTTTCTCTGTAACTATGTTTTTATAGTTCTGGTTTTTTATTTTTTTTTAATCCAGGATCTATTCTTTTTTACAGTGTGAAATAATTAAATCACAGCACTTATTCGCCTCTCTCTTATCCTCTATTTCTTCTGCACCACCTGATTTTACTTGTTCCCTCTTTCTCAGTGTTTACATTTGCATTATTAAAGATTCTTATATTTTTGTTTATCAGCTTTACATCCTATCCTTTGATCACCTATTATTACTGAAGATAGCAACATACTTACTCTTCCTTAGGTATTTTCCTCCACGTTTCTCCAGTTTTCATTAGTTATATCATTTCTACATTGTTAGGACACATAATGTGTGCTTTCTTTTCTGCCACCATATTCCCTACAATTGCTTTAGTTTTAGTTCTGGGATTAAATATATCCTGTGCCCATTTGTTCCTTTGTGTTTCCAATCATCTACATGTTGGCTGAAATGTTGTCTTCTAGACTAGTTTTCTCAAGAAAATCTAATGGAAATAACAACCCCTGATATTTTCAACTGTTGATCTATATTCTTTTTACATGAATGAATTTTTAGCTGGGTATAGAATCTGTGATTTAGATTTTCCTTCCATTTTCTTAGATTTTTTAAAAAGATTTTATTTATTTATTACACACACACACACACACACACACACACACAGAGGGAGGCAGAGATACAGGCAGAGGGAGAAGCAGGCTCCATCAGGGAGCCTGATGTGGGACTCGATCCTGGAACTCCAGGATCACACCCTGGGAGCCACCCTGAAATCCCAGATTTTTTTTTTTTTTAATAAGTAATGCTCCACTGTCTTTTTCTTTTGAGTGCTGCTGTGGAGAAGATTGAGGACAGCTTGATTTTCTTCCCCACTCATATGTGCAGATTGCCCAAAGAATTACTTTTTTATCTTTGATGTAAAACAATTTTACTAGGGAACATTTCCAATTTTAGGATCACTTTGTTCAATTTCTGATTATATAATGTGGCCTTTAATCTTTTAATAGTTTAATGTATGCATTAAGATCTTCTGACAGTTTGGGATGTTTTATTGGTTCATATTTTTATATAAATTTGCATCCTTGTATTTACTACACACAACCCTCTCCTCCCCTCAGAATATAATGGCAGTGTTTTCTTCAGGGATTCCATTTATGTATATGTTTTCTTTACCTGTGATCTATTTTGTCATTTTTCCTCTCTAAAAACTTATTTTCCAACTCTACTTATTTCCAGAGTTCTGCCATTTAGCTTTTTACTATCTGTCCCCTGATTCTTGCAATTCTACTCTATGACCCTGACTTGCTTTATTAAGTTTTTAAAAGTTATAGTAAATGTTTAGTGATATTTTTTTATCATATTTTGGCTCTATTTCTAGTGAGAGATCTACGTGTCTTATTAGATCTTGCCCTTCTTTCCCTTTTCTCAGTATCTTTGCTTATATTCTTTGCCGGTTCTCTTTTTATTACTTATCACTGAAACAGATTGGTTTTCCTTGGAACATTTTGAGGATTTATGGCAAAGGTAAAAGATAATATTCTAAGGCTGACTTGATTTCATAATTCCAAAGATCCCTTCTTCTCTGCTGTCCTGGAAATAAATTGTTTTTTTAATAAACATGGCTTATTTAGATGATCACTGTCTGTTTTGATCTAAACATTATTTAGATCACTGTGTCCCTGAGGCTGCATATATCAGGAAAAAAACAAGTAATACTCACTTTCTAAAGGTGAAAAACATATCTATATCTATCTCTATGCATGTGAAAAAAAAACTATTAACTTTTTCTTTTTTTGCAACAGTAGAACTATTAGCAGGAGCCACCAACTCACAATAGTTTGGCTTTGAAACACAGAGGAGTACAGTTCTCCTTGCTCCTTTTGAGTGGTTTCCAAAAGGAGAAATAGGGACAAGTCAGTTTATGTTACTATATTCAAACCAGGTATCCATGTCATCCTTTCTTATTTTCTATTTTTGGGTATGTTTTACAACTTATTTGTGCAGCAGTACTGGTATATAATTTGTCAATAAAAATACCAAATATGAAGTAAAGTTCCTAAAAAATACTTTTTGAGAAGCTATATGATTTAAAACGTTTGGAATCTGCCTAGGATGTAGAAAGTTAGAAAAACTGATGATATTCCTATCTAAAATAAGAAAAAGCCAGATAATCTAAGAAAAAGATCAGAACATTTATTGAGCCAATTAGAGAGCTGAGGTAACAGGGCAACAGAATGACATGAAATGTAAGGAAAAAAAATCTAAGGGAAAATCTAAAGTTATCTTTAAGGACAGATGGAATTCAAGAACTGGCACATCTTTGGCAAAGCAATGGAGGAAGACATACCAGGCACCATAAAAGCAAGTATGAAAAATTGAGATAATTTTTCAAAAGGCCAAATGTGGACTAATAAAAGTGCAAAGAAGCCCTGAAAGCCAGATACCCAAGAAACACACATTTCCTTATAGGTTTTTTCAATGGACTTCACTAGATGCTTCTAAGGAAAACTGTAGGCAGGATGGGAAATGAAAGAATGCAATCATTGTTAGTGCAGGCATGGAGGAGAGGAGCAGTTACCACTCTGAGAAAAGACTAAAACTCCACCTTGCCCCATGTTTCCTAAGTAACAAAAGTCTTACACTGCCAGAATTAGGGCTTTAAACACTGTCACCCCTAGGGCACAGGTAAAGATCCACTACTACAGGGGAAGGGGAAAGAAACAAAAGTCTTCACCACTGGAAGTGGGCCTGGAGATGGCTGTTGAAGTAAAAAAAAAAAAAAAAAAAATGGTTGACTATTTTCAAAGTGCTGAAAGAAAAATATGGTAAATGCAGAAAACTATATGCGGTCAAAATAAAATATTTTTCAAAAATGAAGGAGAATGAGGAATTTTTCAAACAAAGAAAAACAGAGCTTTTGGTAATAGCATATCAGTTCTACATTCAATGTTAATGGTTTTCTGGCAAAATAGCTATGATACCAGTGAGAAACCTGGACCTATGCAAAGAAATGAAGATTTTTAGAAATGGTTAAAATGAAGATTAATACAAAAGACATATATTTTATCTTATCCATATTCATTCTAAAGATAATTGATTACCCAATAAAAAATAGTAGCAAAGTACTGTGAGTTGATAGTATAGGTGAAAATAAAATGTGTGACAATAGCATAAAATATGGGAGGAAGGGATTGGGAGTATCCTGTTGTAAGATTCTTACACCGTACATAATGTGGCAATATATTGTTTGAAAGTAGATTGTGCTTACTTAAAGTTGTATGTTGTCAATCCTAGGGTAATCACTGAAAAATTTTAAATGTGTTATAAGTTAATAGTGGAGATAAAATGGAATCCTGGAAACATACAATACATACAATAAATCCAAAAAGTAAGAAAAGGAAGAAGAAACAACAGATGAAACATATAGAAAAAAGTAGGAAGATGGTAGATTTTAATATTAAGTAATGATCATATTAAATACAAATGATCTAAGAATAGCAGTTAAAACACAAGGATTGTCAGATTGTACAAAAAAGGCAACATGAACTATATATGTATACTATCTACAAGAAAGCCAATTTAAATACAGAGGCAATATAAATGTAAAACAAAAATAGGATAAAAATAAAAATTATAGAAAAGATATACAATATAAACACCAGTCCAAAAAAAAATACAAAGAGCAAAAAGCTTGTGTGATTATGTGACTTTCAGACAGAGAGACATTACATAATGAAAAGGGATTATTTAACCAAGAATGTATAACAATCCTAAATATTTGGGCACTAAGCAAGAGAGATTAAAAATACATGAAGCAAAATGTATATAATTGCAAGGTGAAATAGATCGATCCTCAGAATATACTTCAAGACTTTGACACTGCCTCCTCAATAGTGGATAGAAGATAGAAAATCATTGGCAGTATGGAAAATCTGGGCAATATTACCTGTCTAATACACTGTCAACTTAATCTGATTGACATTTTTGAGTACTCAATAACACAGAATCAGCATTCTTCTCAAGTAGCCATCAAGCATTCACCAAGATAGGCCATATTCTGGGCTCTTCAACAAATTTAAAGAATTGAAATCATAAAAAATATATATTCTCTATATATACTTAGGAGCCAAAGAGTGAATGACCTACCCCAAAGATCAGGGACAAGACAACAATGTCCCCTCTTACCACTCTTATTGAACACCATTGAATACATTAGCAAAGGTATTAAGGCAAGAAAGATAACTAAAAGACATACAGAATGGAAACAATGAAATAGAAGTGCTTTTATTTCCAGTCAACATTGTCTATGTAGAAAATCTCAAAAAAAATCTACAAAAATTTTTCTATACTAACTGGTGAATTTAACAAAGTTGCAAGATACAAAGTCAATATGCAAAAACCAATTGTATTTCTGTATATTTACAACAAACAGATTGGAAATCAAAATTTTAAACTATCATTCACAATAGCACAAAAAATATGAAATACCTAGGTATAAAATCTAAAAAAGTGTTGTGATAGCTGTATACAAAAATATTTGAAACACTGATGAAAAAAAATCAAAGATGACCTAAATAAATGGAGAGATGAGATATATTATGTCCATGGACTGAAAGACTTGATATTAAAACATCCCCCTCCCCAAGATTAAGCTAAAAATTCAGCACAATCATAATAAAATATCCAAGCAGAATTCATTTTCCAAGGATGGACAAGCTAGTTGTTGAATCTGTAAAAAATGCAAAAGACTTAGAATATCCAAAAGAATTTTGAAAAATAACAAATTTGAAGAACTCACACTACCTAATCTCAAGACTTACTATAAAACTGTACTAATCAAGACAGTGTGATATTGGTAAAAGCATGGGCACCTATATTAAAGGAACAGAAAGCTAGTCTTTCCCACAAATAATGCTGGAGCAATTGGAACATCCATAAGCAGTAAAAGTGAACTTAACCAACACTTTGCACAAATACAAAAGTTAATTCAAAATAGATTTATAATCCTTTTAAAACCCCTAAAATTACAAAATTTTGTAACATAGGAAAACATTAAGAAACATAGGAAATTTATGTGACTTTGACGGTTTTTAGATATGACATTAAAAGCACAACTCATGGACAGCCCTGGTGCCTTAGCGGTTTAGCGTCGCCTTCCACCCAGGGTGTGATCCTGGAGACCTGGGATAGAGTCCCACATCAGGCTCCCTGCATGGAACTTGTTTCTCTCTCTCTCTCTCTCTCTCTCTCTCTCTCTCTAATAAATAAATATAAAATCTTTTTTTTAAAGCACAATTCATAAAAGGACTAATTGATAAATTGAACTTCATCAAAATAATAGATTTCTGTTCATTGAAAGACACTGAAAGAGAATATATAAAGAGAATAAAAAAACATGTTTATCTTGAGACTAAGAGAAAATATTTGCAAAGTATATCTGCTAAAAGACTTATATCCCTAGTATGTTAAGAGCTCTCGAACTTCAATAATAAACCCAATACAAATGAGCAAGACATTTGAACAGATATATTTGCCAAAGAGTACACATGATGGCAGATAAACACCTGATAACATGTTCAATACCATTTGTCATTAGGGAAACACAAATTAAAACCACAATGAGATACCATTATATATCCGCTAGAACAGTTTAAAAGAGGCAAACAAAAAATAACTTGCCAGTACGAAATACTGATAAGGATGCGGAGCAACAAAATCTCACATATAGAGCTATTGGGAATGCAAAGCTATCTGGTCACTTTGGAAAATAGTTTGCCAGTATCTTACAAAGTTAAACATATGACCTAGCGACATATATACTATATGACCTAGTAATCTTACTCCTAATTATTTACTCAAGAGAAATCAGATCTTAAGTTTATATAGAACCTTGTATCCAAATGCTTAAAGTGGCTTTATTTATAAATGCCAAAAATTGGAAATAAGCTAAATATCCACCCAACAGGTAAATGGACAAAGAAAATGTGGTACAGTCATAAAAGAGACTCGTACTCAGCAATAAAAAGGAATAGACACTACTAATACATGGAATGACGTGGATGTATCTTTTTTCTTATTTGAGAAGTCAAATTCAAAAGATTATATCCTGTGTGGTTCCATTAATGTGACATTTAGAAAAGGAAAAACTTTGGGAAACAAATCAAATTAGTAGTGGAGAGATAGATCCTGAAGATTGCAGGGTAGGATGTCTACAAAGATGCATGAGGGAATTTTGTGAGTATAATGAGTATTTTGAGTTTGGTCATCATTTCATAATTGTATACACTTGTCAAAAACGTTTAGAAGCATCCACTAAAAATTATGAATTTCACTATATATAAATTATACCTCAATATTTCTGATTAAAACACAGACATACACACACACACGACTGGAGACCACTGGCTGAGAATGGTGAGATGAGGTAGGCATCAAATCAGGAAATGTCTGTTACTTGCTGTGGTGCCACACTGGAGGCTTATAAATTGCACTGAGTGGACAAGTTAATCCTGTCCAGCTGTCTACTCCATCTGAGATGACTAGAACATTGTCATGACCAAGCCGCAAGTCCCATGATCAACATACTTGAAAAGTTTGGGCAGTAATTTCACCCAATAACATCTTTCTCATCAGTGGAACACACTGGCAAAGCCAGTCTTTATAGAAAAGCTACCCTCTTCTATGTTAAAAAAAACCAACATCTTTATCCACTGCCAGAAGGACTGCATAATGAAACAAGTAGGTTTAATAGAAATTTGTTGGGTATTCCAGTAATAACTAGTATTGGGCTTCAAAATTTCAATCATTTAATGGAAGAACAAGTTCTTTAACTTGGAAAAGGGAAATGATTAATGCCAAATCTAAAAGAAATTTGAATTATTTACCTGTAATGAGAAAATGATATTTTAAGATTATCTTGAAGTAATTATGTTTTTGAAGTTTTTTTTTTTTTTAAGTGTTCTTTTTCTGGGACTCTTCCAAATTTCAGTAATAGTTAAAGCCTACTATACAATGGCCTCTGAATTTCAGCAAAGCAGACTTTAAGTAAAATACAACAAAAGACTTTCCTCTCAATTTGTTAGCATTAAGCAACTTCATAACATAAGATCAAGGCTTCAAAGAAGCTATTATGGAGGGGCCATGAAGTTATATGCATGTGCACACACACACACACACACACACACTCATACACACAGTTTAAATATCACTTGCTGTAACATGAGGTGAGTTAGTGAAACTTTTCAGCTTTCAGTTGGTCTATTTATATTTTTAGAAGTGTAATGAAAATAACAACTTTAAGTTTATCTTAAGTTCTAGAAGAGCTAAGAAAAAAAAATACCAATTCTTTGGTAAAATTCTTAGATTAAAATTAAATAACCCATCAGTTCAGATTCAGTTTGGAGAATATTTTGATGTTTCAAATTTCTTTGGTTCAGAAGTTGTAAGTTTTGTTCATTTCAGACTGTGACTTTAACACTTCAGTTCATGGACTGATTCCAAAAAAACGAAATATTCAGTTTCATTTTGATTAGGTGTTCATAGCTTGCACTTGTTTGAGGCTCATTATTTTGATTCAATTTGAGCTCTTAGTTGTGCAGATTTTCTCAATTAAGTAATGCCGTTAGTGAGTTTGAGGTTTATGGGCAAAGAGGTCCACAAATGTTTACTGACCTATTGGAAATCATTTTACTATTCTGGGAATTTCTTATGTAGAAATGGCTCACTGGTAAACCATATTACCTCTATTACTTATAATTTGGAGGTGAACTCATTATCACGAGAACATCATAGAAACACTTCCAAAAAGGATAGATAAAAGAATGCTAAAACAAAACAAAACAAGCAAACAAAAAACCCAACTGACTAGTAGATGTTTCAAAATGAGGAGTTCATGAAAGGGAGAAAAGTATGAAGGATAAGAAAGGGAGCAAAGTGTAAAGAATAAGAAATGAGGAGTGGCCTGCCTAAAATAATTTAAACTATGTATATCTGTATTTTAGAAAATAAGCAGATGAAAAATAATTAGAACTCACTGAACCTACCTGAGCAAGAGGCTTATTTTCAAATAGTGTTTCATGTTGAAAGAATTTGTCCAGCCCATACTCCTTGGCGATATGTTCAGATTCGTCAGAGAAGAGGACGGCATCCCCGTCAAAGGCCACACGGAGCTGTGTGTCACAGTAAGCCATGTCTTTAGCTCCATCAAACATTGTTGCAGAGGCGATCCCTGGCAGACCATGGAGATTTATTAATACTCTTCTCAGGGGCATCAGTTTCTTCTACCATTTTAATGATTAAAGAAAAAGAAAAAGAAAAAGAAAAAGTCCGCCCAGACCTCACAATATTTTTGTCTAGCTAACCTGATGACTCAATTGCTCTTTATAACCACACATCTCAAAACAGTTGTTTATGCACTGCTTCCATTTCTGTAATGGATGGGAAAGTGTAAAATGGGTTGTAGGACAATCACTGAGAATGTCCACCTCCAAGAAGGTCAAAAGCTCTAAAAGACAGATTTAGGGGCTGCCTCTTGTGGAAACACCTTAGCAGAAAATTTAACAAGGACATAAGCCATATAATCTTATATGAAGCCCAATGAAAGTCAACACTAGTGCAAACCTCTTTATTAACTTGAGGGATAAAACCCAATGAATACCTTCTTGTATTGCTTCTTGTACTTTTTCAGAATCTGCAGAAAGATACAAGTTGGTAAGATATGCCTTCAAATAGCCAATGGGGCTTTTTCCACCAGTCAGACAGAAGCGATCAATTAGTAAGCCTATTATTGGGCAAGAAAGACTTTGTTATGTCAGAGACAATATCCTTACTTTAAATGTAAATCAAAGTTATCTTAGGAATAATTGAGGAATAACCTTAGGAATAACTTCCTTACTGAAGTTTTAGAATTACCTTTGTAGCATTAATATTGAAAAACTGCTATGTTACATATAAAAATTATATTTTAAATTATATTATTATTTTATATAATAGTGAATGTGTTTGGTGTATGATAGCTTATTAAGTATGTTCACATAGACCATGCCAATTTACACTCACAACAGTTGTATGATAGGCATTATTATCATTGTTACAGAAAAGGATATTGAGACACAAAGACTTGTCTAAGCCCACTGATTCACAGTGACTCTTGTGACTAGACTAGACAAAGTTCTCTTCCTTCAACCACAGGCTCTTTACTTGTTGAAAGAGATAGTTAATGTGTGGCTTTATTTTAAGCACTATTTCTGTATTTCTGGAGGGACAATACAATAGTAATGACAAGCACTGCTAGGGTTTAAGCTGTTTTCTGAAAACAAGAACAAAAGGTCTGAAAGTGTTTCTGGACTTGAAACTGTATTTATTTGTTTATTTATTTTTAAAGATTTATTTATTTGAAAGAGAGAGAAACCAAGCATGGGGGGTGGGTGGGGTGGGGGAGGGCAGAGGGAGAGAGAATCCTGAGAATCCTCAAGCTGACCCCCTCCCTGAGGGCTTGATCCCAGGACCCCAAGTTCTTGCCCTGAGCCAAAACCAAGAACCAGCTGCTTAGCTGAGTTACCCAAGTGACCCTTTACTTGAAATTTTAAATATAATTTAAAATTACACTAAATATTAAAATGCCATTAAATGTCTTTCGAATCAATAACAATTAAAAAACAAATGCTAGATATTGGTGAAAGGTTTGTGACATAGGCACCTATTTTTACTTTAGATGAAAGTATAAACTGGTACAAGCTATCTAGAAAGTAATTTGACAATATGTATCAAGAGCTTTTATTGGTTTATACTTTTTGACATTTTCTAGCTTATTCTAAGGGAATAATCCGAAACTCTGATATAGATTTACGTGTAAAGGTCTCAGTTCAAGATTGTTTATAAGAGCACACACTCTAATGATTTGAGAACAATTAAATAAAGCATAACATTATGCATATAATAGTATATATCCATTCAAAGTGTTTTTAGATACATAGTGAACTGTGTAGCTGTACATGATATAAAGTAGGATTTTGTGTCTTGTCAGTTGTTTGGACTAACAGAATAGTAGGGTCCATCCATCCACAGTTAAGGTTGAAGTGTTTGCTATGATATTAACAAAATACCCTTTTTTTCACTTAAGCCAATATTGGGTATAAGTGACACAAAAGTGTATTCTACAAACCCTTAAATAATATTAATTTAATGATCAGAAATAATTTAGTGGCATTGAGGACTTCAGAAGCAATTAAAACATCATCTCCCTTTTTAAGGAGATCACAGTTCACTGAGAGCCAGGCATGTAAAACAGAAATGATAATGTAACAGGCCATAGCAGAGGGAGATACAAATTGCCTTCAGCACCCAGATAATGGAAGAAACTAACTCTTCCAGGTGAAAGCCTATTGTTTCATGAATAAAGTTGCTTGAGAAGATGAACTCAACCAGCTCATTAGCAGAACTGATAGGTACATATGATTTCTTATGCCCTTGATGGGCTCAGTTTGGTGAAGAATCGATAGACCCAGGTTACCTACTAAATTGTGTAAGATTGTGTGTTGTAAAAAATAAAAGGTTTAGCATAGATGAGTACCATGATCTCTTCTCATGTCGTAACACTATGAAAGCTGCTGTTTTGAAAGGCAACCATTTTTTAAAGTATGTCTCAGACATCAGACTTATAATTAGGATAATGTAAAACTCATAAGTTGTAAGACAGCTTGATTATTTATAACTATGCCCACTTTAAACCTTGAATTTAAATATGCAAAAGTTCAATGTTACTTTGACTTGACATATCCATAAACCTGGATAGGTACTTAGAAAATAGTCTAAAACTCCCCAAATAACAAGTTGAGTAATTCCATAACAGGAAAATGGGGATTTTCTCTTAAAGTATCCAACATGCTGATGGAAATGCCATGAAGAACCTAGAGTCAATCAAAATTTCCATGTTAAGGAACAAAGATAATTTTGCTGGCATGGATATGGATTTGATGTGTGAGGAGAGCAGTCAGGGAGAATCAGATTGTAAGAGTGGCCAGGAAAGGTGAAAACCCGTAAACCTCATACACGGATCTGTGGTGAGCAAGAGGTTTGATCACACAGGGAAAGCCTCTGGGTTGATGGCTCCTTGAAGTCAAGTTTAGAAGTGAAAAACATAAAACAGAGAAATATATTGCAGGAGCTGGGATTAAGACTTTGAAATTCACACTTGACAAGTTAAGTCCAGAGCTTTGGGCCCAACTCTATGCTGAAGTTAAAAATGAACATGGCCTCTCTTTCTCTGACATAGGCAAATAAACATTCCTCACGCAGAGGGGGGTTTCAGTATCAAAGACACTGCATTAGTTAGGCCACAGTTAGCAAAATAACATGGCTTCTCTCTTCCAGAGCAGCAAGCTGTTCTTCCACATGGTATTTATTTTACTTACCATAGTGATTGACGCTGTTTATAAGCCGCACTCCCACTTGGGCATGGTTATTAGTCATCAGTACAATATCAAATAAGTCCTGTTCGTTAGGATACAGCTCACGGAGTCTAGCATTGACATGCTGCAGTGCCTGCAGGTTACAAACATGAATGCATGTAAAGAGGGCCAGGCAAGGTGGGCATTGAAGTCTGAAGTCTGGAGAGAAAAGATATCATTGGTGTCAAATTCAAACTCTGAAGACTCTTCACTGAGAGATCATGGTTCCTTGAAGGTGGGGTTATGCCACTCATTTCTGTACTTTCAGCCTCTTATGCAAAGGACTTCAGTTAATGTTTACTGAATACATAGGTAATGTTTGTTGAAAATTGTTACATTTGGTTTCCTAGAATTCTCTCTGTAGGGTAGGCAGAGAAAAGGATTGGGATAAAACCCTTTCATGCTTTGTCTAATTTTTTTATTTCTAAAATCTGCTTTTCTTTATCATCTGGTGATTATCATTTATTGTGAAACCATAGAATGCTTCCTGAATTTGCATATTATCCTTGCAAAGGAGACATGCTAATGGTTTCTGTATTGTTCTAATTTTAGAATACATGCTACCAACACGCTTTGTCTATTTTCTAAACATGAGTCTTTAGAATAGGTTAGTAGTTTCTTCCCATACTTTTAAAATGCCCTATAATCACTTCCTACTCAGGGATCCCTGGGTGGCTCAGGAGTTTAGTGCCTGCTTTCCACCCAGGGCGTGATTCTGGAGTCCCAGTATTGAGTCCCACATCAGGCTCCCTGCATGAAGTCTGCTTCTTCCTCTGCCTATGTCTCTGCCTCTCTCTGTGTCTCATGAATAAGTAAATAAAATCTTTAAAAGAAAATCACTTCCTGGGATCCCTGGGTGACGCAGCAGTTTGGCGCCTGCCTTTGGCCCAGGGCACGATCCTGGAGACCCAGGATCGAATCCCACATCGGGCTCCCGGTGCATGGAGCCTGTTTCTCCCTCTGCCTGTGTCTCTGCCTCTCTCTCTCTCTCTCTTTCTGTGACTATCATAAATAAATAAAAATTTAAAAAATTTAAAAAAAAAAGAAAATCACTTCCTACTCACACCTTGCAGAAGTGTCATTTATTTCCGCCTGGTTATAATGTTATTCTGTAACATTTGTATAAGTTATATAGGGGATCAGTGTTACGAGTTCAGAGAACTTTACATTTTCAATTAAAATCATGTCAACCAAGATCATCTTGATTTTCTTAATATGTTATATTTGGGTCAAAAGCAGCTGAAGTGAATTTCATCTCATTTTAATGAGGCATTTTGTTTCTACTACAGGCATTGTAAACTCATTATTGCTTCTGGTTACCATTCCTTCTAGGAAGGAAACAAAGGTGTTTCTTAAAGGTGTCATGATTAGAACTGAACTGAGGCCATCTCAACATCCCAAATCTAGAACTGGAGGCCCTTTCTCGTCAGTCTATGAGCCTCTATTGGAAGCATAAACTGACCTGGGGTCACTTTGAAAAAGACAAGGATTACAAGAGTGGACCAGGAATTATCTGGGAACCTGGATGAGATCCCAAGGGTTTTCACGGGTCCTTCCCTCTGCATCCGGAGTCCTGCCATTCCAGACACAATATAACAGCGTACCTTAACAAAGCGGAACGCAGGCCCTGGGGTCAGGATGACATTCTCATTGTTGAGCTGATATTCCATGTACTTTTCTAGACCCTCTTCCTCGTAGATTTTCCTGCCGTCCATCATGTTGAAAAGAGCCCGGGATGACACAGCGATGGTGATAGCATTCTTGGGTTTGGGCTACAGAGAAGGGCGCCATTGGGAGGAAAGTCAGCCACACAGATGGAAGGGATCAGGAAAGGGGTTCATGCCAAGGCAAGGTGGGAAGAAAACAGCAAGGCCCCTGTTGGAGCCCTGGGATGCTGGAGACAGCCAAGGGCTGGGATTCCCTCCAACTCCTAAGGCTGCATGGGTAGGGGAGAAGCTGGGCAGGACTTCCTACACATTGGAGAGGAGGGAGGCTGGGGGAAACTGAGGCTTGCAGGGTTGAGTGGAGGGGAGTCTCAGATACCAGGTGGGTGGACCCTTCTCACCGGTCGGGGGCGCGAGCAGCTCGGGATCTTCTCATACAGAGTTTTCACCGAGGCCCAGTAGGCTTCCTCCTCGTCCTCCTCTTCCTCCCGTTGGTGCTGCCGAGGTGGTTGAGGCAGTTCAGACAGACAGTCGCGGTCCAGCTGGGAGGAGTAGGTGGATCTGCGCTGGGAATACGACTTCCATTCGGTGGGGGGCGTGCGTGGGTAATCCCGCAGCTGCGATGACTCCCGGGAGTCGCGGATATCCCGCACGATGCCGTGAGCCCAGGCTTCGGGATTCTCATGCATCCTGGTGCTGCGCCGGGATGAGCTATGGGACTCCGGGGGAGTGGGAGGACGCGTGTCGAGGGGCATGGGCGGCGTGGATGGCAGAGGTGGCGTGGGCGGAGAGGCCTGCTCTGACAGCTGCTCTGGGGACTCGTGCTGGCTAGGGGAGGCAGATGAAGTCCGGGAGGTCGTGGAGCTATTGGGGAGCTGGAGCAAGAAAGTGAGTCTGCATTAGATGCGTATCTGTGCCCATCTCTAACCAGGAGGAGTCAAGGAGCCTTCCCCTCCCCTCTACCCATTCATAGCCCTTAACTTGATCCTAGTCAATCCTAGCTCCTTTCAGTGGGGCTTGAAGGGGCTCAGATGTTTCAAGGCCCCAGTTATTGGCTATTTCAGTTACATGGACACAGAGATAGACGGTTCTTATTTCCCTCTACCTTCCCCCGTCAGCACCTCAAGCTTTTTTTTTTTTTTTTTTTTTTTTTTCCTTTGGAGTTGATAGGGCACAGGTCTTCTTCCTTGCTTGCCCTTAGGGAGCTGGCACTTAGTTTGCAACGTTTGTTGCTTCCTTTGCATTTGCTCAGAGACCTCCAGGTAGGATGGAGGGCTTGAATACAGGTCCTTGCTCACCACTGCCTTCATCTGTGACCTCCAGTTAACTCTATGAGCAACTAGACCAGACGTTCCCACCAGCAGACTCCACAAAACACCTGGAGGAACCTCTCTCTACATTGCCCTCTGATTAATGCCATGATTGCTGGGAAGGTTGGTGGATTGGAGAACCAAGCATCTCTCCATTGCCTTCAGAACTCTGTGTGCCTTGGAGCACCTGGGTGGCTCAGTGGTTGAGCATCTGCCTTTGGCTCAAGTCTTGATCCTGGGGTCTAGGAATCAAGTCCCACATTGGGCTCTGCATGGGGAACCTGCCTCTGCCTCTGCCTCTGTCTCTGTGTCTCTCATGAAAAAATAAATAAAATCTTAAAAAAATAAAAGTAAAGAAAATAACTCTATGTGCCAATGGAGCTCATTTGGAGAGAATCATCTTCCTAAGTAAAAAAGAAGAATTCTAGAGAAAAAATACCTTTACGAAGGTGTGCAATGAATTATTAAGCATCTATATATTATTTCAGTTTTTATGACTGTTTCATGTGTTTCAAAAGGCATATTTTTGGTTAGACTATTAAGCCACTTTTCACAGAGATACATGTTTCCTAGTGGCTAGGTCTGTGTCATTCTCTCTCCCTGTATCAAAAACTTGATCTCAAAACTAACATTTTCTTTTCATGGGGCCAGGCCTAGTTAAGGGACCAAAACAACACACAATCTAACACTTTTCAACAATTTATCTCTTTTGTTGATTTTTCCACTCCATCTTCTAAGGTTTGATTATTCAGTAAATAGTTGTTAAGGAAGGAAGGAAGGAAGGAAGGAAGGAAGGAAGGAAGGAAGGAAGGAAGAAGAAAGAAAGGAAAAAAGGGAGAAGCCAAAGGGCTTAATCATTAAGTGTACAGCTTATAGACCTAGTGACCCTGGGCTTTAATCTACCTCTATTAGTGTTATTAATGTGAGATCTTAGGTAAGTTACTCTGTGTCAATTTTCTCAACTTAAAATGGGGCTTATGGGGTTTTTGTTTGTTTGTTTTAATGATGATTGAATTAGCTAAAACATGAAGTACATAGAGGGGCCTGGCACATAGAAAGCATCAATAAATGTTAACTATTATCATTATATCATGTTCTCCATAATTTTATATCCATCTCTACCTTAAGACTGGTGCTCTTGCTTCTGGGTTCGTCTATTGATGGACCTCTGGTAGATGGGCTCTGTGAAGTTCGGGACCACTGATTTCGCACAAGGAACCCTCGGGAATCAGTCTTTGGCAATGATAATTCCTGTGATCCCTTTGGAGGAGACAAGAGACCCAGGGGTGTAACACCCCATCACCCACTCCTGCCATGCACATGCCTACAGAACAACTACTTCAAGCTGAACATAGCAGAGCCCAAAGAGAAGGTCCTTGTCCTATATGGCCTTAACTCAACCTTGGCCCTTACATGCTATTCTAGCTCTGGCCCAATCCTAAACTCTCTGAGGAGCAAAAAAATAGAGATCCACCTGGAGGAGAATCCAAAACTAAGAAACAAATCTGATGTCTCATATTTTTTCACCTGTGGCTCTTCTTAAATGGAAGATGGCAGAGTTGACCATTTTTCTTCCCTTTTTCTCATTTTCTCCCTTAAGGTTAAGCCTGTTAGCTGAAGCTAGGAAGACATATATATTTACCATTTTTGAGCACACTACAAAGATGAGGGCAGCTAGCACCTAAGTGAGGCTGCAGCAGGGCTCCCAAGCAGCTGCCTAAGAGGGAATAGAGCATTCTATAGCTTTTCCTTTGGGAGGAATCAAACTGGAGGACCCTATGGAGAGGCAAGTGGAAGAGTTTCTATTCCCCATATCCTTCCCCTCACCCAGATTGCCTGTGGCTCCCCTCCAAAATCAGTAGTTTGATCTCTGCTCACCCTGATCATGGTGATCTGCCGGCCCTGCTCCCACAACAGGCACATGTGAATATAAATACGTATTGTGCGGCAAGGGCCAAGAGGTACTGTTCCCTCAGCTGCACAAAGGCAGCGTCTACACGACGAGTGACCTCGCATGGGGCAACATCTCAGCAAGTGATTCGGATTGACTGCACGCCTCATCTGAAAGATTGTGCAGAAAATGGTCAATGCGATGGCCAGACTCCCCTGCCCTCCCTGATTCGAACAAAGACCAGTCTCCTCCCATAGGCTGAGCAGAGAATGTAGCTGTGGTTTCTAATTATATATTCTACATGAACATGGGGATGTGTACTGGTGGGGAAAGCAGGGACCAGCTTCTCCTAGTTTGTCCTTAGCCTCTCCATGAGGATATTAGATATCCCTTAATAGAAATCTTGGAAGCTCAGTCTTATCTTCCAGAACGTCCCTGCCCCCTCAAATTTTCTGTTATGCTTTCTGCTCTGTTATTCTCTACCAACTCTTAAGAGGTCAGCTCACCTGAGTGCTCAGACGAACTCCTGATTTGTCAGAATCCTTTCTTTTCTCTGTGTCTATGCTGTCTTTTGAGTTCTTCGATCCAGTCTCATTCTTAATATGGAAACAAAGAATGTTTATTAATTAATCACAGGAGCATAAGAAACCTTGGGTTTGGGAATAAAAGGATAAACAAAAATTAGAATTTGTCTCTTTGCCAATATAAAAAAACATATGTACATATATATGTATATACATGTATGCATTTTAGACATTTTCCATCTTGTTCTAAGAGGCATAAATAAAAATAATACATATCAGAGAACTATATAAACAATTTTTAATATATAAATGTGTTGGTTTATAGATTTGAGGCATGAGGCATTTATCATTTTAAAAAATGATGCCAGAGGAAATACTGTGGGATGACTTTTCAGAGCTCAGTAGGACTTTGATTTAAATGTGAAATTGCTCATACAGAATAACATTTATTTTCTCTACTACTCTAAAGATTGCTACTTAAGGAACTTTTCGTTTGGCCATGAAACTTCTTTTGTTTCTTTTCTTAATAAACCTGAACTCCAATCTTCTGTGGATCTAAGCCTCACCTATATTAGCTGGATTTTTAAAATCAAGGTTATTAATCCTGTGCAGATCTATTGACAGTCCTACCTTCTGTACATATTTTCTAATTGTTCATACCAGCTAGGATGAAAAGAGGTTTCTTGTGAACAAGCTAAGAGGGAAGACTAGTTAGGCGAGAACAGGGAGATAATTCATGTCATGGTCACTATTCAAATATGTTTATTTTCAACTGCGGGAAATATCATTGTATTGGAACATTATTTGTATTGTTTCACGCTAACTCAGTAGCTATAATGTGATCAAGACTAGTGTTAATTCCTATTTTAAGAGTTCATCTTCTAATATGTATCAATGTGCTCAGGAGCAGCATGTGCATTATTTCCTTTTTGCATCAGTGTTAGTTGGACATTTGAGTCTGTGACTGCAGAGAATGGCAGAGGTGTGTGGTCCTAGAACTGATCCTGAAACCCTTCCAGCCATTCCTTACATCATCACCATGAAACCCTGTCACTTATAACTGTAAAAGATATTTAAAACTCAGTTCCTCTTCTCTGTCCCTATTATCATTGCCTTGTTCCAGATCTCAGATCATTATGGGCCTTCATTCTTAGAATTATAGACTTTTGATTAGGCTTCATAACCTCAAATCCTCCCTGATTTCTAGATCCATAGACCCCATCTATTTAAAGTGAAATTTATAAAACATAAATCCAATTATGCTTCATTTCTGGTACACTTGGTACACTCTTCATTCACTTTTTTTTTTTTATTGACCAGGAGCCTCATGGTGTATCCTGTCTACCTCCAACTTGCCCTCCACTGTACACTTTTATAGGTATGTTTGCTTGTGCTAAATGACTTGTATTTGCCTACATATCAACCTGTTTCCTTGTAACCTCCTCTTCTCTTTAATGTCCTTCAAAATGCATCTCAGCATGACCTGGGAGAAGTTGCACAGGCAACACATTCCTTTGTGTTGCCTGTGTTTTTTGTACGTACTTTTACTGAGCGCTGAATTGTACTTTGTTTTTGTATTCTCTTTCCTACTATGCTGTGCATTCTTCAAAGATAGAGTATTTTCACTTCTTGTCACTAACATATAAGCATATGCTCAATAAATGCTGAATTATTAGATTGACTTATCCTGAAGGGTTTTTTTTAAAGATTTTATTTATTTATTCATGAGAGATACAGAGAGAGAGAGAGAGAGAGAGGCAGAGACACAGGCAGAAGGAGAAGCAAACTCCATGCGGGGAGCCCAATGTGGGACTTGATCCTGGGACTCCAGGGTAGATCCCGGGACCCCAGGATCAAGCCCTGGGCCGAAGGCAGGCACTAAACCACTGAGCCACCCAGGGATCCCTCCTGAATGCTTTAATCCTCTTTTGCTCCACTTTTCATATTCTTTATTTTCTTTCCATTTACTCTGCTTGTAGTCAGTATATGAAATGATTTAATTGTTGCAGAACATTCCCAGAGGTAAGGATATTTACATTTGTTGATGTCTGCATTTTCTTAGCTCTATGGCAAGATTCTAGGACATTCAATTCACTCACCTTCTTTTTTTGTTTCAGAGATGTTTGACTCATTTCTTTTCACTCTTGAATTTCTTTTGTTGTTATGCAGGTTTTCCTCTCCCCAGCTCCATTTCCTGTTGTTTCTGTTGCTCTAAGTTTGCATTTAGAATGTCAAATTTATGACATCATATGTGATTCCATAGTAACAAACTGACTCTGAATATGTGACTATAAAAAAAAAACCAAGAGTATTTCTTCATATTTGAGTAATCCACTCATAACCGTTCTTAGAGATTTTAGGAAATGATTTCTAAACAATGTTAAAATTTTTAATATGAAGCAATATCAGTATCATTGCTTCTTTCTTTTTAAACATTACTATATTACTCATCATATAAGCCCCACTGTGGCTGTACATTTTCTGGCACTGCCAAAATGAATGGTAAACTTGTTTGTGGACCCAATCATGTATTATTGTTCATCCTGACAGATTTTGGAGAACTTTCTACATCTGCAAATTATTTTTGACAGCTAAGATTTCATTATACGTGGCGTTTAGACTTGTCTTTTAGCTTTAGTGTCGGGTGTCTTTCACAATGCCAAGACCTGTCACGAATTTAAAGTCCTCTCCCTATGGCCAGATATAGTAGTAGAATGATACTTGCACTATCTTCCCCACCATTTGCCCTATCCTTGAACTTTTAAACATACATTTGTCCCTCTTGTATACACAAGAAAATATGTAAAATCCTGCCCCAAACTCTGGTTTACAGGGTCTTCTAATGTAATGTATTTTATAGCTCTGATTTTAACTTCACCCAAGCTTTAGCTAAAAGACTCACATACCAGCCTGAGTTGGTCAAACCATCATGGACAAAAGCAAATTTCCACCTCTCTTAATTGGAGTTGATGGCTTTGTTTGAAAATCAGAAGAAGTTTTTGATAGCTGTAAGCAAAGTTATCCAAGGGGTCTTCTAGATGGTAAAACATGCAGACTCACGTTTAGAGGACCTGAGTGTGAATTCCTTCTCTACTGTCCCCCTACATCCCGGCCCCTGCCATTACTTCACTGTGATCCTAAACAAGTGGTTTAATCATCCTAAATCTCAATTTCTGTATTTATAACATGGAGAAAATGGTGGTATCAACATCAAATGGTAGTTGAACTAAGATGAAGTTCTTAAGACAGTGCCTGATATTTATAAGTGATTAATAAATGTTCACTATTACTGTTTTATTCATAATTCTACTGTAGCTATAGTAGAGAGTTCAAATAGAAATCTCTAATCTCCAATGCAATCTGTTTGAAGGAACAGAAGTTTTAAAATACTCACAGTTCATATACACGTATAATCAATCAAATGTCAGCTTGGTGATTCTTCCCATATCCTAAATTCTAGCCATACTAGTAGAGACAGAGCAAGGAGGGCAGGCTGGGAGGTGGAAATTGATACAGTAGCAGTTAGGAACAAAAGCTAGAGAGCTCTGAGACTTGTGTTCTACAAAACATAGGAGGAAGATTTTGCAGAGATTAGGGAATGAAAAAGTCTTTGGTTTCTGACTGGTCCTTCTGATCTACAGCCAATATCAGCTTTTGCTTCTGGTCCTTTCCATGACTCTTTCATGCAAATCAGCATCCATATGTTCAATAAGTTCCTTGATTATTGGTCTTTTCCCATAGCACACAGCCTAGCATAGAATATCAGCCTCATGAGTGTTTTGAATTATTTTACGTGCTGAGATTTAAATGTATCATTTTGTTCTGAGTGCTGAGGATGATGTTAAATAATTGTTTTTTTTTCAGATTTCCTAATTTGCTTTTATTTATTATTTTCTGATTATTAACTTTGTTATTGAGCACCAAAAATTATACATACATGTAGGCAGCTGTGTTAGTCAGTGTTCTCTAGAGAAATAGAACCAATAGGAGATATACAGGTATATAAGAAGTCATTTCTTATGGAAACTGATTTATGTAATTGTGAAGGCTGGGAAGTCACATAATATTCCATCAACAAACTTGAGAACCAGGAAAACGAGTGATATAATTCAGTCTAAATCAGAAGGCCTGAAAACTAAGGGAGCTAATGGTGAACTCTCAGTCCAAGGTCAAAGGCCTGAAAACCCGAGGGACAACTGGTTTAAGACCCAGAGTCTGAAGGTATGAGTCTTAGGAACTCTGATATCTGAGGGCATAGGAGAAAATGGATATTTTAACCTCAAGAAGAGAGACAGAATTCACCCTTCTTCCACCTTTTCTGCTCTATTTCAACCCTCAGTGGATTGGATGATGCCTGTCTACATTGGTGAGGGTGGATCTTTCTTACCCAAGTCTACAGATTCAGATGCTAATCTCTTCCAAAAACATCCTCACATACACACTCAAAATAGTGTTTAACTGGCTGTCTGAGCATCCCTTATCCCAGTCCAGTTGTAACATAAAATTAACCATCATAGCAACATATCTTCTGCTTGTCTTAGATTGTTTCTCCATGAATTCAACCTTGGTAATTAAGCTCAAGATGCTGCAAAGTTCTGACATTGCCATTCACCCTTCTCAGATCACCCAAAATTGGTTTTTATAATGAAATTTTAATTGTCAGTTCTAGTTGTGGATAAAATTTTTGTTTTTTTAAAAAAAGACTTTTTAGGATATCACAAACATGTCTAAGTAGGTATTCTCCATCTATTTTTGGCAAATGTGTTTTGATTCTTACCATGGTTACTGAGAGGAATATACCCATTCCCTTGACAGAGCTAAGAAGACATTGCAGAATCATTTATGGGACATGATTCCTACTTGGCCATCCTTCTGCTATTTCTCATTTTCTTATGAAATTGTAATATTAAGCCAAATTTCTGGGGATATTAGTAAACTCTGCTTTAGCCAGGAGATTTTCATAATGTAGGGTGCATATTGAGCAATGCAACTAGGCACCAGTATACTGGGAAGACTGAAGAATCTTTTTCTTCACCATGTCCACCCTGGTCTATTGAAATTAATATTGTAGAAAGTGGCTCTATTGCCTTCATAGCTTTTCTTCCCTGAGTGTAAAGTCACAAAAGTCACTAACTTGTCAGAATGTCACATTTATTAATATTTTAAAATGTTTATATGTATGTAGAGAAACAGGTTCAAAGATAATGAAATTTAGTGAAAATTATAGACTTAAAAAAAAGAAATAATCTGTAAACTCAGTATCCTGATAGCCATAATTACAGTTATATTCTTCCAAAGTTTTTTCATTCATTTACCTGAAGTTTAATCTTTCTTTCTTTATAAAATATTATTGGAATTATATAGTATATATAATTCAGTATCTTGATTTTTTCTAGGTAATATTAAATAGGTATTTTCATGCTATTACTTACTTGGTCTGGCTAATCATCAATTTAATGAATCAATATGCTCTAGAGTGGGTCCACTACAATTTGTATAAGTATTTTGCTGGTATTGAATATTTAGAGTATCTCCAGGATTTTGCTCTTAAGAGATATTTTCCCGAGTATCTTCTTTCTCATCTAAAATAAAATTTCTTAATACAAAATCTTTCCACAGTGACTAGTAGATTCAAACATGTATTTGAGTGGGCTCATCAGAATCCAGGTGCTCATGATGGAGCTTCACCTATGTTCAAGACGGGTGTAAGCAGATGGCATTTATTTTGACCTGACTTTATTTATTGTCTTCTCTGGCATCACTATCCTGAAAGTAATTCATGAGAAAGGACCTGTATACCCTTTCCATTGCTGTCTTCCTGCTGCCCAGAACAATTACTAGGAGGTACCACAATACACATTTCTTAAATAAATGCATCAGTCCTTGAAGGAATGCATGGCAACCATAGCAGAATATTGTGTTAACAGTAGTGATGAAGATGAAAAGAAGTGGTTTCCCATACATTTTGAGAAGACCCATAAGATCAGTGAGTAGAAAGTGGAAGTACAAAAATGCTTTTTTTCTTCCCTATCTTTTTAAGTTCTTTGTCTAGAGACCAGAGGTTCTTAAAAACAAACATGCATCGGAATTGCCTGGATGGCTTACTGAAACAGGATTGCAGTAGGTGAATGGTTATTCAAACATCCGTACTTCTCAGCAATACAAATAAACAAACTGATTGATTCACACAACCACCTGGATGACTCTCCAAAGAATTGTACTGAGTGAAAAAAGCCAATCCACAAAAGTTATATTGTTTGATTCCCTTATATAACATTGCTGAATGATAAAATTATACAAATGGGGATAATAGTGGCCGGGGGTTAAGAAGTAGGTGACAGCAAGAGGGAAGTGGATATGGCTATAAAAGGCAACATGAGAGATCCTTATGATGGTAGAAGTACTCTGTATTTTAACTTGACTATATCAATGTCGACATCCTGGCTGTGATACTATAGTTTTACAAAATATTGCCATTGGGATATATTGGGCAAAGGGTGATGAGATTGTTCTGTATTATTTCTTACAATTGCCTACGAATCTGTAATTATTTCAAGATTTTAAGAAGTTTACTTAATTAAAAAATACACACAGATTGTTGGGCCTCATTTCCAGGGTTTGTGATCATTAAGTTGGGATTATAGGCCAAGAATCTGAATTTCTAACCAGTACCTAGATGAAGTTGATGTGGGTTTGAGAACCACACTTTGATAATCACTGCCCAAGAATAGTTAGGAATTCTTAGTACTCATTATAGCTTCTAGCTAGCCCAATGATTCCATGTTAACTGGTTCAAATAGTCTTCTCTGTACCTTAAATTTTATCCGTTGTAGTAAAACCCACTGTCAGTAAAACTGCCTCTTGCATGGGCCCATCAGACCCCAAGTTACTCATGATGGATGGGGTTTCACCTCTGTTCAGCAGAGCCAAGTTTTATTGGCGAGGCTGCAAGCATTTGGTGAGCAATAGCTGTACCCACTGCCAGCCTCAACTGGAAAGGAACTATCCAAGCCAGAGGTTCATTCACATGCTTGGCTGCATGTTAGAATGACTTAGGAGCTTTTAAAAGTCCCACTGCCCAGACCATAACCACAGGCAGGCTTAATCGGAATCTCTGGATATAGGACCCACATATCAGCATCATTTGTGTTCAGCCAGAGGGCTGAGCCCTAGGATCTGAGTAGAATTTCTAGGTACCAATTCCCCTTCCCTCTACCTCCCACAATTTCCTTGGGTCCAGTTCCCCATGCTCTACAAAAGGCCAGGCAGCATTGTCCTTACAAAGCTGGCCTCTCAAACTAGAAAGCCCAGTTGTCTTTCACTTCTCCTTCTTCCTTATCTCAGGCTCTTAAAAAGTTACAGCTCTTTTCTCTCTGCATTTTTCCTCAAACACCAGGCCTTCTTCCATTCCATCAGCTTTAGGTTAAGTCTATCTTTTCAATGAGTTAAGCAAGAGTCTCTTTGCCAGCTTCCTAATGCACAGTATTATGTCCCTCTTCTCAAATTCATCTGTATGTAACCATTGGAGGTATCTTTCTAAAAAACTCATAGAATTTTTCACTCCCTTATTTAAAACCCTTTGTGTGGAGCCATTATTTTTGAAGGAATAGATTTCAGTTAGATTAGTCTGATATGCAAGGCTTTCCATAACTTAGCCCATACCCACTCTACACCTGCTTCCCTCACCTTAGATAACTCAACTTATCCTACAAAATCCTTCTCAATTTTCTTTTTAGAAAACTGCTTGAGACATAATTAACATGCTATACAATATCCTTTTAAAGTATATAATTCAAAAAATAAAGTATATAATTCGTTAGTTTTTAGTGTATTCATAGAGATGTCAACCATTATTATAGTTAATTTTAGAATATTGTCATCATCTCCTATATACCCATTTCCAGCATGAAGTAATCACTAATCTCCTTTCTGGGCAGCCCATTTTACAGATCTATGCACCACTCTCTCATAGAGTTCTGAGTTTAGGATTAAGACTGAGCTGGGTTCAAATCCTACTTCTGATGGTCAGTATCTTTGGACCACTTAGTTTATTCAAATTTCAGTTCTGTTGACCTCCAAACTGGAATAATATCTATCTGTCAGAGAGGTTGTAAAGATTACTGATAGCATAATAAGGTGCCTAGCAATAATGCGTGTTAATTATCATTTTGTTTTGATGAATTATGAACAGAACTTTGCATAAAACATTACTATGACCTATGACCAAAGCTTTACTAATAAGGCAAGTTATTGAAAATGAGACTATGTGGCCTGATGATATATTTCAAATCAAGACTATTAGAATATTTGATATAGTAATCCATGGATACCATCCATATTACAAAGTAAACAGTTTGGGGAATATCAGGCCTAAGATTAGTCAACACAGATGTACCTCGTTGAGATAACAGAGGGGGGTTGTGGAGAAAGGGAAAGACTCAGGTTTTCCATTGTCTCCATCTGCCACTTGAATCAGCTTGCTGTTTTCATTTTCTACTGCCATATGACAAATCCCGACTCATTTAATGGCTTAAAACAATGTCAATTTATTATCTCACAGTTCCGCAAAACAGAAATCTAGATAGGCTCATTTGGGTCCTCTGCTCAGGGTCTCCTAAGGCTGAAATCAAGGTGTTAGCCAGGCTGGGCTCTTATCTGGAAGTTCTGGGGAAAAATCTACTTCCAAGCCCATTCATGTTGTTGGCAGAATCTAGTATCTTGTGATTGTGGGACTGAAGTCCAAGTTGTTGGATTTTGGTCAAGGGTTATTCTCAGCTCCTGGAGGCCATTCTCAGATTCTTGCCCCACGTTTTCCATCTCATTAATAGAGAACCTGCCTTGGTTGAATTTTTCTCATGTTTTGAATCTTGCTGCCTTTTTCTTATGTTACCAGACAGAAAACTCTGTTTTTAAGGAATTCACATGATTAGATTTTGCCTACCCGGATAATCTCCTTTTCAATTAACTCAGAGTCAACTGGTAAGTAACCTTAATTATAGCTACAAAATCCCTTTTTCCATATACAATAACGTAATCATGGGAGTAATGTCCCATTGTATTCACAGGAAAGGGAATTATTCAAGGATGAGGGTGGGCTTTTTTTTTTTTTTTTGTGGACAAACCATCTTAGACTATTGCCTACAACATTCATTTAACTGACTTGACCTTAATGAGCTTTCAATTTTGAACTAAATGAATAAAATCTAAGTTTGCAAATTGATGATCACCATCATCTTTCTGGGGATATGGGCTAACTAGGGCTGCTCTTGGCACTTCATTTAAAGACATTTCCTATTTTTTGAGAGTATGAGGCTGAGAAAAGTAATATATAAAGCATTGTTTGAGCCTATTTCTAAGTTCCTTGGATTCATGTCTTTGGACATTTTTGGAGGAGTGGTGGACACTTCTCTATAGATTTTTGAGGCTGGCATGGAACAGACTTGGAAGCACCTTGACACCTAAATAGGGAGTTTATATACTTAATTTGGGTTTTTTTTTTGGAATAATCCTAAAAAAGAAATGTGATAATAAAGTACTTTATGTTTCTTTGCTCCTTCCTATAGACATGGAAGCATTGCTTATGAATGAATATTCTTTAAAGTATATATGAGTTATCAGTGTTAGTTTTGGAGTAAAACCTCTGTTTAAGCCGGGACACCTACACCCCGATGTTTATAGCAGCAATGTCCACAATAGCCAAACTGTGGAAGGAGCCTCGGTGTCCATTGAAAGATGAATGGATAAAGAAGATGTGGTTTATGTATACAATGGAATATTACTCAGCCATTAGAAATGATAAATACCCACCATTTGCTTCGATGTTGATGGACCTGGAGGGTATTATGCTGAGTGAAATAAGTCAATCAGAAAAGGACAAACATTATATTGTCTCATTCATTTGGGGAATATAAAAATTAGTGAAAGGGAATAAAGGGGAAGGAGAGAAAATGAGTGAAAATATCAGTGAGGGTGACAAAACATGAGAGACACCTAACTCTGGGAAATGAACAAGGAGTAGTGGAAGGGGAGGTGGGTGGGGGGTTGGGGTGACTGGTGATGGGCACTGAGGGGGCACTTGGCGGGATGAGCACTGGATGTTATGCTATATGTTGGCAAATTGAACTCCAATAAAAAAAATAAAAATAAATAAAAAATTAAAAAACAAAACAAAACAATAAAACAGAAACCTCTGTTTAAGATCTAGACCTGCTATTCACTACTTGGTTAATCTCAGATAAGTTCTTAATGTCTCTAAGCCTTGTTTTTCACATTTATAAAATGGGCCTGTAACACCTAGTTTCAGGGTGTTTTAGGGAGAAATATATGGGCAATACATGTAGCATGTTTGACTAAGAGTACCCGGTTCTGTGGCTAAGTCATGCATAATATTTTGCAGATATTCTCATCAGGAAGTGCAGTCTGTTTCCCATTCCTTGAATTCAGGTCTGCCTGCGACGTGCTTTATCTTATATAATGCTGGGGCAGTAACATTGTATAAGTGCCAAAACCCAGGTCTTCAAAGGTTTGCAGTGACTACCTTTTTTTTTTTTTCCTTTTTGAGATACAAATGCCATAGGAATGGTTTGAAATCTTTATGAATTAAGAGACACTTTACACATTTTATACTATTTGCTACTTTTCAACTACCAAGCAGAGTAAAGCAAATTGTCCAAAGTCACAAAATAGACAATTGGTAGAATCAAGATTCTCAGTCCTACCTGTCTAAAGCTTCAGTGACTAACTGCTTAATTGAACTTCCTCTTGAGGGAGCTTCTCCAATACCAAGGTTAACAACACCTCAATCTGAAATCCTATGCAGTTAATAAAATAGTCTAGAGAATGAGTCTTCATATTTGTAAATATAAACCTTATCAGTTGAGACCATGTCTTTACAGGTCTGAGAGCATGATTAAGGAGCAGCTTATCATATCAACCCTATTCATAGTATATATGGAGAGTACTCTTGCTGAAAGCTGATAAATGGAAATTCCTTATTCAAAATATTGACTGGAGGCCAATGTGCATATTTACTAGGCTCTACCTAGATGACTTTTAAAGTCAGCCTTCCACCTACGCAGGTCATGGCTGCATCATACATTGTTCTGAGAAGGCTCTTCAGAGAGGAGTATGTCATTCAGAATTACTAGGGAAGAATAAGTTGTTTTTCAAGTTCATATTTCTTGGATCAGTCCATCTTGATTACCCACATGACTCAGGGGTTACCATGAATTCAAATGGCCAGAGAAATCTTTCTGTGGGACACTGGAATGGAATATGTCCGAAGGATTGGGAAAGAATTAAAAGAAAAGAAGAATACTTGTACTTTAGAAAATAAGTTTTAAAGGTTATCCTGGGGGAGTCTTAAAGGTAAAAATACTCTATAAAACATAAGGCCTTGAAAAATAAAAGTACCACTTAGTTGTGTAGATTAGGGCTTTGGGTTTCAATCTTTTCATCTGTAAAATAGGAATTAGATGCATATATACATCTCACAATTGTGCTGTAAAACTTGAATGAAATCATGCAAGTCAAAGCACAGAGCATAGTTCACAGTAAGTTCTTAATAACACATGCCTCCAAGACAACTTCCATTTAAAAATCTGCATGTCGAACAGGGAGGAAAGGTCAATTGGAAGATGGCCAAAGGGCCTGAAAATCAGGCAGGCAAAGTAGAAATTGGTGACCACTTTCTTATAAAGGCAAAGGAGCTTGGTATCCCTGTGAAATCAGGGTCTTGCTTTTTTAAAGAAAATCATGAGGAGTTTTTTCCACTTTTCATTTGGCTTAGGCAAAGTGGGCCATGCTCACCTTTTTTTCTCCATCCTGCCTTCAACACTCACTTTCCTAAGTAAAGTTAACAAATGATCCCATTTCTCCCATTAGTAACAGCCATTAGCAGGAATGTTCGACACTCACCAGCATTAACCGAACCCTAATTAGCCAAATACTGCCTGCCACCCCCTTACAATGCACACCTTTCTTTCCCCATGCCTGCCATGGCTCTCCTAAAGGAAACATTTGGAAAACTCCCCTCCTTAGCCCACTCTCCCTCACATCATTAATCAGCTTGCTATGCCTCATCCAAGGGAAAAAAAAAAAAATTATCCAGTTTCCTGCTGCATGCCGGTCAGATGAACCAAGTGCTAAATAGGACTTCAGTATGTGCCCTCCTTATGTTGAGGGCACGTAACTGCCGCACCTGGAACTCCTGTGTGTTAAAGAGGACGTATTTTGGATTTCACAGCAGCCGTCTGAGCTGTCTGGTTCTGTGTGATATTCTGATGCTTCTGTTTTCCAGAGTCAAGTTTTGAGTAGAACAAAGCAGGGAAATGCCTCCTGGCCTTCAGGACTTTATCAGCTTGCTCAGAAAACCCAAAATCTGAGAGGGACTGTAGGGACTGAGGGGCTTTCTCTATTAGGTATCAAAAAAAAAAAAGGAAGAAAAGAAAGAAAGAAGAAAAGAAAGAAAGAAAGAAAGAAAGAAAGAAAGAAAGAAAGAAGAAAGAAAGAAAGAAAGAAAGAAAGAAAGAAAGAAAGAAAGAAAGAAAGAAAACAACAAAGGGAATGGCTGAGACACCTACTAATACACACACTCATCACACTGTCCCTGCATTGTCCTCAGGTTATTTCATGTGTGGAGATGATGTGGTTTTTGGAGTAATGTTGTTGGGACTGGGAGATGACTGCCAGAAAGAATTCTTGAGAGGCCTTCGGCGCAAAAAGGTGGTTTCATTAAAGCATGGGAATAGGACCCATGGGCAGAAAGAGCTGCTGCCACAAAACTGTGAGGAGCAACTGATTATATACTTTGGGGTTGGGGAAAGAAAGGGTAGGAGAGGTCCCCCAGGGGTTTTCACATGCTAAAGAAGACTCAAGGGATCCTGGAGGCTTTGCTATTGTCAAACCAAGTTATTTTACCCTCTTGCAAGACATTACATGTAGGACAGTTGGGGATTTTCTGGAGGAAACTTGTACTCTGCCTGGCTCAAATATTTGTCAATGGGCAGCAGGTTTATAAGCACATCTAATGTTATCTGTGTTTTCTTCTGCCTTTGTTTCCCACATCAGAGATGGCAGTCCCAGGTGCTTCATTTCCAGCCACCAGGAGCTCCCAAGCAAGCATGCTTACCTCAGTGAGACAGGCAACACATTGCTGAGAAAACAAACAGCTTTGTCATCTGCAGGCTTAGCGTTGAACATTAGTGCTGCCACTGCCCAAGGGCCTCTGTGAGTTGCTTAACCCCACAGCCTGTTTCTTCCTTTGTGAAATAGGAATGATAATTATACTGACCTCCTAGAGAGACAGGAAATGCAGAACGTGGAGGGTGAAGCACAGTGCCTGGCACAGAGCAGGCACTCAGTAACCATCCCCTTTCCAGGGACCCTGACTCCTTACTCACCTGCATAAACAAATTTCAGGGGCTCTGGAAGGATTTTATCTGGACCGTGTGACCACCTAGAGAGGGCCTTGCCCTGAACTTCAGTGCCCCATGAACAGGAGACTAGGAGGCTTGTCTCTCTGTTTTCTTTTGGCTTGTTTTTGATTTGGGGTCTGTGTGATTTCCTGGTGAGAAAATATGTGTGTTTGCTATTTAAGGAGCAAACAGCTTGTTTCTAGAGGTCCTCCGCTCCCCTCCCCCTTGGTATTATTGCAAAATATAGGTCAATGACAAATGTCCCTTGGTGCATCACAGCTCAGAGTAGAGTCCTGAATCCACTCCAGCTTGCATTTGGTGTTTTTGGTAATGCATTTGGACTAAATTGGTGTTTGTGACATTTTTTGGTTTTTGGTTTTTTTAGTTAGTCCCCTCTGCTGGCCACTTCCTCCTCCCCATTAAAACAAAAAGCTTGCTTCTATTCCTGTGTTCTTATTCCTGTCACTGGTACGACCATCCTTCCAGTAGCTCAGGTAAAATCTGTCCTGCCTCTTACTCTCTGTCATATTAGGTCAGGTCACTTCTTAGCATCTTTTAGCGTGATTTCCTTAATATCTTCAAGACCAGCCACACCCCCAAATGCATGTTCACTGTCATACTCTATTCCCTTCCACACCATTCGGTGCAGCCTCCACCCTAAGCACTCTGGTTTATAATTATTTTTCTTTTCCACTAGTCTGTGATAAACCTTGGGGGACAGGGCCTGTGAATTAATCATCTCTGTATCTCCACTGCCTTGTACAGTGTTTGAAGTAAATGTTTCCTGGATGAATTAAAAAATGAATGTCAAGACGTTGTGTCCCCTGGAAAGACTTTCAATGTCAGAGGTCAGGCTAGCATTTGAGGAGGTGGTTTCTGTGATCCTATAATTAGATCCCAATCCTATTTCCACCAACATGAGGCTTGAATGACATTGTACCTATTTGGGGTTTTCCAACTCTCGGCCAGATGTCCTCAGTGATTAATTAGTCTACTTGATAGCCTGACAGAGTCTATTCTAAATAAACAGAGGTGTCATTGCTGCCTGATGATCAGTGTGATGATTCAACATTTCCATAATTGGATTTATTCTCTTCCTCTAATATCTTTTCTTCATTCTGTGTTTCTTATGCTGGTGAGCTCTGTTACCTGAGCAGGAGCACAAGAGGCATACAAAGCTTCTCCTAGCTCTGCTATCCAGCCATTTATTTGGTCAGTTTTACTGATTCAACTTTCACAATATCTCTTGAACCTGTCCCCTCCTCTGGTTTCAGCCCTCATCACTTCTGACAGGAACTTCTGAACTAAGTTCACTGATTTCCTCAAGCAGAGGTGACTACTTCTAATTTTGGGTCACCACTATGCCAGTAAATATCTCTACCAGCACAAGGTGTTCATGAAGTTGTTTAAATTCTTGCTATTGTACTGTGAACTGATTGAGAGCCAGAATTAGGTTCATTGAGTAAATGCATGATATAGTTGATTTCAATGTAATTTGAAATTTACAGATAAGTAAATACTAAAAGCAACTCTTGAATTCCCTTTATTCAGATTCACTGACTATTTATATTTTATCCTGTTTACTTCTCTTTCCCTTTCTTCCTCACTCTTCCTGGATAGATAGATGATAGATAGATAGATAGATAGATAGATAGATAGATAGATAGATAGAGGTTTTTTTGATGATTTGGGAGTTGGATAAACTGTGCCCCCTTATACCCCTAAATATTTCAGTGTGCATTTACTAATATAGGATGTTCTCTTGCATAACTGCAATGTAGTTATTAAAATCAGAAAAGTTAATATTGATATAATATTATTATCTAATCCTGGGCTTCTATTCCTATCTGGCAACTGACAGCATAATGTCTCTTATAGTTATTGTTTTTCTTGTCTAGGATCTAAGCCAGGATCACATGTTACACATTAGTTTATATGTATCTTTAATCTTCTATCAATGGTACCATTCTTCAGACTTTCTATGTTGTTTTGTTTTTGACTCTGCATTTTGAAAATTATTAGAAAAATATTCTTTAAAATGCTCCTCAGTTGGGTTTTTCTGACAGTTCCTTATCATTAGATTCAGGATACTTATTCTTGGAATAATGTCATTGAAGCAATATTGTGTCCTCCTCAGTGCATCTCATTAGGAGGATCACAATGTCAGTTTCTCTTAATATTGATGATTTTGGTTTGAAGATTTGGTTGAATTTGTGTCTTCCAGGTCTCTTATGACTTCGAGTATATAAAGATCTTATGGATATTTGAAGCATTTATGTACATGAACATTTTTATAGTTATGAGAAAACCACAAGCTTGATATGTTTTAATGTACAAATAGACCTTAAAATAATCCTTTTATATGCATAGGTATCTGTGAAATAAGTATTCAACTAAAATCCCATTACTTATATTCCTATGGAGGGAGTCAATTCTTTATAATTTTTTTACCCTGCTTTAAAAATAGCCTCAAGGGGGAGGGTATGTAACCCAGAATTATATTCCTCTTTTACTAATGGAGACAAGAAAAATTTGAAACCACCAAGCTAGTGGCAACTCTTACCAGATTCAGATGCTCCTTGGTGCTGCCCTATCATCATGTATATCCCTCTGTTATCAAACATATTACATGACACTTTGTCATTTTTATGTTTTCTCCTCTACAACATTTTGATTCTATTTTGTACTGTGATGCATGATACTGTCCTGCTTCATCATGGTCCTCAATAAATGTTTCCGAATGAATGCAGGATGGGTGATTAACTTCTGAAGTGGATAGCTTTCCCTTCTTTTAGGGTTTGTATAACCCATTCACTGCTGGACCTGATCTTATAATGTGATACTGTGGGATGGGAAAAAAGGGACATACATACATTTCTGAAATGGATCTGCAAGGTAGCAGGTGGATTATAAGCAAAAACATAATATTGAGAAACTGCTAGGTGCCAAATGACTGCTTTATGTGTTTATCTTATTTTAGCCTTACAGCCCAACTCTGTGATAAAGGAAATTGTATTTCACTTTGTAGGTTCAAGTTTCACAGAAGCTAAGTAACTTTCTGAGAAAGTAAAGGAACCAAATCTAAACTCTTGTTGGTCTGACTCCAAAATGTGAACTTTTTTTGCTACGTGATTCTGTCCACCACTGCTTGGATGCTCTCAGAGCTATGCTAGTTGGGGAAATCAAGAGGAACAGAGCTGAAAAGTTAGCTACCAATGAAGTTCTTTTGGGGGACATTGCCAAAATAAGTCAACTTAGTGAGTAAATATAGTAGTGAATACAAACAGCTTGCTGTATTGGGGAGGAAGTATGACATATCTGGTGAGACAGTAACCTTCTAAAAAAATTTCAGTTAATAGAGTATATGGTATTTGAGATATTTCAGATACCATCCAGCAATATGAACTCATTTTACAGACGAGGAAACCAAGGCCTAGAAAGAAGAAAGGATTTACCTAAAGCCCCATGGTATTGATGATGTAACCAGAGCCAACACTTTTTGTGTTCTGTCTTTTCTTATTATATCCAGCTAATCAGTCCATGCTATTCGTCTGCTTCAATTCTACAACAAAGCACTCAATTAGAATTAGCTTTATAACAAGCATCCAACAGGCACTAGAGATCCAAAGGCAGAAAAGTCTGGGATAAACAAAACATTTGCCTTTGTCTCTCTCTTTCTCTCAGTCTCTGTCTGTCTCTCCAATGGATAACCTCTTTCCCAAGTGCAGAGGTCAGAACATACCTGCGCATGAACATGGCCCCATCGTGTTTTGTGCCCATTACCGTGCATGTGTTCCAAAGCTCAATGTCATGTTATGCAGTGCCCACTGATAAATAGTAGGCAGAGAATGGACGAGAGTGATGATAAAGAGAGAGAAATTGTCCAGATGTTAGTAGCTCATAATGTTTTAATTTAGAGCAGTGCTTTTCCCCAATGCCATCACCAAAGGTTTGTCTTTGGTTTATTTGTGTTATCACAACAGTGACGATGGAGTTAAATGAAGCCTTTGAAAAGAGGATTTTTGCTTGTTTCATTTATATTCTACTGTTCTTTCATTAAACATTTCTAAATATCCACGGGGCCCGATTCTTACAAAAATAAATCAGATAAACCTAGGGTTCTTGCCAAGTCAAATATCTACAGTTTCTTGCAATTATGTAATTTCCAACTCTGCGGCAGTAACTATTGCTGATAAGTCAATCGTCATAAAGAGAAATGTTCCAGACCAATCTTTATTAGTGTGTCCTTCACTGATATATGCAAAGTCTTTTTTTTTTTAAAGCAGAGCTGTACTTTTTTTTGTCCCTAGTGAATAGCTTCTCATCATAACAATTTATATCTGGATAATGTCATAGTAAAATGTAAAAGTGGTAAATTAAAACCCATGAAATTAGGTTCTGCTGTTATTAATAAAAACTGCTCTGGTTTTCACCATTTTGTTATGATGGCACTGTCTTATAATGCAGCTTTGTAGAAATGTATTTCTGGCATCTCAAGTTGATTTGGCCCAGACAAAAGCAATATTTAGAAGGTTACTCTGTGGAACTTCTCTAGGAAAAGGAACTTGAGAGTCATGTGCTAATTTAAATACCTCTTTAATGTTGAGGTTAAACACATTATTGATCAGGAAAGGCTTTTTTTTTGGAGAGAAGGGCTATGTTATTCTGTAGGAGTGGTGGAAAATAAACAAACTGAAAATACCAGCATGCTATTTTCCCCCCAAATAACATATCTGCTTAGTGCAGATATACATTGTTTAAATTACTTAGATTAAAATAAAAGCATTATTTTCAAGTCATCATTTCTGCCCCCAGTTTGAGGAGACTCCTTAGAGACTGATTCTCCTCTGTAGCTAGAGCTTACATGCTTTGAACTTGCTTTTATTGGGGTCACTACAGTTTGTAGAATTCTTTGCTTACATGAACTTATTCATTTCCTGCAATAGGCTTAGGAGATTGGCATGGTTTCATTCCTGTGTTTTAGATGAGGAAGCTGACACACACACACATTAGGCAAAGTCCCTTTCAGTCCTGGCAAGTAGAAGCCCAGGGACTCAGCCAGGTTTTCTCTCTCTTGACTGCTCCCCACCCCAACACTGTACTGAAGGAAGGAAGTGGTCCTTTCATTATGCACATCAACAGAGTTTTATTTTCCTGATAAAGATATATAGTAGGTTAACCCCACTTTCATTTCTGTGAAGGGAAAGCAGCCTGATAGAGTCATCTTACTTTAGATGCTATCCATTCATATTACAGAGTGATAATCAAGGTGAATTAAAGATTCTTTCCCACCTCACATGGATTCAGGGAGGAAGAAGCAAACTGGTGGGTGCCTGTGTCAATGAGGAGCTTAGACATTTAGGTTCTCTAAGAGCAGCATTGATTTGAAAATGGTTATTAGAAGTGTTCTGTTGATGTAGAACACTTCAATGTCTAATGTCAGTGTCTTCAATGTCAATGTCCTTTCAATGTTTTAAGAATTTTCAAAGCCAGATGGTTGCTGTCCTTTATGGAAAAATGCCTCTTTTTTGCCAATATCAGTGAAAAAAGATTGGAAAGATGTGAAGAGAACTTACTCTTAATAGCTAGGAATGATTTCTTTCAGCATTCTACTTCTTTCTCTATAGAGCTACTGGAATGGACAGCCACAGGACATTTGGAGACAATCAGCCTAGATAGGTAGGAAAATTTCAACTGAGAAGCCAGATTGGGTGAAGAGGACTGGAAACAGGATGTCACAGGGTCTTAAGACAAGTGACATAAAACTAAAATATGTAGTATTACAGAGGATAGAGCTAAAAAGAAAATATGCTACACACACATGAGGATCACATTGACTTTGCAGCAAAATGCGAAATTCACACACATATATATAAATAATTTTGAAAGCAAATGATATTTAAGTTACAAAAATTAGGATACAAAAAGTATGATTTTTATTTTTTGGTTTGCATTCAATTAGCCTTGGGCTAATAGTATAGATTTTAAACTTTTGGGCATTGGTGCTTATCCTCCTCACTTTGTGTCTACTGGACAATTATAGGTGAACAGGACATTGCAGGGTGAATAAATATATGATTGCAAGGTGATAAATGTATAATTTATTAGCTTGAGTCTTATAGTCATTTTTGTGATTGAATAGCAGGAATTAATCATGCTGTTGTCTACTTGTCTACTTGTCTACTTGTCATTTTCTTCACTAGGCTGTAAAACCTGCTTGCTGGGATGGGGTAGATCTCAGAGAATTGAGGAGAGGGCAGATTACCCAGGGAGGAGCCTGCAGCTGCCCTTCTGAGTCCCAGTTGGCATGGTGGGTCATCTAGTTAAAAGCTCAGAGAGCAGAACTTGTCCTCTTTGGAGGCCCTCTGCTGGATTCCTTCCTACTCCTGCTGATGTGGTTCTCAGAGTTCTTCCTCTGAAGATCTTCCTTTAAAACAACTTTCCTGGAAGTAATGCGCCAAACAATGGGTAGAAATCTTTTGGGGTTTGGGATCAGCACTTAATAAAGGATCCAGAAAGCCACCTAGGTACCAAAGTCTTTTCGGAGATTGAGTTCTTATCTATATGTGAGATAGGATTTGAATAACTACATCTTTTGCTCCATATCTGTATTTATTATTCATACAATGAAACAGCCACAGGATAATAATGAATCAGTTGTCCTTCTTGTCCTTGCTCAGGCTCCATTTTACTGTGGTCATAATATATGGTAACCATCTCTGGAGTAAGAAGGAAGCCAGACAATGTCTTTCTTATTTATTCCAGTGATGATAGATTTTGCTCTGGCTGTTGCATGATGCAGCAGCACAGATGGGTAGCTCTCAGGGTGTGGGAAGGATTGCCAGAACCTACATATTCCATGTAGTACTAGTTGGGAAATGAGGACATTTGGATTCCCCGCTGCTCTTGTTTTATCTGGAACTTGCAACAGGAATGAGGATGGGGAGAAGTTGGCAAAGGCAATTATAGTGCAGTATACACGGCAAGTTTTGCAAGCATGGAATCTGTTCAGGTGTCCTTCCTAGGAGTGTTTCCTTCTGAATTAGAAAGCTCTAGTTTTCATTTGATGACTGCTTTCTGGTTAAACCGATTGTTCTACCCTTACTGGAACTAGAATAATGGATATTCAGGGAGACAACGTGGCTTTCTGAAATGACTTCATAAACAGCATTGCCAGATTGAGCAAATAAAGATTCAGGGTGGCCAATTATATTGTTATTCTAGATAAATAATGAATAATTTTTTAGCATAAGTATGTTCCAAATATTGCATGGACTCTCAAATATTGCAAAGGACATACTTCTAATAAAAAAAGTTGTTTATCTGAAATTCAAATTTAATTGAACATGCTGTATTTTATCTGGCAACCCTAATCACATATAATTAAATGTCAAAGGATGCCTGAGTGGCTCAGTGGGTTGCATGTCTGACTCTTGATTTCAGCTCAAGGCATGATTTTGGGGTTGTGGGATTGAGCCTTGCATCAAATTGCATTCAGCATGGAATCTGCTGGAGATTTTCTCTCTCCCTCTCCTTCTGTCCCTCCTATTCATGCTTTCTCTAAATAAATAAAATAAAATAAAACAAAATAAAATCTTTAAAATAAGTCAAAATTGCTTTTGCTCACAGGCAATAATCAATTCGATCACTGATTAGTTTTTTTTCTAGAATCAATAGGTATATTAGATATTTATCCTCATCTTTTTAGGTTGATTATAAAAGTAGGATAAAATATATGTTTTCCATTTTATATTGTAGAAATATAATATGGGAATATCCATATAGATATGGATATTTGTTGTAATGTGCCATTTTTGTTACTTTGTTTGTTGTTTGGTTGTTTTTGTTGTTGATATTTGTTGTCTATATAGTAATGTACTGCACAGGTTTAGGTTTTTTTGTATAACCTATGATTGAAGAGTGATACTAAATTTGAAATTCTGGGATGTCTGTGTGGTTCAGCAGTTGAGTGTCTGTCTTTGGCTCAGGGCGTGATTCCGGAGTCCCAGAATCAAGTTCCACGTCGGGCTCCATGCATGGAACCTGCTTCTCCCTCTGCCTATGTCTCTACCTCTCTCTCTCTCTCTCTGTGTGTCTCTCATGAATAAAAAAATAAAAACTTTTTTAAAAATTTGAAATTCCTTTTTACTTTATGAAATTCATATACATAGTAAATATTAAGGATTAGATACACTGGGAAAATTGAAAAAATAATCTTGTTCTGATTATATTAATATTTTCTCTTTGTAGAACACTTGAAAATATGTAATAAGAGAAATACACCTGTAATGTTTCTTATCTATTTTATTTTTTATTTAATTTATTTTTTTTTTTTTTTAAGATTTTATTTATTCATGAGAGACACAGGGAGAGAGAGAGGCACAGACACAGGCAGAGGGAGAAGCAGGCTCCATGCAGGGAGCCTGACGTGGAACTTGATCCTGGGTCTCCAGGATCACATCCTGGGTCGAAGGCGGTGCTAAACTGCTGAGCCACCAGGGCTGCCCTGTTACTTATCTATTTTAGATTTTTTGGAAACACCTTTTAAAAATCAGTGTTGGGATTTTGTTGTAGTACAATTTTGTTGCCTTTAAAAAAATGTATCATTTCAACATGAATGTCTTTCATTTTTATTAAAAAAAAATTTAGAAAACATTTTAATGGAGACTTGCTATTTTTTTTCTTTATTGTTTTGGCTTTTGTCCTGCTCTAATGTTAAAGTGAAGATGTTGGTACATAACTGTTTGTATCACTGATTATTTTCTTTCAATATATTTTTGAAAGTTCAATTACTTGATCTAAAGGTCAAAACATTTTTTTAGACCTGAGATATTTGCTGCCCATACTGTACAATGGAAGCCTCCACTCCCTGTGTTCATTGTTTTGGCCAGAGAGACCCTCCTGGTCTTTTTTTGCCCACCTGTCTCCACTTACTTCTTCCCTTAGGGATAGACATGATTTATCTAATGGGTGAGTTTGGAAGCAGGCAATTTGGTTCAGCTCTTCCTAGATTCAATTTCTCTCAGATGTGGCTACCCACAAACAGAGTTTGTCTGGGTTTTCTCTTTGCTGTGTGGTCAGATTACCAGGACAACTTGGTTGGCTGTGCATGCCTACAGTTGCCCACTCTGCTTATGGGTAAGTTGAAGTTTGGAGGAAATATTATTAGATAGTTCACCATGACTATCCATCTCATTCACCTCCTCCTATCCAGTTATATTCAATAACACATCCGATTTGGGTCTTCATCTCTCTGACAGCCGTGTCTGACTCAACTAGTCCCAAAACTGAATTGAGGAGTGAGGTGTACTTATCACAAGTTAAAACTCCAAATATAAACTCATTGGGTAGGAATAACAGAGCCCTAGTTAGGGGGACTGGCATTTAGAATGCAAAATAACACAAGGAGAATGAGATTTTGCATCCTGGTAGACTTGATGTAAGGTAGGTCAGCTTCTTTTGCATAGGTCTTGCAGCTTGTGGCCTCTTAAGCTGGCAATTGGCAGGATGCATATTGTATAGCTGGGATTATTCATTGTGATGGGCCAGGCAAGCTCTGGTGAACATGAGTTGTGTGGGATCCTCTGTTGTATCACCTAGGTGTGATCTTACAAAGGTCTGGTTTAGATGAGTTGGGAATTCAGTTGCTAGGAGAAAAGGTCTCTTAGTTCTTGTTAAAAATAATTTTAGAGCCAATATATAGGCTTTTAAACTATTTTTGAGTGAAAGCATTTTTTTTTTCTATCTTTACATTGGAAAGGCCTGGCCTGAACACTTCAAAGGTGGGTAAGTTCCATGAGGAATAGACAAGTTCTGTCCACTCTGACGTACTGGTGTTGACTTCCAGAAATAAAACACATTTTGCCTTACTTTTTCACTTCCCAACCCTCTCCTGCCTCTCCTTAGTAGATGGCAAGTCTAACATCCCAATTCTGGAGCTTTACTCTAGGTTCATGGACATTTCAATGTCCAAGCTATGAGAAAGTATTTCATCTGTTTCATTTTATTCTATGGGGCAGATCTAGTTTTGAGGGGAGTCTGAAACTTGAGAAAGAATACAAAATTACGAATACAAAATTAGGTATAAAAGTAAATATTTGTTAAGAATGTGAAACATAATCATAACACATTACTGGAGACCTGAATATTCAGGTTTCTTTTCTTGAAATCTCTTTGCCAATTTATTAAAATGCTTCTCTAGAAATGTTTTTTGATAGTGATATTGTTTGTTCTCCCCTGCTAGAGTACTCTGTGGTTCCCAGGACTCATATTGACAGACTTCGATGCTCAAACTTTATTAAGATTCATCATACTAAATTAGTTTTCTATTGCTACATAATAATTTACCACAAATTTAATGGCTTAAAACAAGACCCAGTAAATATTCACACTGTGGATATGTGCTATTCATCAGAACTACCTTCTTCAGGAACTATCCTTCTAAGCTCCTTAATTATCTAAGAGTACTTACCTCTTCCAAAAGGATATTAGCACACCTTAGGGAGATCATTTTCCCCACTCAGAATTCTGAAAGTTCTTATAACCAGAAAGCTTAGTCTAACACAGAACAAAAGCACCCATTTCATGGGGTGCTATAGGCTGAATCATGTCCCCTTCTCCATTCATACATTGAAAACCCTACCCGTGAGACACGGGCTGTATTTGGGGAAAGGGCCTTTAGAGAGGTAATTAATATAAAAGGAGGTCACGCAGGTGGGCTCTAACCCAAAATGACCAGTGTCCTTGTAAAAAGAGGAGATTAGGACACAGACATAGAGGGAAGACGATGCGAAGACACAGGTAAAAGATAATCTACAAGCCAAGGAGAGACCTCAAAAGGAGCCAATACTCCTAACAGCTTGATCTCAGACGTTTAACCTCTTGAACTGTGAGAAAATAAATTTCTGGTGTTCAAGCCTCCTGGGTCTGTGAGACGTTGTTATAGCTGCCCTAACAAACTAATATAGTGGGATAGATGCAAAAGGAGGGGCCTTTGCTTTACAGTGTGATTGCTTGGTAAATGGGGTAGCTTCCAAGATTGCAAGCAGGATGGAGGAATGGTTATTCTTGAGTGCCAGGAGCCTGTAGAGCAATGTATCCTGAGGAGCCCTTTCTGAAGAACTGAGTCGGTTCCTTGTGGCCTTTTCTCAGTGACCGCTCCTTTCTTGTCTTCTGTCTTGCACTTTCTTGACTTGCATTCCAATCTGTTGCAAACTCATTGTAACCATCCCTCCTGACACTTTTTCAGATATCATTCCTGCTAGGGGTAACCACCAACTGCAGGAGGTGGCTGTTTTTTTTTTTTTTTTTAACTGTGCCACCTACTGATCTCTTCTCTGTAAATTCATGCTCAATCACCTGCTACTCAGTGAAATGCTGAACTGTTCAAATAAATATTGCTGGGAGAACTAAGATCAATGATGTAGGCCTATGTGTTCACAGTCACCTCCAAAAGAGTGGGGAGGTCCTGTCCTGGTCCCAGCTCTGCTGTCACTATCCCTGACATCCACTGCTTTCCTATCTCCCCATCCTGATCCCTAGATGAGTTAGACACTTCTGTTTTGGAATTCCCATAGAATTAACCCTGTGCTGCACTCTAACCTACTCCTTAGTACATTACAGTGTGAATGTTTACTTGAATATGTCCTTTAACAGCCTGTAAGGTCCTTTAACTGTAGGCTATATCTGATTCATCTTTGCATCACCAGGGGCTAGCACAATGCCTGTCATAAAGTAGGTGCCAAATAATTGAGACTTAAGGTAGCTCTTCAGCTGAAAGAAAAATAATTTTTATGTAGCATTGACCAAGAGCAGTTTCCTATAGGCTTTGTTCTTTATATGTTTTCCTGTTAATTATTTCTATCCAACAAACATGGGTTGAGTGCCTCTCCTGCACCAAGAACTGTGTTGAGTTTTAGGAATAAAATGATGAATTGGATCAGAGCTTCCAGTCCCTCAGAAGAGAAGACAGGTGCACACATGACTGTTGCATAGTCATATATACTAAATTAGTTTTCTATTGCTACATAATAATTTACCACGAATTTAGTGGCTTAAAACAAGACCCACTTTTTATATCATATTTCCCATGGGTCAGTAGGGTGGGTACCCTTCGCCAAGTCCTCTGCTCAGAATCTTAGAAGCTGCAATCAAGGCGTTGGCTGGAATGATAGTCGCTATCTGAGGTTGCGAGTGCTCTTTCATGCTCACATGATTTTTGGCAGAATTAATTTCCTTGCAGCTGTAGAACTCACAGTGGCTCTTTCAAACTCAGCAGAAGAAACTCTGAACTTTCTTTCCAGTTTTATTTAAAGAGCTAATCTGATTAGGTCAGGCAAAATCTTGATTTTGATTGATTCATAGTCAACTGGTTAAAAGTCCTTAATTATATCTGTAAAACTTCCTTTACTTTTGGAATCCATCATATGCAAAAGTCCTGCCCAAACTCAAGGGGAAGGGATTGCACATATCCCATGGGGTTAGAATCTTGGAGGACTACTTTAGATTTCAGCCTACCATAATATATGATTCCTTGATTACTATTCAGCACTAAAGGCTATGCACAAAGCTTTGTTTTTTCTTTTTCTTTTTATTTTATTTTATTTATGATAGTCACAGAGAGAGAGAGAGAGAGGCAGAGACACAGGCAGAGGGAGAAGCAGGCTCCATGCACCGGGAGCCTGACGTGGGATTCGATCCCGGGTCTCCAGGATCGCGCCCTGGGCCAAAGGCAGGCGGCAAACCGCTGCGCCACCCAGGGATCCCTGCACAAAGCTTTGATGTGTAGTTTCTGCTATACTCAAGCTTAAAGCAGTGTGAAAACAAAAAGATGGCAATGCAATAAACAATGCCATAGGAATAATGCAGAGTCATGTGTGCCAGGAGTTCTAAGGAGCTTCTTATGGCTAGAGTAAGGCTTCTTGGAGAACATAAAAAGCGGCTGAGCCTTTAAAGATGAGCTGAATTTAAACTGTCAAAAGGAATATGTGTGATGTCAGTGCATACAAACATTTATTTTACTTCATGTTGTCTACTTTATATATTTTCACTGAATTAAATTAAATGTTGCTAAATAACAATTTTGATTAATTGCCTGAAGCACCCCTATCTCTATTGTAGTCTCTTTAACTCATTACTTGTTTTGGAGGGTTCTATTTAGAGAATAGGTAGCAAGATAGAGAGAGAAATATATATAGAGACAGCCACTTCCCATTCTGCCTTTCATGGGGTAAGCTGGTCATTTCCTCTCTCCAGCTTGAAATGGCTTTATTTGCAATTGAACATTCAGGTAGAATAATTTATAAAGTCTTTTCCCTGACTCACTTCCTCACCTAGATTTCTTTAACATCCCAGAATAAGATAGGCCTCCTTTTTTATACATTTCTATAGTATTTACGCCTCTACTTCATAACCTTCATCTCATAATTACTTGTCAAAAGTTCATCCCTGCTAGATTCTACAGTATGGAATATATCTTGTTTACTATTATATCCCAATGTCTGGCACAGTACTTGATATATAATAGGTGCTTAATAATTATTTGTTGACCAAGTGAGCAATCATTTATGATCCTGCCAAATAATATACTTTTATTTCTTTTTTAAAAGATTTTATTTATTTGACAGAGAGAAAGATAGCACAAGCAGGGAGAGTGCAAGCAGAGGGAGGGGGAGAAGAAGCAGGCTTAGCCTGATGGGGGACTAAATCTCAGGACCCTGGGATCATGACCTGAGCCAAAGGCAGATACTTAACTGACTGAGCCGCCCAAATGTACTCTTATTTCTATATGCCAGTCAATATTTAAAATAATCAGGCAGTTATGAGGCATTTTCAACATTATGTGATTTTAACCAGTTAATAAGCCCTGCCTATTTGATTATAAAGATTTTGGTCTTGTTTTCTTCGATAGGCTGGACAGAGCTAATGGTGGCCTGGTCTGTGGAATATGCTGGAGCAAGAGGTCTTGGGACCATGTGGACTTTCTAAAGGATGCTCATTCCCAATTCTATGTATTTATAATCCTATTATAAAAAGAGCAGTATTGAGAGAAACCAAGGTTGAACTTAGAAAAGTGGCCGTAAATGACAAATTCAGTAGGTAATGTAGGGATGAAAATGGGCAGCAAGTCTAGTAGACAGAACTTGGAAGGCAGTGTGGAGTCAGCAGCAAGAAATGGGTCTGACAAAATGGTTTTGAATTAAAGCTGTGAACAAAAAGAATGTGCAGCCTTCCTGTTTTATGTTATACCTGGTGCACCTGTAGGCAGAGGGGGAAGTGTGGAATTGGTAGCCCAAGGAATTACATAGATAAGAGGTTTTTATGCCTAAGTGGATTTATAGGATACTGTTCTCTGATATATACAGTACACATAATCAGATAATAGCGATAATCATATAATTCACTTAAAATTCTGTTTTATTTTGAAACTATCGCATTTTCCCATGGATCCAATGTTATTTGAAGGTGGATTAGATTTTCAAGACAATTCAAGAATACAAATGTGTGTTTTATAAGAATTTATAGAAGTGTTTATATGGCTGTTTTTTTGGGGAATCAAACATATTTTATCTTTTCAGATTACTTTATAGGAAATAGTTCTGATATATGTACCATGGTTACTAGTTTCTTAGTCTGATATATGTATTATGGTTACTAGTTTCTTAGTTACTAGTTTCTTAGCATATAGGTTCTAAAATACTGCTGTAAGTTACCACAGTTTTGCTTAAAATTACAGGTTGTTTTTTTAATTTCTTCACTTCATGGGAGTAAGTGCATTAATTTCCATTTTAAGCCTTCATCGGATATTAAAATTAGAATAACTTGTTCAAATCCTGTAGTTTTTATCTTGAATAAATATTGCTAAACTTTATTGAACAACTTGAGTTAGTTTTGGAAAGTCATCAAAATCTTTCCCTTCCTCATTTATTCCTTCAGATCCAAATTTATTTTCATTTTCTTCCTTGAGGAAGTTACTTCATTAGGCATTTCTTTGCCCAGCTATACAAGTTAATTTTTTTGTGTGTGGTGGCTCATTTTATTTAATTAATTAATTAATTTTTTAACAAAGATTTTCTTTCTCTCTCTTTTTTAAAGATTTTATTTATTTATTTGAGAGAGAGAGAGAAAGAGAAAGAGGAAGAGCAGGGGAAGGGGCAGAGGGAGAGGGAGAAAGAGTATCTCAAGAAGACTAACTGAGCGTGGAGCCTGACATGGGGCTTGATCTTGTGACACTGTGAGCTCACACCTGAGCCAAAATCAAGAGTTGGGCACTTAACCAACTGAACAGTACTCATTGTATGCTTTCATATAAGAGCACTGTATACATGTGTGGTATAAATTTGGCTCCATATGAAATTATTACCAGCCTCTTTCAGTTTTAGGGCATGGAGAACCCTTTGAGGTTAATAACCCATCTCAACCTACAGTCATGGAAAATGTGTCTAGAAAAGGTGAACAGTGTGTCCAAAATGACATGACAAGTCAAAGCTGAGACATAACCAGAATTCTGATGGTTTAATTTCTGTTCAACAACTTTTTTGATATACCATGCTACCTTGCCCATAGCATTTGTTTTCATTTTGAGTTCTAGTCTAGAATGCTTTCCTATATCCAAAAATGTATCTTATATATAATTTTAAGTATATTTAATGATTTAAAAATAGTCAACTAAATATTCCAAAAGTCTTAGAAGAACCTCTCAATTGAAAGGGGGATAAGATCATGTATTTCCTCTCAAACTTTAATTGAATAATTTGTAGTGATGTTAAGGAGCACTAAATATTGAGGTGAAGGATATTGAGACGATTAGCAGCACAAAACTTGTTTCTACAGCCTCCCACCCTACACAAATAGAGAAGTTCATGACCACATTGTTTAATTGTTTATACTCGTAGAGGAAAAATAAATACACAATGAGACATAGCCATGCCAAGTTGTAGAACATGATGTTATGGAGCTTAGGGAGCCAGAAAATGTAGTGTTGTAAGTCTAGGTGCTTGCACACCTTAGAGTTTACTGATTTTAATCATTCATTCAAAAAGCATTTACTGAGTTCTTAGGGTCAGACACACAGGGATGAAAGATGTGATCCTGTCCTCCAGATGCTCATAATTTGAGGTATGAAAGGAGAGATGACAGGGATAAGGTTGGAGGAGACAATCTGAAAATAACCAGGCCCTTTCTGGAGTGAGAGAAAGAGTTGGCACCGTTAATGTGATTATTCCCCCCTGTTATGCTTCCACTCATTAGAATTGATTGTCCTGTTCCATTTTTCCATTTGCTGCCCACTGTCTTTGTTGTTCTCTCATTCTTTTTTTTTTTTTAAACACATTCTTTTTTTTTTTTTTTAAGATTTTATTATTTATTCATGAGAGACACACACACAGAGAGAAGGAGAGGTAGAGACACAGGCAGAGGGAGAAGCAGGCTCCATGCAGGGAGCCTGATGTAGAACTTGATCCCGGGTCCCCAGGATCACAACCTGGGCCGAAGGTGGCTCTAAACCGCTAAGCCACCCGGGCTGCCCCATTCTCTGATTATTTCAATCCTTGCCCACCTTGTTGTAGCTGTGAACTATTTATTTTAATTGTTCTTTGGAAGAACTTGAGCTACTGGGCTGAGAACCCTCATGTTTTCCAAGGAAAATACTGTAAAAATTGCATGTAAACGAGAATTATTGTTTTAGACAAGCTCATGCAAGACAAATCATCCATGCTACCAGTATCTGACAAAGCCCTATCACTAACCATCCATCTCCTTCATATTTGAGGCTGAAGTACTTTCCTTACCTCATGCTTTGCCTTCCCTCATCATTTTCTAACATTCCTAGTTCTTGCCAAATATTTTTTGGTGAAAGGTTGCCTAGGTTTCTACCTCGTCTGTGATGATGTTGTTAAGTACTCTGAGATTTGTATTGAGTACTGAAGCTCTATGATGGGGTTGTTTGGTACTTGTATATTTGTTCATCTTTTCTTAATATTTTTAAAGATTTTATTTATTTACTCATGAGAGACACAGAAAGAGAGAGAGAGAGAGAGAGAGAGAGAGAGGCAGAGACACAGGCAGAGGGAGAAGCAGGCTCCTTGCAGGGAGCCTGACGTGGGACTCGATCCTGGGTCTTGAGGATCACGCCCAGGACTGAAAGTGGTGCTAAACGGCTGAGCCACCCCAGCTGCCCTTGTTAATCTTTTCTTAAAGAGTTTCTTGTTAATGCAATGGCTACACAGACCTGGAATGACTGGTTAAAGTGTTGAGGTCAGTCATTGAACCGTGAACAGTTTGTCTTTAGTGAAATATAATTTCTTTATGATGGCAGTGGGGGATGAAGGAGAAAGGCTAGAGTTCTAGAGGTCAGAGCTAAGTAAGAGGCAGTAGCCCACTTTTCTCTATGTACATGGTACTCTGCTGAGCATTTTAACATGGACCATACCATATAATCTTCATAGGAAGGCTGTGGAGCACACTCTGTATTTCCATTTCACAAATAATGAGGCTTAAAGTAAATGATTTGCTTGTCACATATCCATTCAGTGCCAGGGTAAAGTTTGAACCCAGGTCAGTCTGTTTCTAAGCCTTGAGTTCCTAATCATTGTGTTAAACTTAGCTTTTCCTTTATTTCATGGGATCTCACTTTTTTTTCCCCCCATTTAATGAGTTTTATGTCTGTCTCCTCTCTCTTCATCTAAACCATGGGTGACTTAGTGTACATTTCAAACCTACACCTAGTAAAAAGGATCATAAGTTATTCACAGGATTGAGCAACCCAGTGTTAATTTTAGATAGAACATTAGGCTATGTGACTTCCCAAACCTCTTCCATCTCTAATAGCCTGTGATTCCAGAGAAGGATCTGGGTCTGAGTCACTGCTGTACCACTTACCAATTACATAATTTCAGACCAGAAACCTTACTTCTTGGGGATTTAATCTCCTTTTCTATAAAATGAGAGTAAAGTGACGTATCTTAGAATGATATAGCATTAGTGAAAACACTTAGCACAATGTTTGGAATTTCCTATCTTTATACTTAGACTCCCCAGATGGTTACATTTCTCAGCCCTAAACTAATTTTTAAAGATGAAGTTGATTTCTCAAAATTCCATTAATTTGAAAAATCATGATCATTGCAGTTACGATAAAGTATATCATTTCATGAAGATAAGACTTTCTCAACCAATGGACAGCTCACAGAATCTCAAAATGGTGAGTGACTCTAGAGATAATATAATCCAATTCCATTAGTTTGCAGATCTCAACACTGACGCACAAAGAGGGAAATGAATTTCCCAAATCACATTGCAAATTGGTGATAAATTCAAGATCAGAACTTATTTCCCCTGATGTAAGGCCCAATGTTTTTGCTTCAGAGTTCTAATAAACTCAAGAGGAAGGTTGACATTAGAGATTAGCTACATTGTAAAAAGAGACATTTTATATGCTCTTTATGTCAACAATTGTCTATATACTAAATATGATTGGCAATAAAGATTTATGTGTGTGTTATGGGGGGGTACCTAAACTATAGAATCCAACAGACCTAGATTTAAGACACTGATCTGCTATTTATTAGCTATGTGCCCTCAAATCTTAAACTCTTAAAATCTTAGTTTTCTTATCAGTAAAATGGGGATAATGATCATAACAGTCTAGTAGTGGGGAAGATTAAATGAGATAATATATGTGAAGTACTTAGTGGAATGCCTGGCATATAGTCATCACGTCATAAACAGTAACTTAATGATAGCAATATTATCATAAAGTCAGTGGGAACCACCACAACTGCTCCATCCATAGGTGAATTTATCTCAGTGGAACCAAAAATGCCTAATTTCTTGGGCCCCTGAGGGGCTTGGTCAATTAAGCCTCTAACTCTTGATTTCAGCTCAGGTCATGATTTCATAGGTTGTGGGTTGGAGCCCTCCTCCTGGGCTCCAGCCTCAGCAGGGAGTCTGCTTGAAGATTCTCCCTTATATCCTTCTGTCACTCTCTCTAGCTCTCTATCTCAAATAAACTAATAAATCTTTAAGATAAAAAAATTGCCTGATTTCTTAGTGAAAGTCAATAGAAGCCAGGACCAACTAGACACACTGTTTTGACTCAGCTAAGCTGTCCTTGCCTATAGCCAGTGCCTATCACTGGGTGACTTAGGGAACTCTTTGGACTTTCAGATGCTGCTTAGCCCTGAACAGGTCCATAGAATGGGCTCTTACTGAATATAAACAAAGAAGTACTTATTGTCACCAGAAAGCCACTTACACTTCTCTTGCCTTTGGGTAAATAACTATGAGTAAATATATTGTGCTATTAGTCTTTAGGCTGTGGAGGCTTCACAGAAGAGATTAATGTCAGTAATAGTAACACTTTAAATGTTTGAATAAACCTGAAACTAGAGACGGTTCCTTGTTTGTCATGTCTCCTACTTAAAGGCCCCTAATGAAATCAAGGATAGAAGAAGATATATACAAGTGCCCATTGTTCTTTAAAAGAAAGACCATGACTGAATAAGCTGGTTTTATAGGGTTAAACACCAGAACTTCAACTGAGTAAATCTAATTGACTTTGTTACATCTCTTATAAATCTGTCTGTTCACATCCAGAAAGTAGAGGGAAGCTGGAAGAAGAGTTTTATTTTATTTTTTATTATTTTTAAAAAGATTTTTATTTATTCATGAGAGACAGTGAGAGAGAGGCATAGACATAGGCAGAGGGAGAAGCAGGCTTCCTATAGGGAGCCTGATGCAAGGCTTGATCCCAGGACCCCATGACATGACCTGAGCCAAAGGCACCCCTCAGAAGAGTTTTACAAAATAGAAAGTTTTGATTAAGAAGGAGGGTGGGGCAAGAGTTATTAGCAAAAGAAAAGGATTGTTTCAAGCAAGGTCACTTTAGAGGGTCTTATCATGTAGATTACCTCATCAACCTTTAGGTGAGGAGACTGACCCTGTGTGACAGATTACTTCATTAGTGCTTACCAGAAAACTCCTAAATGACCAGTGGTTAAGACTACATTTCTGGAGGAGGTCAAAACTGCAGTTAGGTTAGGTATTAAGTCCTAGTTTGGTGACTTGTCCTAGCATAAGTGACTCCATCTTGCGCCCGTGGTTTTCTTTGTAACAATAGAATGGTAAATACCATTAAGAGAAACGCTATCATATTTTTTTGTGTTTTATTTATTTATTTATTATTTTTTTTATAATAAATTTATTTTTTATTGGTGTTCAATTTGCCAACTTACAGAATAACACCCAGTGCTCATCCTGTCAAGTGCCCCCCTCAGTGCCCGTCACCCATTCATCCCCACCCCCTGCCCCCCTCCCCTTCCACCACCCCTAGTTCATTTCCCAGAGTTAAGAGTCTTTATGTTCTGTCTCCCTTTCTGATATTTCCCACACACTTCTTCTCCCTTCCCTTATATTCCCTTTCACTATTATTTATATTCCCCAAATGAATGAGAACACAGCCACTCTGGAAAACTGTATGGAGGTTCCTCAAAGAGTTAAAAATAGACCTGCCCTACGACCCAGCAATTGCACTGTTGGGGATTTACCCTGAAGATACAGATGCAATGAAACGCCAGGACACCTGCACCCCGATGTTTCTAGCAGCAATGTCCACAATAGCCAAACTGTGGAAGGAGCCTCAGTGTCCATCGAAAGATGAATGGATAAAGATGTGGTTTATGTATACAATGGAATATTACTCAGCCATTAGAAATGACAAATACCGACCATTTGCTTCGACGTGGATGGAACTGGAGGGTATTATGCTGAGTGAAGTAAGTCAACCGGAGAAAGACAAACATTATATGTTCTTATTCATTTTTATGTTTTATTTAAATAAGTAACTACAGTAGTGCATTTTTCTCTCATTAAGAATTTCTCGAATCATAGAACAGTGGGAGAAATATTAAGTAATACATTCTTGAATTCAAGGTAAACAATACTTGTCATCTTATAAATGCAGGCTATGCTATTCCAAAATAAAAAAAAATTCTTAAAAATAATAAAATTCTTAAAAATAATAAATTTCACAGCTCATCTTATAATCCAGTATTTTGGGGGTTAAGTTTTATACAAATAACAGCTTTCTGATATCTATTTACAAATATTCTTTCTGTTTATTTAATATTAACTGTGTTGGTGAGAGAATAGGATTACTATTACAAAATATTGGTTTTGATTATTTAATCCTAGTGATAATGGAATTTAGAAGGAAGGGTGGATACACTGAAGGGGAACTTGGGTCACTGCAAATTTTGTAAATTAATTCAATGTGGAATCTTGTAGTCAGTTCCCAAAGTCTAAGTAGATTAGATACTATAGCAGTACATTGTTCACATGTTAATAATGGATATGTAGAAATTTGGCATGTATTTGACCATTAATTTCTTCTGTGGTTGACAATATCTTAAAAGAATCCCTGAATATTATGTGCTAATAATACAATTTTTCACCCTGAGGCATTAAAGCTACAAGTTCAGGGAAAATGAGACGGAAAGAGCGAGAGGGGTGCAGGGGAAAGAGGAAGGAGAGGAGGAGGAAAAGGAGAGACATGGAGGTAAAGATAATGAAAGAGCAAGAGAAGAAGAAGAGGGGGGAGAGGAGGAGAAAGAGGGGAGGAAATATGACAGAGATGGAATAGGATGATGGGGGAAGGTTGGGAGAGAGAGAGAGAGAGGTATTGAGCAACTGAGAAAAATGCATTAAATGATTTTTGACCAATGTTTAGAGCAGCTATTTCTTACTTTAGCTTCTATCCTATAACCCAAAAGTGAAAGCAAATATCCTGTGACTGCTGCATCTCAGAAATAGAAAGAGCTCTGAATTTGTAAATCCTAAAGAAGGCATGCCTATCCTGAGACATATCCTAGGCCCTTATAAAGCGTCAATATATCTGTTCATCTGTCAGCACACATTTCTTTTGTCTGTCTTTCTCTCCAGAACAATGTTCCTACATGTCTATTGTGTCTTAACTGTTTTCATTGCTGTGTAAATATTTCATGATTTGGAATATTTCCACTTGCAATCATGTCATATTTAAGAAATCTGAACAGAGTACACGTTATCTTTGGTTGTGATGAGTTGATTCATTACCGGATACTGGTTAGCCAAAGATAGAAACAATTTTTATACTATTAATCATATTTCCCGTAAACTCTATGGTAGTTGTCAAAAAGGAAAATTATACAAACATTTCATCCCTTACCATCATCTTAATGTTTAAAGAATGTTTCATTATTCTTCAAGGAAGGAGCAGCATAATTTAGGAACAGTTTATGTCTATTAGTGTGTAGATTTTAAAAAAGAGGTAGATGATACATGTGCGCTCCAAAGGGAAGTCATTTGACCTTAAGAGGGAGAATTATGCTAGATTGGGGTGTTTTTTTTTAATTTGAAAGTAATCTCCTTACTTATGCATTTTGTCTTATATAAATAATAAGCATGGAATTAGGGAGAAGAGCCTATGAAGGTTGGAATCTGTCTACTAGAACACAACAGTTTTGAGCGTGGCCAATGAACCTCATGCTGATTGTCCTTTTGTCAATTGCACAATTTAATGTTGTAGTTATCACCATTCATTCACCTATCACATATGGGATGTTCACCATGAGTCACAAACTATGCTAGGCATTGAAGATATAAAGATAAGATAAATTCACACTCTTCAGGAGCACAGATGTTAAATGAAGATAAACAACAGACTTTTAAACATTGTATGTAAGGCAAAGAGGAGTGCTGGTACCCAGTCCAAACTCCTTATACTAGCTGAGTGATGCTGGACAAAGTACTTTGCCTTTCTGAAATTGATTCCCCATCTAAAAAATGGGGATGACAATGGCAAAACTTCTGAGAAGGTTGTCGCTAATGTCAAACAAGAATGAATAACATGTCTTTTAAATGGGTTAGAGTGCTAAACATATGGGAGTTATGTTAGGAAGGAAATATGGTACAGTGGAATAGACATGACTTTGGAATCACTAAACTCAGTTCAAATCTCAACTCCACCATTTAAAATTTTCGTGAAATTGAGTTGTCATGAAGGTTAAATTCATTCATTCATTCATTCAATCATCCATCCAGGATGGATGTTCTTTTTTTTTTTTTAAGATTTTATTTATTTATTCATAGAGATGCAGAGAGAGAGAGAGAGAGAGAGAGAGAGAGAGAGAGATAGGCAGAGACTCAGGCAGAGGGAGAAGCAGGCTTCATGCAGGGAGCCTGACATGGGACTCCAGGGTCTCCAGGATCACGCCCTGGGCTGCAGGCAGCGCTAAACCGCTGCACCACTGGGGCTGCCCCAGGATGGATGTTCTTAAGCACCTCCTATGGGACTGACACTGTTTTAGAACTGAGATTGGAAAGCTCTATAAAGGGCCAGATAGTATTTTAGACTTTGTAGACTATAAGGCTTTCATTGCAGCTACTCTACTCCACTTTTGTAATGTCTCCAGCACAGGCTTAAAAAGTCTCTGTGTCCCAACATCTACTTAGGTAACTATATAAGGAAGAAATGTCCACTGGATTAAAATTAATTTTCTAACTATATTTTTTGGAATTTGTTTTTAAGCCCTCTATGACTTTAAAGAGCTATAGGAATACAAGGTAACCATGGGATCTCAGATTTTGTAACTGTCACATTTTCAAACTGTGGTGGATCTCCTAGGACCACACAGTTTAGCCTTTCCCTTATCCTCCCCTTCCTCCTCAGAGGAATATGAGGCATATAGATACAAAGGAACAGCCAAAAGTCTCCACCCAACCACCATCCCAGCAAGTTATGTGGACTAAAGAGGACACAGATGCCTTGATTAATCATTGAAATTATAAAATTGTTGCTTTAAGAGTATTTAGATTTCATTCATTCTAAAACTATTCATTTATGGATAGAAAGTTTCCTAGAGAAGTTGATGATCATATCAGCTTTGGGGTTTGGAAATTGGGACATTTTAAAAGTGGAATTAACTTCAATTTGAAAATAAATGACAAAATTCCTTTTAAATTTTATAAAAATAGCATTTTCAGAATCCAATATACAATCATATGTTATTATAAACATTAACAATACCAAACACGTGTGTAATGCCTACTATAGTCTGGGCACAGTAAGCCTCCCAGTAGCCCAGGGAAGTGGGCACTATTATTAGTATTGTCATTCTACAGATGACACAACTGAAGAGGAAAGATTAGGAAATTTGCCTGAGAACACAAAGCAGGGAGGTCATAGAGCTAGGATTTGAACCCAGATCTGCTTGCAGAGTGAGATGGGCTTTGTGATTTCTATTTCAGTTTTACTGAGGACACATTGAGACAGAGGTTAGACCCTGAGCAGGATTAACATTTGAATAAAGATGGGGATCCCTGGGTGGCTCAGCAGTTTAGCGCCTGCCTTCAGCCCAAGCCCAGGGTGCAGTCCTGGAGTTCCAGGATCAAGTCCCACATCTGGCTCCGTGAGTGGAGCCTGCTTCTCCCTCTGCCTGTGTCTCTGCCTCTCTCTCTCTCTCTCTCTCTCTCTGTATGTCTCTCATGAATAAATAAATAAATAAATCTTTTAAAAAAAACATTTGAATAAAGAATTGCTTAAATATGTGTGTACAATCTAAATATTAGTCATTTTAGGCAAGATTTTTTTTCCTAGGTTTCCTAAATGCTGGTCACAAAAAAAGACTGATATCCAAGATATACTTGATGGAAGTAGATTTTGAAGGCTATGATTTGACCACTTGCATGAATATCTACATGACAATGCACTATATGATGGATGCTACCCAAAGGTATGCCAAGAATTTATCTTTGAGTTCTTAGCTGAAGTTCTCCAGGAGAATCTTGGGGAAAACTGCATGTTTTCTTCTACTTGGTTCATATTGGTACTTTAAAAATATGAAAATCTGAAGATAAATATGCAATGTCTGGATTCAAAAGGTTCTCCAAACGTACATTATTATTATTATTCATTATTCATTATTATTATTATTATCTTAAAAAGAAAAATAAAAGAATTGAAAAAATAAGAACAAAGTCCTCACCATGGCCTTTGAAAGCCTCCTGATCCTGCCTTGACTAGATTTTGACCTCTTTTCTGTCACTGACCTTGGTCCCCTTCCTCCTGCACTCCAGACTCACTGACCACTTGGTATTCCTTCCTACCCTAGGGCTCTAGCATCCTTCCTCCTGCCCTTCAGGGACTGCATTCCCACCCTTACTTCAGTTTCCTGTTCAATTTTCACCTAATCAGAGCAGCCTTCCCTGACCACCCTCAGTTGGACTGTCCCTACCCATCCCCAAGTCCCTCACTGTGCTTTTCTCGTGCTTCATAACTCTTATTATCAACTGACATTTATTGTGTGCTTATTTGTTTATTGTCTATTTTCATCACTAGAGAGTGAACTTAATGAGAAAAGGGACTTTTTTGGTTCACTGACATGTCCCCATGCTAGAACACTGCCTAGGACCTAATAAATATTTGCCGAATGAATGAAACAGTGATGACACAAGAGGAAGACATATGCAGAACTTTCCCCTCAGACTTGCTGAGGCTTTGCTGAGAACTGTAATAGTGACCACTGGGTGGCCACAGCTGCCTTCCCCATCCACAATGGGCCACACTCCTTGCAGGGCATACAGTGCCAGAGTTTTGTGAGCTTTGTAAGCTGTTGTTTTTCTGAGGAGAGGGCTTCAGGCTGCTGTTTTAGTTTTGATTTCCCAAAGGAAATAAGTCGTTGAAAGACCTAGGCAGACTACATTTACTAGACTGCTTTTCAATACACTCATTCACACATTGATTTATCAAACATTTACTGAGCACCTATTGTGTCCCAAGCTCTTAAGAGACAAAGATGAATACCCTAGTATCCCTGCTTCTGACAAGCTGGCCTAACCCTATTGGAGGAGCAGGGAAAGAAGTCTCGAAACTTCCCCATTAGCTCTCTGACACACGGACAGAAAATCTTGGAGACACAGGACGGGCACCCAGTGCAGGCTTCTGGAGAGATATGACAAAACTGTGAAAGAAACTGAGACTTATCCAGGTGGAGGTGGTGAAAATCTTTCCAGGAAGAGGAAGCAATGCTCAAAAACTCCAATAGCTGAGAGAACTTGGCATTTTGAAAGTGAAGTGGATGCTTCTTCCTGGAGAGTGAGGTACCAGGTGGGAGAAAAGATGAGGCTGGAGAAAGAGAACTCAATGTTGCAAGGAAAAATCAAGCTGGTTTTATAATGCAAATTCCAGAAATGCCTATCTGTAGACCTCTTAGTGGGTTTTCAAGGGAACTAGAACATTCCCTGACAGTAGCATATCATTGTTTCTAGGGATCCCTGGGTGGCGCAGCGGTTTGGCGCCTGCCTTTGGCCCAGGGCGCGATCCTGGAGACCGGGGATCGAATCCCACATCGGGCTCCCGGTGCATGGAGCCTGCTTCTCCCTCTGCCTGTGTCTCTGCCTCTCTGTCTCTCTCTGTGTGACTATCATGAATAAATAAATAAAATCTTAAAAAAAATTTTTTTATCATTGTTTCTATGTGGTTCAAGAAACAAAATATACAAAACTTTTAACTCTGGTCATTCCTGCTTTCTGCCGTCATCCTACTAACTTTGGTTTGAACACCTGCTATGTGCTAGGGTACTATGTTAGAATTGCTAGAATACAGAATTCAAATAAATACTTGATGCTAGGGGCACATAATTAAAATACTGTCTATGACAGTCAGTTTATATCCAGGAAAATAGGAATGCAATTAAGATATAAGTACATGACAGCCCAGCTTTGTGGATATGTGAGCTGTATAGTCACAGAGGACTCCATACTCAGAAGGGCCCCACACTGAGTTTAATGCTCTGCTGTAGCTGTCTTGAAATTCTGAATGATGTTTGATCTCCACACACTTTAGTTTTGCAATGGGCCCTGCAAATTATGTAACTTACCCTTATAACTGAGGTGGAATTGCGAAGTTGATCTAGAGCAACAGTTTGCAACCAATGGCCCATGGTTAAATCCAGCCTACCTCCTATTTTTGTATGGTCTGTGACTGATGAATAGTTTTTACATTTTAAGTAGTTGAAAATAAATCAAAAGACTAGTGTTTCGTGAGTGTGAAATTGACATGAAATTCAAATCTCAGTGTTCATAAAAATATATTTTTGGCACACAGCCATTTTTTTCCATGTTGTCTAGGATGCTTTTGTGGTACAATAGCATAATTGAGTGGTTGCAAGAGAAACTGTATGGTCTGTTAAGCCTAAAATCTTTACTATCTGAACCTTTACAGAGAAAGGGTGCTGCTGACTCATGATCTGGAGGATATTCTACTATTTTAAATATTAGACTTCTTACTTTTACTTACTTTCCATTTGCTGTTAGAGATACTACTTTATTTTCATTTGCTTTTTAATTCTAACCAGCATTAAGTGTCAAGCTCACTGTAATAGTCCCCAGATCTAGGGTAGTGCCTGACACATAGTAGGCACTTAAAAATACTTAAGAGAAGTTGAATGTTGTGGGATGATTGTTGTGTGTATCTTTTGGTTTTCATTATATTTCATATCCTCAGGTCAGTGATGGTATAAGAGACAATTTCATTCCCAAAGGAATCCTACAGAGTGCTTGTGTATAGAATTTGCTCATGCTCCGTAAATGTTTGTGATGATGAATGAGGGCCCAGTAGTGGCTGTTTAGCAGAGTGTTGTTGACTGCTGGACTCTGTAAGAAGCAGACGGTTTGTCAGTAGATAAATTCTTAAAGTATATTTGGAAGCTTCAAGTTGGAAGACTAAAGATAAAAAGCAATTTTTATTCATAAGGCTCAAGGGAAAAACAAATTGCAAAGTATGAGAAATGTTCTCTAGCAACAAATAGAAGAACCTAGCGCATCAAGGAGACTGATGCACACTGAAGAGCAGAATCTTATTTGTGTGCATGTAGCTTCCAAATCTGTATTTTCCAGTCCTGGCTTCTAAATTTCTATATTCAATTGTTATTTGATGTTTCTACTGGATGCTGAATAGACAGTTTAAACAGGACAAATCCAAACTGAACTTTCTGATTTTTCCTTCTAAATCTGTTTCTGCCTATCTTCCCTATGCCAGTTAACACCATCCCAACAGTTATTCCAGGTGAAAATGAGGAAGAAGTCTTAATTTTTATCTTTTTCCTCACCACTCCCTTTCCCATCTAATTCACAACCAAGACTTTTCCTTCCACCTCCAAAAAATATCCAACATATCTTCTCCTCATCTTGCATACTGCCTCTTTAACCCCAAATAATCTCCATTGTTTCTCTTCTAGACCACTGCCAACATCTCTTGTTGGCTATTGCTTTTACTACTTTCATCCCCACATATTCCCTACATGGCAACCAGAATTATCTTTTTTATTATGAAATATTTTGAATATACAAAAATTGTGGAGAGTAATATAATGGATATTTATCTATCACTCAGTTTTAGAGCTGAACAATGAAAATAAAGGGAAACTTCCTGAATGCCCTGCCCATCATCCCTTTCTCCTTTGCTCTTAAAGTAACCATTATTTTCATTTTAATGAATGTCATTTCTATGAATGCTTGATGTTTTTGCTATATATATATTGCTAAAGAAGATATAGGATTTTTTTTTGCATTTTTTTAACTGTGTGAACTATATTACATTATTTGAATCAAGTAGTTTTTTTCTCTCAGATTTGTTTTTGAGATTCACTACCTGGCTCTAGTTTTTAATTTCACTTATGTATAGTATTACACTATATGGTTGTATCATAAATTTATTTATTCCTTTCTGTGTTGATCAACGTTGATATTGTTTTTAATTTTTTACTGTATATAAAAACTGTTGTAGTTGACCTTTTTTGGATACTTCCCTATGCACATGTACAAGGATTTCTTTAGGGTAGTATTTTTTAAACATTTTTTTAATGCAGTAAGACATGCTTTTTACATTATAACCTTTATGTTTTGTATTTCTATGTATTTATATGATTGAAATTGAAATTTCATAAAATAATACTTACCTTGATTATTTTCTGAAAATTTCTGGTTATTTCCTATTCTTTGCCATACTGGATTACACTATGCTATGTGATTCTAATTTATGAAAGTGTTACTCCTTATCTACAACATTGATTTTATGGTCTATTAATGAGTCAATAATCCCAGTTTGAGAATCATTGTTCTATTTTATACATTAGGAGTAGAATTGTTGAGTATATATGTCTTTAACATCATAGGAGTTGCCAAATGACTCTACAAGGGAGTTGTAATAATTCACAATTCTGTGTGCCCATTCATTCTTGGTATTGTTCAACTTATTTTTAAAAAGATTTTATTTATTTATTTGAAAGAGAGAGAGAGAGCATAAGTCAGGGGAAAGGCAGAAGGAGAAGAAGGACAAGCAGACGCCATGCCGAGTGTGGAACCCCATGCAGGTTTGGATGTCAGGACCCTGAGATCATGATCTGAGCTGAAGTCAGATGCTAGGACCTTCTCAGACTATAGTCATCTGGGACATTTGCGGATGTGATAGAAAACTTATCTCTGAATCTGCTAGGTTCATTCTGGCTCCTCTTGGAGATTTAAATGACTCTGTGTAGTGAGATATTGCTGGAGCCTTCCTAAGGTCCATTGAGGGGCTGCATAGATTCAACAATCTGTACCTTAGGCTTTCCTTCAGTGCTTGGTTAAGGTATAGTTTTAAGCTCTGAGCCTCAATTTCTTCATTTGTAAAATGAGGATAACAATAGTGTCCATGTAATAATATTTGTATAATAGTTTCTTATGTAAGGAAGTTATTTACCTGTGTTATACTTGTACTCTCCATGGTCTTTCTGTAATGTTTGGACTTTCTTTTATTATAGTACTTTTTAGCATTTTAAGTTGCATTTTGTAACTATGTTTTCTCTGATGCCTGGGATTTCTCCTCTTAGATGTATGCATCTTTAGAACTTACTGTGTGCTGAGTCAGTATCCTGAGTACAAAGTTTGCTGGGTGTAGACCTGACTAAAGGAAATGCCTAAGACTTAATTGGATGGAAGAGTCACGACTGGAATCTAATCATCTCCTTGCACAAGTGCTCCTCTCTCCCCAGCCATCATCCATGGGAGGTCGAGGTCACTTTCCTGGGCAGACTTGAGAGAAGTGGAGCCTTTCCTTTCTGCAGATATCTGAGCCAGGGTCACCACCATAGGCTAGGCCACCAATTGGCATACCATGTGCCTAAAGGTAAATGTAGGTGATTGTGTGTCCTGAGATAGATTAACCCATAACCCAGAGTGAGCAAACAGTAGTACTACTAAAGTTCCTTGTCATCTTTAGATCAGTTAAAATAAAACACTAAAAAATAAATAGAGTGATGACCTGGGATTAGTCTTCTAATGAAAAGTGATTTAATAGAACTGATAGTTCTGAAGTTTTCTTGCTAGTATGGTTGATGGCTGTCCAGTTCATCTGCATAATTGGCAATAGCCTGCTTGAAGTGAGAATCTCAAGTTTGGTATAAGCAGTGAGTGATGATTGGTATCCTGAACTACGTGTAGGTAGGGCATGGGTTTCCTAACCAACTGAGGTTCTCAAAGTGTATCAGGATGGATCCCAGAAGGGAGTTTCACACCAAGCAAAGAACAACTTGAATGGGGTAGCTGGTATTGGTAATAATAGGGATGAAATCCTCAACAGCACAAGATTTAGGAAATGGTGGAGTGGAGGGGGTGAAGTTGAATGTGACATGAGCAATGGCACAGAGCCTGGAAAGTACAGAGAAAAGCTACTTCTGAAATACTTCAGAGAGTGCCCCTTATCATTGTATCCTGAGTTCTCTGACAATAACAACACTGACCATGTAAGTTTGGAATGCAGAGTAAATAACCTATATAATGCTCAGATGGGGAGGAAGGTAAGAGTTTCCCTATACGTTAGTATGTGCTTTTTGGCAATAGCTTGTCAGCATAGTGCCAGGAAATCCTCAGCTCCCTTTCTAGTTGAGGTTTTACATGTTACTTCATTTAATCTTTAGATAAATCTTACATGGTTAGTGGTTTTATTCTCAGAGTATAGAAAGAGAAACCAAGGCACAGAGTATTTAAATAAGTTGCCCAAGGTCACACAAGGACTCCGTGAAAGAGATGAAATTTGAGTGTGTTTCTGTATGACTCCAATACTGCTGTGCTAACCTTCTACCCTTCTGCTTCTTCACATCCAACAATTGAGCTGTAACCTACTCTCCATTCCTGACAGGTCCTTTGCTTACTTTTTCTCCTGATGTTTCAGTGCCAGCTTTCTGGCTGATGACTCATCTGAAGTGGAACTAATATCTTTTCTAGTCCTACTCTATTGCTTGCTTGCTACATACCCATGACTCCCCATGATCTTAGGGGAGGAAATTCAGTGTTTAACAGGTTTTTTTGCTCTTTAAATCTTACCTCTAGTTGCATTTTTAGTATTCTTTCCCAATGGACTTCTCATAATCTGTACTACATCAACATCCAACCACATGAAAGTGCCCAAATGCCCCCTCATTTTCTCTGGCCCATGTCCATGCTTCCCTGGTGCCTAGCTAATTCCCAGAGAGTATTTCAAAACCGTTTTTAGGGAGCCTTGATTGACAGCCTCAGGCTAGGTTTGTGTTCTTTCTTTATATTCCTGTAATACCACATACTTCATTCTGTCAAAAAACGTTTTACTCTCTATTTAAATTTTCCAGTTTTTTATCTGGTTTTCTGATTAGATTGAGAACATATTGAAGGCAGGAACTATGACTAATTCGTTTTGTTGTTCACAGTGCTTAGCATGGGATCTGGTCCATAATAGGCCCATAGTAAATTAATGAAAAGAATAATGAAAGAATAAAAAAATAATTTTACTTTATTCACTTCTTTAACAAAATTGATAAACTACCAATGATATTCCTAGTCATATGCTAGACATTGAGGATGCTCCACAATGTCATTGTGTCATTGCTCTCTCTCTCTTTTTTTAAAGATTTATTTAATTATTCATGAGAGACACAGAGGGAGAGGCAGAGACATAGGCAGAGGGAGAGGCAGGCTCCCCACAGGAAGCCCAATGTTCAACCGCTGAGCCACTTAGGCATCCCCTAGTCATTGCTCTTTAGCATCTCATACACTAGGCAGAGAAACAGATGTTTAAGTAAATAGTTGTAGCAATGTGCTATGGGTTAATGTAGATGAATGTGTATTTCTGAGCTGAAAGAAAAATACCTACAAAATCAGGTGAAACTTTTCCTTTGGTAGTACAGAGTACATTGTATTCCAGAGCCTTGAGCACTTTTTTCTGGCACTTGGACATTGGCAAGTTATCACACAGTGGTTGACAACATTGAGTCAATCTTCTTGAGTGCTAATCTTGTTATATGACCTCGGCCAAATTTTTTATTCTCCCTGTGTTTCAGTTTCTTCATTTGTAAAAAATGGGTGATGAATATACTTGTCTATCTCAAAAGATTATTGTGAGGGAAAATGTAGTAGTATGTTAGAATGACATCTTACACTCAATTCATGCTAATTTATCAGTATTTTTATTTTAGTGTTTGTGGTCCTCACAATAGAAACTGGCCTTCTCTACTTCTCTGGGGTAGACATGCTCAAAGATACTAGCATTCAGGCTGGCAGCTCCAGTTCTCCATCTATGTACATGCCTGTGGTTTAGGGATTTGAGATTGAGGTACTAGAAGTGGAAAAGAGATACAGACTTCTCTTTGGATTGTCTGAGAGAATGTCTTTTTTTAATAAGCTGACAAAAGTAAACAACAAAGATACTCTAGAATGTGTCGCTGAAAGTACTGGAGAAATTTCCTGATTTCTAGGAGCTGGAGAGGGAGAAGAAATATTTATTCTCTTCAATCTGAGAGCAAAACTGTCATGCTACAATTCAGCTTTTTCAGGTAGATGAGAAAAACAGATTCAAAAGCTTTCCAATGCCTTCAATGTTTAGTGAAAGATGTGAGTCTGATGGAGTCCCCTGGTCCCAGTTTGTAGCCTCATTATGCTTTCTGCTGGAATTTTCGGAATTCTTCTTCTACTCATGGAGTTTGGTGAATACAGTCCTGACTCATCACAGCCAACTTTGCCAGGTGTTCCTTTCTGGGAATTTTCACCAACCCCTGAATAAATGGTACAACTCTTCCGTTGCAATTTCACAACCACTCATATCATCCCCCCACCATTTTGGAGTCTTGAAATTTGCATTTTTCTGCTCTTCAATCAGTTCCCAAATCTTGAATTATTATATTATTTGTTTTATATCTGCTGAGTTTGCACATATATTTCATTCCAGGGGTGGTGCAATCTGACATAACTAACCTATCTTGCCTGGAGAGAGAAGACTCTTGGTAGCAATCTCCCTCTGGACTATCCGAATATTTTTAGTTTATTCTTGATTTAGAATCTGTCACTGTGCATGTTGACCCATTATTCTCAGAAAGAAATTTGATATTCTCAAGCAGCCCCAAACACCTTCACTGGCTGCCTCCCCATTTCTCTTTCCCTGTTCTCACCCGGCAGCCTCCAAGGACTAACTCCACACATTTCCCCTACACTTCTTGGCCTAACACTTGCTCTACTCCTCTGTCCTGGCCTCCTCCTGTCCCCCTCCTGGTGACCTCAGGCTGTAAAATGCTACAGTATCTCTGGCTTGAGTTCCTTATCTGGCCCTAAATTCTTTCCTTCTTCCCTCCGCTGAGGAAGAAGGAATGTTCATTTATAATATTTTACTTCTCTTTTTCCTCCAGGCTCCTTTAGATGACATTTTTGCTCATGCTGCCATAAAATTGAAATGTTCTCTTCTCACTTGCCCTAGGAGATGTGGCATTTCCCCAGAAGTGGTTGGGATCTGATTCTTAGGTTGTTGTAGAGGATGAGAAATAGTTTCACCAAAGTTGGTGACGGGCTGTATATCAAAACAGAGAGAAGTGGGAGGCATTAGCTGCTTTGAAGACAGCATCCTCCTTCCAAAATGGAATTTCTGGCACAGTCATCAAGTTCTTGAGTTTCCTTCTCTCCTTTATTCCCAGGACTGTAGGAAAGAGTGATTTCATATTATTCGGGCTTCTTACCACCACTTTATTGTCCTGCCATGCTTTGTAACATGCTGTAAGTGAAACCTGAATATCACACAGGGCTTCCAGAATCAGGAAATATATTCAATGACTGTTCTAATTCCTCTGAACCAGATATGAAATTATGTTAATAATAGTATCTTTCACTGGGTGTACTTTTATATATTTCCAGAGCACTTTCACACACATTTCGGTTTGCCTTCAAAACCTGGCTTACCTACTTTCTGTCCAGGTGCTTGCCTCTGACTGAGTGGTTACAATGTGGTTAGGGAAAGAGTCACTTGCATCTATTAATGTAAAAAATTGAAACCAGCAGAAGTAGGAAACTTTGGTATTTATATTTGTATTTACGTATACATATATATTTATATATGTATATATGTATTTTTAAATTCAGAGATACTAATTCCTGTTGGAAAAAATGTTATGAGAATTAGAGGTTAGATCATAGAAATTGCTTTGCACATAGTTGGCACCAAATAGATGGAGTATTATTATTTTAAGAAGACTTTCATGTGTCCTCATTTAATTCTCACGTCCATGTCTTGAGAATCACTGTTGTGACAGAAGTTTGGGATCAGAGAGACATAGGCAGTGACCTTAAATTTTGCATCCAGGAGACATTGAAGTAAGGACTCAAATTTTGCTTTTCCCATCATACCATATTGCCTCCTATAAGACTTAACTTTTACTTTGTTTATTTAGCTTATAGATATTAATTGAATACCAACTGTGTGCTGACTATTGGACTAAGTACTGGGGATATGCACTAAAGTAGACCTAGCACCTTCTGTGCTTTCTTTAGAATGCTCCAGGTCCACTTCTGATGAGTTTGTGGAAATGTATATTTGCAGTATCTCAAAACCTGGATTTTAGTAAGATGTATCACTTAAGTTTCTGCTTTTTATAATAACATAAGCCAAGTACTTTATAAGGCACTAAAAGTATTTTATGAACAGTTTACGAACCCAAATATAAATGTGATCATTCATTGTACAGTAGAGTTCACATATAGGTTGCAACGAATTAAGAAACTGCTGACAGTCTGAATGTTGGGAAGTGGATATAATCAAAATCTATAGAGAAATACATATATATGTATAAATGTCTATAAATACCACATACAAGTAGATATATTGCAGAGTTAATTAACATGATAAGTTATCAATTTTGTTTGAATATTTTGCTTTCTTTGTGGACAAATACATTTTATTTATTCTTATAAATAGCGCTTTCTAAACAGGATTCTATTCAAGCAACCCTTGGTTTATTGCAGTGATGAGGAGCCTAGTGATGTTGACTTGGAAAACTAAAGTGTCTACTGTCATCACTTGTCATAAAGGCCTTGGTGTAGGAGATGCCTCGTTGGAGGGATGGGGAGATACAGGGAGAGAAGTTTTTTTTTTTTTTTTTTTTGTAATGGAGTCATCCAGATGTTCAAACAGCTGTATTAGCAAAGTTGTTTGGACAATTTTACAAAATAATATTTTGTGATAAGACTTTGGTATGTGAAATGGCCATTGTTTCTCAACATTTTTTTACTTGGAAACAGAACATGAATTCAAGGGGTTCACAGTTTAATTGAGAATATAAAATATATCCTTTTGAGATGTTACAACAAAACATAAATGGCTTTTCCTCCATCCCAGACATTAATTTGAAACAAGGCATTCTGCTGGAGAAGAAACCCATAAGGGCTTCTTTAAATGGGATACACTTTGATTATGATCCAAGGAAGAGCTGATAGTGAGAGACTAAAACATTTTCAGGGTAATTTATAGCTTCCTGCATTTTTTAAGGTTACTTTATTTTATGCCTTAATGGTCAGGGATAATTTATATATGCCATGGCAAAAAGAAGCATGACCAGAGGCTTTCTCTGCTACTCAGACTCTTGGTTGATTTAAGAGAGGAGATGCTATCTCATGCTGTACCAAATGGAGCCAAGACCTATAGACTTCATACAGCAGCCAAGTATGTCCAGTTATGTTGACAAGTCTTACAGGCAATATATTTTGGAGTTCTTGATCAAGATAATAGTGATAAAAATAACAATGGCAACAACAACCATAATAAGGATTCAAAGAGGAGAAGAGGAAGAAGAGGAAGAAGGGGAGGAGCAAGTGGAATTGCTACTGCACCAGAAATGCTAAAATTAGCATCAGTAATTAATAATACAAAATCTTCTGTAATTCTAGTGTGGACATTAACTAGGTTAAACTCAGCACATGTGTTTCTAGTGTGCATGGTGTGCCAACCACTGTGCTAGCCACTGACAAGTTAGAAAGATGAATCAGATTTAGCCCTACATAGTCTAATTGAGATATTCTTCTGTGGGAATTATTACCACCAAAACCAACCAAACAAAAAGCAACATTAAATGTAGCATAGAGACACAAAGAAAAATCCCATAGGAACAAAACAGTTTATGTTAAATTTAGAGATTGGGAAAGACACATGGAAAAAGAGAAATATGAAAAAATAAAAGGATCTTACTGGAAGTGTAAATTTTGGTAAATTGATATGGATAAAAGAATAGTCATTCTAGCAAAATATGCAATGAACAAAAGTGTGGAGATAGGATTATATAGATTCTGTCCGCAGAATGAGGAGCAGTCTGAGGAGCTGGAATGAAGTATGCTTTGTGGTGAGTGAGGCAAGGGAAGGCTAGATCATCATCAAGGGAATGTTTGTTCTTAGAAAACTAGGTTTACTCTAGTGCCAATTTAGATTATGCCTTATGCTAAAGTGTTATGTACATCAGCACTGCTTTATATACATAAACACTACCTCCTATTCTGCTCTGTCTCTTTAAGCTCCTATCCCAAGGTGCATTTTGGCATGAGGTTATTTTATTTTATTTTAAATATTTTATTTATTTATTTATGAAAGACACACAGAGGGAGGCAGAGACACAGGCAGAGGGAAATGCAGGACTTCCAGGACCCCAGGATCACCATCTGAGCCAAAGGCAAATGTTCAAACACTGAGCCATCCAGGCTCTCCCGACATGAGGTTATTTTACACCAAAGTAGATTCTAGGAAAACTGAAGATATCTCTGGTCAAAAAGAAGGATTCTTCACTGATGAAAATGTCAAGCAACATGCCAGGCTGGAGAGGGTGCCCGGATTTTCTTCAGTCCTGTTCCAGAGAGCCATCCTTGAGCTAAGCTAGTCCTCCTCCCGCCTATATCCTCCAGAGAGTTCTCATTCATTTCTGGGCTTAATGTCTCCTTTGTACAACAGAGAGAAAAATCGTGGACTTTAGGGATTGGACATGATCCTGAGAGGTGATGCAGGAAAAAATTGTAGATGGAGAGCTTGACTAATGTGTTCTATTGGCCAGCTGCAGAGGAAGCCTGGAAGGATACTGTTATAATTGTAAATCAGCTGTTGGGCTCCAGTATCTATCAATATAATCGGACTGAGAGTCATGGTCCTGGACTTTTGTCCTGGCTCAACAAAGATCTAGCTTGGGCCACTTATTTAACCTATTTGAGCTCCAGTTTAAGCATTTGTCAGGTGGTCTAGTTCTACCTGATTGCCAGGTTTCCTTCTAGCTCTCATTTTTTTGTTGTTCTACAAAAACACTTTGGTTATAGTTTATAAAACATTAAGAATATGAAAATGGGTGAAGTTTTGCATTTCCTTTTGACTTTTGGATGAAGTAGTATGCTTTCAGCTGGTATTCAAATTTTTTTTAGATTTATTTATTTATTCATGAGAGAGAGAGAGAGAGAGAGAGAGAGAGAGAGGCAGAGACACAGGAGGAGGGATAAGCAGGCTCCATGCTGGGAGCCCGACACAAGACTCGATCCCGGGACTCCAGGATTGCGACCCGGGCCAAAGGCAGGTGCTAAACCGCTGAGCCACCCAGGGATCCCCTGGTGTTCAAATTTGACTTGAAATGGCAGACATACCAAACCATTCCTTTCTTGCAAGTGCAATTCTGAATAAGTCTTTAATTTTACCAAGGAGAAAAAATATCAAATATTTTGATTAATAAACAGTCGATGGGAATTTTAAGTTTATTTAAGTTTGGGAAGTCTGTGCAGAGGAAGAAGTATCCTGTCATTATTAAATCAAACAGTGATATTAGGGATTCTTTACCCAAATCAAGTATCTGCAGTAAATTTTGTTGTGGAATGCTGGCTGGTTTCTGTACAGTTGTAAGGTTATTTTGCTTCATCTTGAGAAGGGTAGGGCATTACAAAAGAGTACCATGAACATTTACCCTGAAGCCTAGATGCCTTTTATTTTAGGGAGGAAAAGGTAAAAACTTTGGAATCTAGTAGTATTATGTAGCATAATGTAATATACAAAGGAATGCCTACATGTTTAATGCCCCACAAATGGAACTTCAGAAAAACCACAGTAGCTCTTAAATGGTGCATTGCAAGAATAAAAACATGATCCAATCCTGAAAGCATTCCTGCTGGGTGGCTGGGCCTTACTTTTCTCAGGAGTAAACCAGATCTTGTACAACCTTTTATAGAGTGAGGCCTAGATTATTCCATTATGCTTGGGAAAATATGGAGAAGGAGCTAAGTGTTTCAGCAAATTTTTAAGCTAATTGAATCAATAAGGCAGAAGCCAAGAGAAGGAAAAGTTCTAATTCCCTCCCTGGGCTTTTGTTTTGGGTGATGATATTGGAAGCTAATGCATAAAACATGAATTAGAAGTGCCTGTTGGCTTGTCTGTCCTTTTGACTAAGCTGAATTCCTTGAAGAAGGGATGTTGGGTTATGGATATTTCTATTTGTGGTAACAAGGACATGCTCGGGACATAGTGGGACACTGGTAATTATTTATATAGTTGAACAGAAAAACAAAACCAAAACCAAAAACCAAAACCACCTCTCTAGAGTACAGGGAAATAGCATCACCAATAAATAAATGAGAAGAAAAATAAATAAAACATCTTCAAGATTAAATAATAGTAACTTTTAGTTTTGTGAAATTAGGATTCTTCAGTGTTTGTTAGCTTTCATAATGTTCTATTTAAAATGCATCTAATTTACTAAGTAAGCCCTTGTTTTTGTATCAGGATGAAATTTTGTGAAATTGGGGTCTTTGCATTTCAATAAAGATAGGAGTAGATCTTGGTACATATGTCACAAAGTTTTTTCCTTGAGGAGCTGTGTACTAGATGATATTGTCTCCCGGTATCAGATGCTGGAATTTGGCCCATGACACAAATACAACTTTTTAGTATGCATTTTCTTACTGTTATGAAGTTGAAATTTTCATACTGGCTTCCTGGTCATCCATCCTGGGAACAAATAGCTTGATGGAGTATAGGGAGAGACTGCTAGAGCCCTGGAAAGCATTACATTTGGCATTCTGGAGTAGTGGGTGGATTCACAGATAAGAGTATATTTGTGTGTGTGTGTGTGTGTGTGTGTGTGTGTGTGTGTTTGTCCTTGTCTATTTGACTTCCTCAGCCTGTAAATAGTCAAAGTGAAAAAAAAATTTGGGAAAAGGGTGTTTATTCTCCTCTTCCTGATATTGGTTTGTAACATCAAAGCAAAATCACAGAGACTGTTGAAATATTTAGCAATTAATTTTCTGTCTCTGCTTTTAAGCATGCTGCTGGTTTATAACTACTGCCTTGAAAAGGGGTGTGTGGTTTAAACACAGATTTTACACTTTAAATTGAAGCCATAATCTCAGTTTTGGAATGGGGAATTCCTAAGATAACTTTGTTTTGTAAAAAAAATGAGGTCACTCAAATGGTAGACAATTAATCCCAAGTGCTTTAATTGTCATCTAAAAACATAAAGAATAACGTGTGCCATTTCCTTTTTATCTTTTCCCCTTGCTTTGTTTTGAAGAAAATAATTTCCTTATCAATTCTGCAGACATAGCGCTAGCTTATATCTTAAGAGAGGATGCTATCAGTTTTAGTACATTCACTGAAGTTAAACTATCTACATTGAGTAAGAGAGAGGAACTTTCCTAGCATCAAACCCAAACAGAAACTTAGTAAAATTTATAATAAATCTACTTGATTATTGCATTATATAAATGGTCTTGATCCTACAAATTGTTATTAATGTGGTGTCCTTTTTATATTTTGATACCACAAGCATAGAATGTGACACAAAGTTGGATGAAAAATGAGATTCATTTATTTGAATGTGTTAGTTTTATTTTTTTTTTCCTTTAGCTATGCTAGAAATTACAGCTAAGGAAATTTCTCTAATTACGATATTCTTTAGGTACAATCCAAATATGTTTCCTTTTAGTGGAGATTGCTTGCAAAGACATTACATTAAATATTTGCTTTTAAAATTAGTCAAAAGCTTTGAGATTATTATTTAAATGTGGATAAAGTTACTTTGCAGATCTTAAAATTGGAAATGTCTCTGATTCAAAACAACAACAACAAAATGAAGTAATTCTGGGTCACCCAATATATTTTTAAAATTTCATTCAGCATTTAGGTACTGAATACAGCATGGACTATGCTCTGAGGTACTGACCTTGCAGTCTGTTCCTTTCTCATCTTCAGGCTAAGATCTTTGGATGCCACTCTGCTGGACTCCCATACCTTACAGTTTATACCTCCATCCTTGGATTGATTCTACTGTATTGAATTTGACTATTTATATGTTCATCTTCTCAACCAGACTCTGAGATTTTCTTTTTTAAGATTTTTTTTTCGGGGGGGAGGACAGAGAGAGAACAAGCAGGAAGGACAGGGAGAGGGAGAGATACTCTCAAGCTGAGTGTGGAGCTCAAGGCAGAGCCCGATCTCAGGACCCTGAGATCATAACCTGAGCTGAAACCAAAAGTTGGATGCTTAAATGACTGCACCACTCAGATGTCCCTAGACTCTGAGATTTTTCAAGTGCAAGAGCAATGTTTCTTTTAATCCTGTGTCCCAAGCAAAAATGGGTCCTGGTACAAAGTACTTTCAACCAATCCCCTACTTTGGGCCATTAGATTGTTTCCCTTTTCTCCTGTGTATATATATGTGTGTGTATGTGTGTGTGTGTGTATACAAAGATATATATGTATATGTTTTATTTATATATATATATAAAACACTGCAATGAGTATTTTTTCATATAAAGCTTTGTTTGCCTTATCAAATTTCCTTAGTGTAATAGTAATAATGATAGCCTATTTATGCTTGCTATTTTGATTACATCACTAAATACCTTACATGGGTTATTGTAATTAAACTCCCATAACACCCCTCTGAACAGATTACTCTCCCCATTTTACAAATGAAGTAACTGATGTTCTGATAGACTTAACAGCTTGTCCAGAACCAAGCTTGCCCAGGACAGTCAGCAAACAAATCCAAAAACTACCTGAGACTAAAGCCTGTGTCCTTATCCATTATGCTGTATTTTTTTCTTATTTCCTAGAGTGAGATAATGAAGTTTTTTTTATTAAAGATTTCATTTATTTGAGAGAGAGAGACAGAGACTGAGCATGAGCACTGGGGAGAAGACAGAGGGAGAGAGAAAAGCAGACTCCTGCTGAGTAGGGAGACAGATTCGGGGCTCCATCCCAGGACCCTGAGATCATGACCTGAGCCAAAGACAGACGCTTAACTGACTGAGCCACCAGGTACCCCAAGAATGTTTCTAATTCAGAACTAAGAATATGTTTTTAAGATTCTTAAAACACTGAATGTGCTACAAGAAAGTGAACAAGACATTTTGCTACACTTGTCAGAGCTTTGCATCACTGTGTGCCTTACTGCGCTTCCCAAGGAGAGTTCTGTGTACATGCTAAGCAGGAAGAACACTAGGTCAGCTCAGCAATGTAGACCATCCTGGTCTTCAAGTTGTTCTAAAACATCTCCTTGGTAGGACTAGATCAGAGAAGAAGGTGGCCAATCCAGTTAGATCATACCAATGAATGCCTCACTCTCCTGGCATTGAGGCAATGATGTACGTAGTTTTGGTCCGTAAATGCCTTTGACTGTTTGTGATCCTTCTAATAAGCAGGGATGGCTGCTGTTTTAGGCCAGGCATGGGCACAACTGTGCAGTACAGAAAACAAGTCAGAAAGTGAGGGAAGAACTATTGACCCAGGGAAGCTAGTTGAACAGTGTAGACTTTCCAGAGTTAATCACTATATGCCCTGTGTACGGTTTTCTCTGAGAAGCACCAGCCCAAGGATTTCCCTATTTGGTGTTTCTTTACATTTCCCCTAATCTCCTAATAAATATAGCATGTATAAAATAGTGTTAAGGGTGCACCAAAAAGCATTAATGCTGCAGGAAGAGTGTTCTTGACATGGTAGAGTGGAAGGAGGGACCAAAGACCTGTGTTAGCATCAGGGGACAGTTTGCATGATCCTAAGTAAAAATCATCTTGTGTATAGAATTTTCAGTTTCTTCATCTGTTAGGTGAGAAGGCTTAAGTAGGATAATCCACTAAATTTCCTTTTCACCTTTGAGCTGATATAATGGAGTATTCTATACCTATGTTTAAGAGCTGATGGTTCTGACTTAGAAAGTGTGTTCAAATTCTGGCTCGATAAGTTATTAGAGATATGACCTTAGCCATATCATTGGCATTCCAATGATATGGCTGAACCATTTTAATATATATAAAATGGGGCTGATAATACCTTTCTCAGTCAGTTGTGGTAAGGATGAATTTAGAAATATGTGGAGCTCACATTCTACAACTAATGAAGGCATGGTAGTGACCATGGTAACATCTGGGACTCTACTCATCCCATGAGTTTTCCATCACATCAGATATTCCCATTCAGTATGTTCTTTGGTCTGTATAGTATGTCAGATCCTATTAACACAGTGCCACAAATTGGGTAGCTTAAAGTAACAAAAATAGTTGTAGAGGCTACAAATCTGAAGTCCATGTGTTGGCATAGTTGGTCTCTTCTGAAGATTCTGAGGTAGAATCTGTTCCATGCCTAACTCCTAACTTCTGATGGTTTCTGGTAATCTTTGACGTTTCTTGGCTTGCAGCTACATCACTCAAATGCTGCTTTTGTCTTCACATGATCATTGCCCTTTCATGTGTGTCAGAGTTCCTATAACTCTGTGTGTCCTTCTTCTTTTTTTTTAAAGATTTTGTTTTTTATTTATTCATGAGAAACACAGAGAAAGACAGAGACATAGGTAGAGGGAGAAGCAGGTTCCCTGTGGGGAGCCTGATGCAGGACTCAATCCCAGGACCCTGGGATCATGACCTGAGCCAAAAGCAGTTGCTCAATCACTGAGCCACCCATGTGCCCCTCTAGGTGACCTTCATATAAGGATAACTGTCCTTGGATTTAGGACCCACCATAATAAAGTATGACCCCATCTTAACTTGATTTTATCTCCTATGACCCTATTTCCAAATAAGATCACACCCTGAAGTCCTGGGGATAGTACTTCAACAAATCTTTTTGGGAAACAAAATTCCACCCACAATAATCTGTGGGGAACTGTACAAATATGAAGTAATGAAGTTATTGTTACTGACAATGATGAGCAGGATTACAAAAAACCAGACTGTGAATGAGTGATTTGTTCAGGTTCACCCTGATTTCTCTATATGCCAGTTGCTTCTAGAAATCAATAATCAGATAGTATTGGGCACCTGGGTGGTTCATTCAGTTAAGCATCTGCCTTCGGCTCAGGACATGATCCCAGTGGTCCTGGTATCTAGGCCTAAATTGGTCTCTCTGCTCAGTGGGGAACCTCCTTCTCCCTCTCTCTCTGTCTGCTGCTCTCCCTGCTTGTGCATTCTCTCTGTCAAATGAATAAATAAAAAAAATCTTTACAAAATAATTAGAGGGTATTTTAGATACTCTAATAGATAGATTACCAAAATCACCTGAGTTTTCCAATTTTTGGTGACAGTAGGCAACCCTAAATGAGTGTTGCATTGCTACAGAAAAAAATCTGAATTCAATTCGGGGTGGTGGCTGCCTAGTTCAGTTAAAGAATCTTAGAGTTCCAGGGAACTTGAGAATGACCCATTTTCAGAATGGCTACCCATCATGTGTCCATCAGGTTGTGGAGTACATAATCAGTTAGTTGTGATTTATTATTATTCCTGTGACCTGGCTGTGGTGTGGGTCCTTCAGAAAGCTCAGACCTGTTTTACTTGCAATCCAGCCCCACTGGCAAGAACCAGGCCCTATGGAGCCACAGGGCGCATCTCTACATTAATAAGTAGTTCCTTTCTGAACTACTCAGCGGAAATTCTTTGATCTTAAACCCATCAACATCATGCCTTAAATTGCCATTTCCCTAGCAAGTGAGAATTTTGGGGAGTAGTTCTCAAAGTCCCCAAGATATACAATCTCCACAAGGATGCCAAAGAACTGTGACATTTAGGAAGGGCTTTGGGCTAAGAAAAACATCTTTCCTAAGAACCTCTAAGTTTTCTCTCTTCCCAAACACATGAATTACTGATCCCCTGTGTGAGTTTCAGAGCCAGCCTGTGATGATGTCTGACAAGCTATCTTCGATTTATTTTCTCTTGTGTCCAATATGCTTGGAAAATAATATTTTGTTGTTGACTAATTTGTAATTTAATCCTACCAATGAGTGTGTACGGTTGCCAAATACCTACTGTTTTCTTCTCTCATATACATATCTGAAATGTCATCTAGAGATCTAACTTCCAGGTCAACACTTTTCCAGGGCATAACATTGAAACCGCCTTATTTCCATTGAGGATTCCTATAACTCTGGTTGTTTTCCTCTGTTTATTTCTACACTCTTGTGATTATAATAAAGCCCTGTCTGTTCTAAAATCTATATTTATATCTGTCTGCAATAATATGTTATTTCCTTGGTTATTTACAAAAATTTAAAGGGCCAAAACATTTTATTTAATTAACAAATTAGAAGTAGAAATAAGAATAATAAGTAGATTTTTTCCAGAAATAATAAACCATTTTTCCCATGAGCTTCAATTTCCTCATTTCCCCCCTTTGTTCTCATGATTTTTTTCAACTGTTTTTTTTTTAAAGATTTTTATTTATTTATTTGACACACAGAGAGAGAGAGAGCACAAGCAGGGGGAGTAGCAGGCAGAGGGAGAAGGAGAAGCAGGCTCCTTGCTGAGCCAAGAGCCTGACATGGGGCTCAATCCCAGGATCTTGGGATCATGACCTAAGCTGAAGGCATACACCTAACAGATTGAGCCACCCAAGCACCCCTGTTTTTGAACTTTTATGTGTGATTCACACTTGTATACCCTGCTAGATTTTCATCTTCTTGGTATTTTATTTGTTTTCCCATCAACATATCTTTCCAGATTCCTTCTTTTTTTCTTTTATATTCCTGTTTCTTTCTTCTCTCCTGTTTTTCTCACTTCTCTTTCTTCCTTTTCCATCTCTTTCATGATGAAGAAAATTAAAGGTGCATCACAAGATTTAAAAGAAGAAAAAGAGAATAAGAAGCAAAAAGAGGAGGAGGAGGACTGGAGAGAGAGAAGGAGGAGGAGGAAGGAAACAAAGAAACAGAGACCTAAGGGGAAGGAAAAAGAAGCACGAAGTGGAAAGATGGGGAGGAAGGGACAGGAAAGAACACATTACCAAGAAATGCAAACCATAATATTAGTGCTTTGAATTTTTGTCTAGTAAACACTAAAAAGGAAGTAGAACTTTGCAAAATGTGCACTATCCCTAACATAAAATCATACCATTTGCTTAACAAAATCAGAAAATAATAAAGGTTCAGAACTAAGGTAAGCTAAGGACATCTTAATTAAATAACTGTCCTTAAATTGGCTTTTAACTAACCAAAAATGTAGGTGTGTTCATTTCAATTCAGTGAGAAAGAGCAATGCTGTTTGAGCACTCAGTGCAAAGTTGCTATTCTTCAGGGAGTAGTGTAGCTTCAGGGAGCTACCGTGGTGACAACATGAGGTCTGGAGTCCGAAGACCAGGGTCCAAGTGTTTCTGTCACTTACACATCATACAACTGCAGACCTGTTTCCTCCTCTCTTTGCTTCTCAAGGGGATCATTAAGGAAAAGATGCTTATATATGTGCAAGCATTATTATTAGTTGTTAATTAGTGTCATTTAAAATTATTATGTTGCATGTATGTAAGCCCCACAGGACACCATTCTGCAGTCCATGTAACACTGTTAAGAACTTTGATTCTATTTAGTTAATTTAGTAATTGACATTTTCATGAAAAAATTCTCAGAACTTTTTTATGGTGAAAGGCTTTTATTTTCTGGTTTTCAGGTCACATTTTTCTGTTGAAACATAAAAATATAAATAAATAAATGCCCATGGAGGGCATCCACTGCAACAGCTCAATATTCTTTCAGATTACTTTTTAAGGAAAAAAAAAAAAAAAGAGAGAGAGAGAGAACAAAACACTTATAACAACACCTGCTATTTGGCAGAATTTGACCTGACCCCTTTCTCCTTCTTTTGTTATTATAAACATCAAGCTCTTTAAGTGAGAGCTGTTTAAAGGATCCAGGGTTGTGAGTGTTCCTTCCTAGATCCCAGATGCATGGGGAGACGGATGGGCTTTCTGATCTTTATTTTATGAGCGTCTGATAAATTGCCTCTGGCACCTGGCAACTAAAATTTCACTATCTGAAAAGTAACCCTCATGTCAAACAATGTAGCCAGCTTCGGCCTCTCAGTGGAGGACCTCTGTAGCTGTGTGGAGGACGACGCCTTCTACTTCCTGGACAGGCCTACTACCACGCTCAAGGATTCGCATACTTTTAATTTTGAAGGGAAGAAAGGATTATTAAAGGCTTTATATGCTATGCAAAAATGTGTCTTTTGAAGGATTTCATCATAGCTTTTATTTTAGAATTTTTGGAACCGTCAAATAACGGCTTCAGAACATGGCCTAGCCTGAAAAAAAAATGTTGGTAACAGGATAAAGATTTGCAGCTCTGGGTCAGGAGCGTCCCTGCACTAGCCTGGCTCTGGGTGTTGATACAAGAAGAATGCAGGTGGTCTTCTTCTAGGGACAGAAGAGTTATAAACAAAGTCATCAGTACATGCTATTATCGCCTTTCCTTTAACTTCTTAGCTGGGGGCCCAATGAACTCAACCCCAAGGAAGAGCTATATATTTTTTCTCTATTTATGGAGATTCAAATATCTGCAAATTTTTATTTTTTAAGAAGAGAGAAGAAAGAGAATGATAGAAACACTACTACACTGTGTTACTTCCTAAAGGAAGATGAAATCGATGAGCAATAATAAACAAAATATGAAATCCTCCAAATCTTCCAATGACTGCGTCACCATCTTAGAGTGGGGCTTAGGCTGGAGGAATCTCTATTGACCATGTTGCCAATTATCACTCTTTGTCTCTCTCCCTCTGCCATTTAAACTTACTGGTTTAGAAATTGTTGTTAGCCAGGGAAGATGATACTACTTAGGTCTGTTCTCTTCTCGTAAATTCAGAGATCATCAATTCTTGAGTTTCCTTCTGGGCTGTGGCTTTATGTGTTTCCTGGTATATCATACAGAGGTCTAATAATTTTGGCTCACTGGATTTGAGTTTCCACAGAGTGAAATTTTAGGTATATATATATATATATTTTTTTTGCAGCTAGTAAGAGATTTCTATGTTAGGCTTAGCCATCTGAAGTATAGTAATTCGGTAGTAAAAACAGAAATGCCCTTGGTCAATCATTAATTTAATGTAGTAGCATCTGTTTATCATTTAGCAAACTATTTTTTATGCTTAGCTCTGACTATATAGAAGTAAACTGGATGTGTATCTTGCCTTCAAAGAGCTCATAGTTCAATATATTCACTAATAAGTAAACCACACTTTTTGTTATTGCTTCTTAGAAGTATATATTTGAAAGAACAAAGCTACAAAGGAGGAGAGGGGACGTTTAGAGGTTAAATTTGTGCTAAGCCTTGAAAATTTAGTATTCTTCAGGTAGGCAAGGCAAGTAAGGCAGGGACAGAGAGAGCAGCCTGAGCAAAGCAGAGAGGAGATTTAATAAGCTGCAAATAGATTGCAATATGTAAAGTGCTTACAGCAGTGTCTGGCACATAATAAATGTCAGTAAATGATGATTCTTATTTCTAACAATTCCTTTGAATATATTTAACTTACCTAATATCTGTTATTTTTTTTTTTTTTTTTGGCAAGTGTTACCAATCCCTAAAGGGCACTTTATTTTTATTTTTTTTATAATAAATTTATTTTTTATTGGTTTTCACTTTGCCAACATACAGAATAACACCCAGTGCTCATCCCCTCAAGTGCCCCCTCAGTGCCCGTCACCCATTCATCGCCCCCCCCCGCCCTCCTCCCCTTCCACCACCCCTAGTTAGTTCCCCAGAGTTAGGAGTCTCTAATATCTGTATTTTTACAAATATGCATTAACCCATTGATTTAATCCAGAAGATTTTGAAATTCCTCGGATTCTTGTGACATAAGACTTTTGTTATGGATTGGCCACCTCCATAAAAGACAGGTTGGAGACACTATTAAGCTCTCTGACTTTGGCGTGGTGAAATGACTTACCTGAAATCTCCCAGCGGCTAGTCAATGATAAAGACAGGCTAACCTCTAGGTTACCTGTCCCAAGAATAAGGAAGAGAACACACAAATTTCATGGTTCCTGTGGTGCTGGTCGTACTCTTGCCCAAAACAATTTAAACAAGTTTCCCTTCTACTGACTATATTGTTGGATCTTTATTTGTCTAGCATCATCTCTTAATCATTTCAGTGGAAATTGGTTCTACTCTTCAAGGCACTTTCAGGATATTGGTGATTGGAGAGTGGGGGTGAGAGTGAGTTATGGACAGAAAAGGCAGAGATGACATAGTGTAACAAAGGAGAAGGGAAGAGGATTATTTTAAATTTCTTTTCTTCATTTTGTTTCTTTTGTTTTTTCTCTGACTTTTGGAGCTCTGTCAGCTGAGGCATAATAGATACCTGCTTCCAAGGCTGTAAGCTTTCCTTGACTTACAACTCAAAGCAGTAGGTTTCATTTTTGTTATTAGACACTGTACTTTGCTCCATTAGAGCATAGGCTGAAATGTACTATTCTCTTATTTATAGACTCTGAGAGGGTGGGAGGAAGGTGGGCCCTCTCCAGAGGCTCTAGGGAGTTTGCATCTGTAGATCCAGAAGGTTCTTTCTTTTTTTTTTTTTTAATTAATTTTTATTGGTGTTCAATTTACCAACATACAGAAAAACACCCAGTGCTCATCCCGTCAAGTGTCCACCTCAGTGCCCGTCACCCATTCCCCTCCAACACCCGCCCTCCTCCCCTTCCACCACCCCTAGTTCGTTTCCCCGAGTTAGGAGTCTTTATGTTCTGTCTCCCTTCCTGATATTTCCCAACATTTCTTTTCCCTTCCTTTATATTCCCTTTCACTATTATTCATATTCCCCAAAGGCAAAAGAAACAAAAGCAAAAATGAACTATTGGGACTTCATCAAGATAAGAAGCTTTTGCACAGCAAAGGATACAGTCAACAAAACTAAAAGACAACCTACAGAATGGGAGAAGATATTTGCAAATGACATATCAGATAAAGGGCTAGTTTCCAAAATCTATAAAGAACTTATTAAACTCAACACCAAAGAAACAAACAATCCAATCATGAAATGGGCAAAAGACATGAAGAGAAATCTCACAGAGGAAGACACGGACATGGCCAACATGCACATGAGAAAATGCTCTGCATCACTTGCCATCGGGGAAATACAAATCAAAACCACAATGAGATACCACCTCACACCAGTGAGAATGGGGAAAATTAACAAGGCAGGAAACAACAAATGTTGGAGAGGATGCGGAGAAAAGGGAACCCTCTTACACAGAAGGTTCTTTCTTTCTTGATTTTATTATTTATTTGTAAGAGACACAGAGAGAGAGGCAGAGACATAGGCAAAGGGAGAAGCAGACTCCCTGCAGGGAACTCAGTGAGGAACTGGATCCCAGGACCCCCGGATCAGGACCTGAGCCAAAAGCAGATGCTCAACCACTGAGCCACCCAGGTATTCCTGGAAGAAAATTTCTGAGGCTACCTGGGCTATTCCTCCAGGGCCCTTCAAAGTCTCCTTGAAGAACAGAAAGCATGCTGTCAACTCCTACACTTTCATCCTGGGAGACAGAAGACAAAAGCCCCAGCATGTTTTCTGTCCCTTCCTGTGTGGCCAATACCCATGCAGATGTGGCCTCTCCTGTGAAGCCTGGGCTGGCTTCAGCACTAAAAGGACCAAACCAAACCCATTTCCTCTGAAAATAATTTAAAGCAATTTAAGAAGATCGAGGTATGAGGAATATTTCCTCATCAACTGTTGTTCCCAGTGACGTAAAGCTAGGTAGGATTTTAAATTATTGAATAGATCAACTTTGTTTGTCAACACACAGCAGTATTTGAGTTATTTTTTCAATAGGGATTAAACAAACTCATGAAAATATATTAATGCATCACTGCATTAGGCATACCTGATATATATAGTACAAATACTTAACTTTAAAAACTATGGATCCATAGGAAATGTACTGGACTTATTTGAATATGTGATAGATTTTAGAAAGACAAGCAACCCATATAATTGTTTGCCGTGGTATTTCGAGTTTTTCCAAGGAATTGTAATTTAACAGCAATGTTTTTCATGTTCCCAGAAAAAAAAAAAAAAAGGCTTAGAAAGGCAAGTATGAAACTAATAGGGAACTAACAGGTTTAAAAAAACAATGAAATTGCTGCACCATCCTTCTCTCCGGCTTTCTCTTGTCTCTGTGGGTCAGAAAACCTGAAGCCTTGGGGAGTAAGCAGACTTCTATTATACTTAATGGAAATATTATGTTGACTTTTTTTGGTGCATCCTCTTTTTGTAGGTCATAGTTAAACTGGACCTTGAATCCAGGAGTGCTTCAAAGAATATTTGCTGAAAGAATGGAATGTCTGCATAGTTTGCTGATATGTGGGATCATTAACTAGGTGCCATAGAAACTAGGCATTATAGGCTGAATTTATATAATGCATTACTTAAAAACTTAGCTCCTTGGTGAAGAAATCAGGCAAGGGAGCCTAACATAGTAAAAGCAGAGGCCTGTCACTACAACCTGTTTCATCTCTAACCTCTAATGGAGATTAGTCAAGGGAAAGGTGGATAGGATCTCTCTTTTTTTCTCTGCCTTGCCCCCCGCACATGGCATATGGTGCCTATACATGTGAGTGCATGCTGGGTATGGCTGAATGAACGTACACAAACATGTAACTTGCAGAGAAAGCTTACTATGAGTAGAAAAGAATTGGGCATGCCACACATTTTTGTATTGCCACTTTTCCTCAGAATCCAGAAGCAGGGACATCTGCAGTGTGTCAGGGAATGGAGACACTGGGACATGTCTGGTTATGATATCATTAAATGACCAATGAATTAAAGTAAGGGAGATGATCAGAGTGTGGCTCTCTCTGCTTTACAGATAAGCTGATATTGGAGTGTGCGAAATACGGTCTCACCAGGTTAGGAGTGAATGATCTGTTACTGATGAGAGGTAGTTGAAAAATAGTTCCACTTTAATTGTTTTATTGTCTACTTTGTATTATCAGGACTCGTGGGAGAGAAGAGTTATAGATAACAAAAGTGACATAACCCATGTGCCTAAGAAGCCTCTGTCAAAAGGCCTGAGATGCTTCCCTGGGAATATCACATTTCATTTGGCAAGAATCTCTCCTAGCATATCTGGAAAATACACCGGAAAGCCCTGTATGTACTGTTAACATGAGGCCTACAGAGAGGAGTTTAATCAATGGGATAGCAAACAAATATTTAGAAATGAAAAAGCTCGCCAGAGCCCAGTCTTTGCAGTGTCCTGTGAATCATTCATTGCCACTGGAGGGACAGGTGTGGTCTTAGTTAGCTCTGGAACTCCTTTAGGTGGATGACTACTGTGCTCTTTTAGTAACAAATTCATTCATATAGTATGTATGGTCATTGAGCAATGGACCCAGACATAAGAAAGGCCTGGGCTCCCATTCTGGTTTAATCCTCTCACAGCTGCCTGATGAAAATGGATTTCATCACTGTCTGAATTTCAGGTTTCTTACCTATAAAATGAAACTAATTTACTTCTCATATAGGGTTGATATAAGATTTAAGGAAGTAGTAAAAACTAGAAGCTTCATATAATGCCTGGTAGATACCTAGTCATTACTCAATTTTATGGTTTTGATCACATTTCACCAAAGCTATGATACCAACAATGATAAACTGGTCACTGGATTTAATGCCAACATTTTGGGGGAAAACAGCTTAAGTGTGCTATTTTAATTAATTTTTAACCGACTACCACTAGAATACATTAATCCTTATGGTGCATATTACTTTTCTATTTAGGTTCAACATTAATATTTGAAGCTAATCCTGCAAATACAGAGTCTGTAGTATTTTTTCTGAATCAATTTTGGCCATTAGGGATTACAGAGAACATCACGGTGACACTCTACCTTTCCTCACTCAGGCTTGTTATCTTGACATAGCACCTTTAGGACTGACAGTATAATTTGAGGTTTGTCAAAGAAGACCAGAGTCCCTTTTTTTCCCTCCCTTAATTGAATTACCTCTCACTGGAAGTTAAAAACTTCTTTTGAGAGAAGCCAGAATCTTTCTGACAAATTCTAATGCTTGAAAGACAGTACATTGTGTCTAAGAGGATATAGAAGATATTGATAGTCGGTTTGTTTATCTCTACATTATCATGGCTTGGGCCCTGATTGCTGCTGTATCACTGCTGCCTTTTGAGCTTAAAATCTTTGTTAATTTTGAGAAATTTTCAACTTTTATTGACATTATTTGAATTGCCTGACATGTGACAAGCAATCTGCTTATATAAAAAACTTACTTTCAGTGTAGCTGTTATAGGACAATCTTGAAAGATTTTTAAGCAACAATGGATGTTGTAAATCTGAGTTTAAAACTGTGTATGGAGATACTTGGGTGGCTCAGTGGTTGAGCATCTGCCTTTGGCTCAAGTCATGATCCTGGGATCCTGAGATTGAATCCTGCATTGGACTCACTGCAAGGAGCCAACGTCTCCCTTGCCTCTGCAGCTGCCTCTCTCTCTCTGTGTGTGTCTCTCATGAATAAATAAATAAAATATTTTAAAAAGCCAAAAAACAAAAAACAACTGTGTGTGATGGGGGCACCTGGGTGACTCAGTGGATGAGCATCTGCCTTTGGCTCAGGTTGTGATCCTAGGATCCTGGGATTGAGTCCTGCATCAGGTTCCCCATCTTTAAAAAAAAAAAAAAAACTAAGTGATGTTACCAATGAAAATTATTAACCAAAGGTGACTGTTGATTTGCAGATACTCTGTGTGTGAGTCGTGTTCACAGATGAGTAAGCAATGACAACAACCTCACAATTACCTCTCTGTCCAGTTGTTGACAAATTGCTTTTGACAGTCAATGTGAGCTGTGTCCCAGTTTAGGGAAACAGCAAACATATTAAAAAAAAATTAAAGTGCATCTTCAAAATTGAAAAGAATCAAGGAAAAATGATAATCTGTTGCACATCCTAGCTTGTTCCAATTATTATATATGACATTTCCTCAAATCCTCATCCTCCATATGGAAAAAGCACTTGGTTATTTTATTTTATTTTTCTGCTCTGTACTTCTGCAGGAACTCATTCTACTTGGTTTCTTCTCTGGAGGCTGATCCATTAACCTATTTGAGAATTTGAGCTCAAGAGATAGTGTATCTCACTGGTGTAGAACAGGAGAAAGAATGACTCTTGTACAAGCAGATTACAGCCTTACTGTTAGCCCTTGCAACTTTGTGGCTGCATGGCTTTGGTCAAGTTGGTGATCTCTTTGAACCTTAGAATCCTCATCTGTAAAATCACTATGATATACATTAAGATTCTATCTAACCTATTTGCTCCAATCACCATTTATTTCTCCAGGCGCCAGCATGGATCCAAGTATGGTGCCAAAAATATTGTAGCTTAAGATCATAATCAGAGATTATCATGATGATTGCAGGTATGCTTGCTGTTTCATAGTTTACAGAATATTTTCTTAAATGCTAGCTTCCTTAAGTTTTATAACAGTCCTGTGAGACAAACAGAGCAGTAATAACTTTCATAATTGAAAGCAGAGAAGGGGCTAATTTCCTCTACCATCCTTCTTGGGTTACCAGAAGTCAGATTTGCTACAGCTGTCTATTTATGTCACATTTTTCATTATTAGTGATTTCTGAGGGAGCATAGTTTGCTATTTAACAGGAATCTACAAACATGTGTTATTTATGTCTGAGAAACATTCAAGGGGCTTCACTTGGAGTGAAGTAGGATGTCAAAGGAAGGCTACCAGGCCAAAACAGGGCAGAGAAGAAGGTTGAAAGATTGGAGATAGGATTATGTTAAAGCTGTGGGGTTGTGAATAAAAGAAGAATATGCAGAAATAGCTCTGACAGCCATAAGAATGGTATCCTATGAATTAAAAACCTTCTTTGAAACCTCTGTGAGAGAATGTTGCACCTAGATATTTTTCCCTGCAGTCCCCTAACCCTAAACTTTTTGTACCCCTTGATCCAAGCACGATATCAGGCCTTGAGCCTGGATGAATTTCAGCCCTAGAATCACTAGTTGAGTTTCTGTGTGCCAAGTTCAAGCAGAGTGCAGGGTTTTTGGAATCCAGCTTTGGTGCATCCCATCCTGTAACTATGATATATGATAAAAGGGAATATTGCAGCCAAACTTGACTATGTTCAAAGCAAGGTGCTAGTGAAAGGATGGGACGGAAAATAAGTCCTAATGGATTAATGACTCATGATAAATGTTTTATTATAACAGCTTGTGAATGATTAGATAATTTTTACTTCCAAGAGTATAATTTAAATATTTTTGCCTGGACTGTTACCAAAGTAAATAAATCACTCAAGTATCTAGTTAATAGTCAAATCTTTATGTGCAAAAATTTTAAAAAATAGAAGATATTTTTTCTCAGTAAATAATCAATATTCAATTTACTAACTGCTTACTTTTGATAATATTTACTCTTGGATGAGCCAAATTACTAGAAAAAATAAGAACACTTTTAGTAGACCATGAAAGATATTCTATTTGACACCTGTCCGTTCAGCAAAATAAAAATAGAGTGGAGTAAAGGTTTTGGGGGGCAGCTGTAGTTGTTGGTAGAAGCCAAACATCTAATGAAACATTTTACTAAAGTTTTTAAAAATTTCCCTAATTATTCCAGGCCAATTCTTCTCTCACTAACACCCATGCAATTCCCACAGAGTACTGCACCGTGCCTATCTGAAGGCAGAAATCGAATGTGCTGTCCACTTGAGCTAATTTTCTTTCTCTGTGTGCTGAGGTCAAATTATCTTGGACACCCTTATGAGTCTGATTTATATCTTTTTAAAGGCCTGGAAACATATCACCTATTGACTTAAGCTTAGGATAAAAAATAAATGTTACCATAATTTAAAAGTGTGGTTCACGTGCCTCTTCCATCTGGATGAGTGATTTAGTTTTACTCGTTTTTACTTAACTCTTAAAAAATTATCTTCAGACATAACTGTTATAAAGAATGACCATTTTGTTCTGACCTCATTTTTGCAGTATTGTTGTTTTCTTCCTAAGACATATCAGGGCTTTAAAATGACCATGGGAAAGCTCTGTGTAGGACACATCTGGGAACAAAGCATAATCTATCCTCTTTTGTCTTGTGGGTCATCCAAATCAAGATGACTTTCATTATGCTTGTTATAAAGACTTTTAAAAGAATTAGTAAGTTGTGAAAGTCTCTTATAAATTCTAAAGTGTTTTAAAGATGACAAATGGTAGCATTTCTATGTGCTTTCCCATTATGGAAATAATTAGTAAGATGATATGATGTTACATTGGTTAAAAGCATACAAAGAGGTGCTCATTGTTTAATAGGTGCCTTTTTTTTTGTTTTGTTCACATTTGCAAAACCCATCTAACAAATATTTCTAGTTTATGATTTTTCTGGGCTATAAAAAGTCAAAATTTCATGTTCTTTCTTTCTATTAAGCAGAAATGTGATTGAAAAAAAAAAAAAAGAAGCTGATTTGTCTGAAATTCACAACTGTTCCAACCTCAAGGCTAAAGCTTCCATAGGAAAGTTCTGTCTTTTTCTTGAATGCAAAGATTTGCACAGTTAATTTGTCATTTATTTAAAAGCCAAAATGTGCACATATTTTTATTCTAATTGGGTAACTATAAAAGGAAATACCAACAATATATAGACTTGTCCATTTATTCCAGTTTGCCTTTTTCTATAACATTAATTTTATGAAAATAATATGAATTATACACAGTTCTTAATATTAGGACACTTTTATTTATCAATCACATTTTATTTTCTTAGAAGAATTGGATATCTGATATCTCTTGATGTCACCACTCTTGGATGAGGCAAGTAGATGAAGACAGAATTGTGTGTGTGTGTGTGTGTGTGTGTGTGTGTGTGTGTGTGTGTTTTATCCATATATTCATTTAGAGAGAGAGAAGTGGAAAGTGCAGAGGGAGAGGAAGAGAGAATCTCAAGCAGACTCATCTCAAGCAGAGCCCCATCTCACAACCCTGAGATCATGACCCTGATCTGAAATCAAGAGTTGGACCCTTGACTGACTGAGCCACCCAGGCACTCCGAGACAGAAATGCATATTATATTAATATTCAAATATACATTTCTTGGGGCTAGAAACTGTATTCCATAGGAATCGGTTTGCCTTTTATATGGTCTTCTCAGTGGGGCATTGTAAGAAATGAATATTGGAAAAATATATGGACAGTTTTATGTTTCTCTATGAGAGATGAAGGGAGTTGGACAGGGATCCCTGTTGGTATAAGGAGGACAAGGATGGAGAAGAGGTGGTTTATAGTGGTATTTAAGTTGATTGTTGAAAATGAGAATTTGTAAGAGGAGTAAGTGATACAGAATGAAGTTGGCAAGGTGAACTGGTAGATTAGTAGATGGCTCTAGTTAAAGACTTGATTGTGCTCCTTTTCTATTCTTTCCACAAATTACAATAGAAATTCTTTGGATTGTAAAATTGGTCAGCTCTTTTCTTTGCAAGGGACTAGCTGAAGTGACTCTTCAGTGTGAGAAGATCAGGTGGCAGGGATCGAATTCATAACATTTTAGAACAAAATTAAAATCAAGTGGGATCAAGTTTATGGATCTGAGTACTCAACAAACACATACTAAAATTTTTCATTTCTTCATTGGAGAGCAAAGAATACATTATAGTTTCTATTTTCAGTAGGGCTGATTTGACAAGACTGATACTGAATTGCAGTGCAGGTTTCATAGAAGAGGTAATCTACTATATACAAAGCACTGTGCTAGCCATTTTACCAACATTATCTTATTTCAGTCTCACAATGACCTTGTTTTTTATGGGGGCAGTAGGAAGTGCTCAGTTTTTGAAGAAAGGAAATGAAGTTCTAAGAGCTAAGAGTATTGCTCAAGGTCACACTGCTGGTGGTTTCCAGATTCATGATTTGAATTGAAGACTGTTGAATCCAAAACTAAGGGTAATAAAAAAGTAGGTGGACTTTTGAAAAACTATCTCAGTGTTTCTGCTAGGCCTCAAAACTGTTGCCCTTCCAAAATCTGCTCTTGGCACAGTTACTTTTTAGTTCACTTAATATGGGAGCTTTATTGGTACCAGTTATGAAAGGTACTATGGTGTATTTTCTCATTTTGCAACATCAGTATTAGAAGTAGGATATTAATTCAGAAGAGAATTCTTATGGAAATTGAAAGAAGTGGGGTGGAAATTGGCTGTGTTTATGTACATACATCTGTTTATATAAGACTTAATGTTCTCACCAAAGTGCACATTGTCCCATTTGATCCTGTTTTCCTACGGCTTATGTTGGCATGAATGGAGTCTTTCATAGGATTGTGATTGGAGGTGGTATTTACTGCCGCTTAGAAAAGAATCTGGACCACACATCTTGTCTAAAGAACATTGATTTCTCTAAAATAAATACTTATCATAGATTCTCTACACAGGAAAATGATTGTCCACCATGCATGGTAAATTTTGTTTATTTTCCTGGAAACCTGATTTCTCATCCAGTGGGTTAATCAACGAAGCATATATAAATAGACTACTGTTCCCTGCACCTTCCTCCTTTTCTCTTATTGTTATCATATGTGGTTGTAGCTTCCCCATAAAAGCTTGCCCAGCTTTAATTTCTTCTCCAAGATTTTTTTAAAGGTTTTATTTATTTATTCATGAGAAACACACACACACACACACACACACACACACATGGGGGGGTTGCGGAGAGGAAGAGACACAGGCAGAGGGAGAAGCAGGCTCCATGCAGGAAGCTTGACATGGGACTCGATCCTGGGTCTCCAGGATCATGCCTTAGACTGAAGGCAGTGCTAAACTGCTGAGACATATGGGCTGCCCTCTTCAAGATTATCATAAATGTGTATATGTGCATGACATAGACAATGATAATCAGTTAAGGTTTCCTTTAGTTTGTAGAATTTTCTGTTCCATCATTCTTACTTACATGTCTTTCAAAGTTCATGAATTGAAAAAAATCTACCTTATTTTTAACTTCACCAAGTGAAAGATACTGCAAAAGACATGTAAGTTATTGCATCTCTAGTGACTTATAGAATCTCTGACCCTTTCTTCTGGGTAAGGGATGTATGATAAACTCAACTTCATTTGATATTGTCTATGGTCCTTTTTGGATCTAGTGTTCTTTGATGTGTTGATTCAATGATTCCACATATATTTGGGTAGTATTACATGAATCATACAATTTTAGACAATGGAATATAGTAGTGGATAATAAATGTTCTACCTCATTAAATTGTATAATAGTAAGGGAGATGGATAATATGCATCAAAACAAATAAACAAGTAATAGAAATACTAGGTCAGAGAGTGGGATAAGTGCTGCAGAGAGAAGAAAATTACAATATGGGGCATAGAGAGTTGGGATTTCTTTTTTAGAAAGGATAGTCAGAGAAAATGTTTCTGATAAGATGCCATTTTACATCTGAACATTTCTGTTGAATGTCCAATAAAATGGATGACCTGGAGGAAGTGAAGTATTAAGCTATGCATATATTTGGGAGATGAACACTTTTGGCAGAAGAGAGGCAAAGATAAGAGTGATTATTGAGTCTAAGAAGCAGCAAGGCATGCAGTGTGTGAAGCAGAGCAAGAAGTTGAGAGAAATGGTTGGTGCTCAGATTGCATGGATATTTTTTAAGGCTGCAGCAAGGACTTAAAGAAGCCATTGGAGGGTTTTGATCATACATGTATCAGGGTCATGATAATGTACACTAAAAAATCAGTTTTACTATGTGATAATTTAAAAGATAAAATTTAAATATATCTTTGAATCTCTTTTGCCACTTTGTAGTGTTTGGAATCAAGGGTGAAAGCAAGGAATTCTGCTAGGAGTTTTTGGCAGTAACCTGAGTGCATGATGATAGTAGCTGGTATTAGAGTAGTTAAAAGTAATTAGATGCAAGAAATAAAATAAATAAAATAAAATAAAATAAAATAAAATAAAATAAAATAAAATAATTTTCTGACAGATTGGACATAAGGGATCAAAGAAAGGGAGGAGTCAGAATGACTTGAATTTTATGAGGGGTAGGGATGCAGTGAGCTGGAATACCTTGGAGAATGAAATTGCCATTCACTAAGATAATGAAGACTTCAGGAGGAACTGGGCTGTATGGAATGGACAAGTTAAGCTTGATATTTCTATTGGACATCCATTGAGGGTATTGTGGAAGCAGTGGGTCTGCAGTTCAGTGGAGAAGTCTTTAGTGGAGATACATTTTGGAAATCATCCACACATAGATAGAATTGAATCCTATGTGTCCAAAAGGATTCAATGGTTCCATCTGAAAGAGGAAACTTTCAGATGCTTTGATATTTAGAAATTGGGGATATGGGGGTGGACAAACAATGGAGACTGAAAAAAAAAAAAAAAAAAAACAACAACACTCAGCCAGTGAGCAAGTAAGGAGTTTTTTGTGACATTAAAGCTAGCTGTTTTGGTTGATTGTAGCAAAAGCAGCCTGACTGGATTGACTCAAGGAAAAATTGGAGAGGAAGAAATGGAGACACAGATTACAATTATTTTTTCCCAAAGGTTTTACTATAAAGAGAAGTACAGAAATATGGCAATAGCTGGATGGGGGCATAGGGCAAGGGTTGTGTTTGGTTCTTTTTAAATTTATTTATTTTATTATTTTTAATAAAGATTTTAAATATTTATTTATTTGAGAGAGAGAGAGAGTGAGCTAGCAAGCCATGAGGAGAGATAGAGGAAGAGAGAGAGAAATCTTCAAGCAGATTCCCTGCTAAGCAGTGGGCCCGACATGGGGCTCAATCCCAGGACTCTGAGATCATGACCTGAACCAAAATCAAAAGTTGGACACTTAACCAACTGAACCACCCAGTTGCCCTCAATTTTTAAAAATTTTAATATGGGAGATGCTTTTTTTATGTTATATGGTGATTGGAAGAGTTCAGGAGAGTGTGGCAGCAAGTAGAGATTTATAATTGTGCTTTTTGATAAAACATTCCTGTTGAATGTCCAATAAAACAGATGTATTTTGGCATTTGGGCGCCTCTTGGTCCATGGGTGGATGGGAATTCCCTTTACACTTTGTAACAGAGTCAGCACCATGACAGAAGCTCACCCATCACTCCATTTGCTAAGCTAATAAAGAGGCAATCAAAGGCCTGTGTGTTCACAAGGTAGGTTAGTATGATCAGAAAAGGAGATTTATGTACCACAGTGAGCCACAATATTAAAAGGTCACAAATAACATTTCCCTGTTAGTCTAATTTCTACATACCCTAAGGTCCTCTATTTCTGGCTTCTTTTAGGAAATTTGTTTGTGAGCAGTTGTGTCAACCCATGATTCCTAACCCATGGGGTACAGAATAAAGGAGGGAGGTAAGAAGTTCACAAGGAGAACTAGCATGGAGTCTTCCTGAACAAGGCTGAGCAAGAAGCCTTGTTCCTTGCCAAACTGGCCAGGGGAGGACAGTGCCCCTTTCTGCTGGAATATTCTAAGACTTCCTCCTAGCGCTGTGTTTTTGTGACAACAGGATAGATTTTCAACAACAGTGAGAAATCAGTCTCCCCCTCCATTCCTTGCTAATAAACAGAGCTATGTTTTCTTCTACTTTGGGTATACTGTATCAAATTGTTCCTCAGGAAATTTGGCTGTGTTTAACTTTCATCTTCTGTCAATGTCTCCTTTGCTTCAGATATCATGCCCAAAAGAATGTTCAGGTGCCTTCAGTCATATGATGTTCCACTGATTTAAGGGATTTGTAATGCTATCATCAATAGAGGCTAAACCAAGCTTTACTTTTGCCCAGTCTATAGTGTAAAAAAGTTATGTATGTTTTGGAGGAATGTTGAGGGTATATTTAGATTGACAAAAATTGTCCTTGCAAATATTAGAAGCACCTGTTTTTGTAGAAATAGCCATTTTATCATTACAGTAGACTGAGCAGGGACTCTGTGGGGCATTATTATGAAAGTTAAGTGATTCATGTGCAAAATAATGTTAAAGCCGCATTTCCTTACATTTTTAATTCATTTCTGCCCTGGACATTGATAAGAATGGCCATGAAAAATGGTTTAAGGTGAGTCAGTGGTCAGTAGCAATAGAAGAAATTCTGGTCAGTTGAGGCTGTCAGGTGAAATAGCAATCAGACATAGAGCTGGTTTCTTCCCCGTTTATCAAAAACAACAAAAACATAACTCTCGTTCTTACTTTAAAAAATAAGATAATAAGGGACTATTTTTATTATCAATTAGGAAGCACTAAGATGTAAAGCCTAATCATGGAGATATTTGGGGAAATAACGATCTCCCTAAAAGTGGCCTTTTGCAGCATTCGGGCTAATCCTAGTGTTTTCTTTTGATTACTTTGGGTACCATTTAGTCCACTTACTGTATCATCTTGTAATTGCTCTGAACAGTTTTTCATCATGATAGTAGTTACGTTCTCTCATTGTTTGACACAAAGTGTAAAGAAAAAAGTATTTAAAATGTCAGGCTACTTTGGTATGTTATACCACAAAGGATGGAACAGATGTTTTTAAATAAACATCAGCCCTGGTGTGCGTTAAGACACTGAGAGAGCCTTTTTCAGAAGCACGGGAAGCTCATGAATTTAAAGGAGGCTTAAATACTGTACTTTCACATAAAACCATAAAAAGTTGGCAGAAGTATCAGGGGCCAATGAATGGGCATAGAGCTGAACATGTTATAACTCAGATTACCAATAAAAATGTCAGCCTCAAATCTGAAGTGAATAGTTTTGTAATTCAGAACTGAAAGCATTTTTTAATTGCTTTCAAATGGAAAAACTTCATATAATTTAAGAAAATTTATCTACTTTATTATCAAGAAGGCTATTATTGCAGTAAAGGGAAATGGAGGATTTAAATGTCATTCCTAGCATCTAATTTCCTAGCTCTTTTATTGGGATGTTATTAAAACAAAACCAAATGGACTTTGCTACATCCATAAAAGCCAGCCAAGCAAAAGAGTTAATCTGAGCACTGTAGAATCATTAAATGTGGCCCGTGGCTGTAGCCTGGCTGGTGTGGGGTGAGATGTGCCCTGGGAAGCAGGTGTGATGTGTCAGCAGCAGTGTTTTGGCATTCTATAGCATGTGGAGCCTAAAGAGCAGCTGGATTCGAGAAGAGACGTGCCAGGGACAGTGACTATCTTTGTATCCAAGGGATCAGTTTCATCGTTTAACATACATTGTGAATCAACTAAAGACTTTGAAACAAATGGTGGTAAGGATTGGTTGATAGGGGAGGTCTTTTTCTCCTTTGGAAAGCAGTTCTGCTAGCTTACTAAGCGGGTGCCCAGGTTCTGTAAAACTGTGAGAGAGAGATTCTAGGTTTGGCACAATCAGAACAACCTATGGATGGTGGAAGGGTTTATAGGGTGCAATACAAAGGATATAAGGAAGTATTGAGGTGTCTGTGGCTGCGAGGAGAGAGCTGTACTTACCGGGAAGGCATGTAAAGGGAGAGAAACGTTTTCTGAGCATGTCTAGTATGCTGGGTATTGCTTCATTTGCTTTAATATTAGCTCTAGTCATAGTTCGCTGAGATTTTATCCCCAAGCCATGCTAAATACTTTGCATATGTTATTTCATTTACAATAATCTACTTCTCTGCCTTAAGATGATTCTAGCATCCAAATTTTTCGAATTATTTCTTTTTTAATAGAAATTGTATATATTCAAGGTGTACAACATGATGGTTTAATATACATGTACATAGTGAAACGATTGCTACAGTCATGCTAATGAACATATCTTCTCATACAGTTAGCGTAGTGTGCGTGTGTGCGTGTGTGTGTGTGTGTGTGTGTGTGTGTGATGAGAGCACCTAGAGTCAACTCTCTCAGCAAACTTCCGGTATTCAATATGGTATTATTACCTGTAGTCATCATGCTGTACATTAGATCTCTAGACTTACGCATCCTACATCACTGCAGCTTCATACCCTTTGAACAACATCTCCCTCTTTCTCCCACCTCCTGCCCTTGGAAACACTCTTTTGCTTTCTGCTTCTATCTATTTGACCTTTTTAGATTCCACATATATGTGGATGATGCAATTTTTCTGGTCTGTGTCTGGCTTATTTCACTTAGCAGACTGTCCTCCATGTTCACTCACGTTGTTGCAAATGATAGAATCTCCTTTAATAAAGCTGAATAATGTTCCAGTGTGTATGTGAGCCACAATTTCTTTTTTCATCCATTGATGGACACCTAGGTTGTTTCCATATCTTGGCTCTTGTGAATGATTTTGCAATAAACATGTGGAGCTGCCTCTTCAAGATATCAATCTCATTTCCTTTAAGTATATATACAGAAGAAAAATGGCTAGATCATATGGTGGTTCTCTTAGTTTCTTGAAGAGCATCCATACTGTTTTCCATATTGTCTGTACCAATTTACATTCTGTAATAATTTACATTCCCAACATGTACAAGGTTTCTCTTTTCTCCACATCCTTGCCAGCATTTGTCATCTCTTCTCTTCTTGATAATAGCCTCCTAACAGTGTGAGATAATATCCATTGTGGTTTTGATGTGCATTTTACTGATGATTAGTGATGTTGGTTATCTTTTCAAGTAACTACTGGCTTTTTGTATGTCTTCTTAGGAAAAGTGTCTATTTGGGTCCTTTGCCCATTTTGAAATTTTTTGTCGTTGTTGTTACTATTAAGTTGTAGGAGTTTCTTATGTATTTTGGATATTTTTAAAATATTTTTGAGATTTATTTATTCATGAGATACAACACACACACACACACACACACACACACACACACACACACACACAGATGCAGAGACATAGGTAGAGAGAGAAGCAGACTCTATGCAGAGGGCCTGATGTGGGACTTGATCCCAGGGCTCCAGGATCATGCCCTGGGCTGAAGGCAGACCTTCAACCACTGAGTCATCCAGGTGTCCCTGTATTTTGGATATTAACTCCTTATCACATAAGTGATTTGCAAATACATTCTCTCAATATGTAGGTTTAGTTTTCATTTTGTTGATTATTTCTTTTGCTACATAGTGTTCTATTCTTTCTATTTCTTGTTACACACTCTCTTTCATGTAGTCACGGGTATCTTGGAGCATGCAATGACAACTTGATTTCCGGTGAAAAGAAACATTGCTTTCAGTTTCAAAATCTAATACATGCTAGAACCTGTATTAAACAATTACAAACCTATAATTGTGTATGGAAGTTGCTCTTCTAGGCACAGACATTGGGTAATGAGTTCAAAGGTGAAAGTCATATCCTTGTTTATAATGCGGCACATTATATATACCAAGGCAAGCCCTGCCCTGAGAATTATGGAATCCTCCTCTGTCTGCATGTATTCTGTGTTCTACATTTCACCTGAAAAAGGCAAAACTGATGCCATTGCGAATGAATCTGTCAGGTCCTTGGAAACCACATTATAGAATTATCGAAAGGAACTTCAGAAATCATTAATCTAGTCCCCTCATTTACTGAAAAGGAAACTGAGGCTCTGAAAGAAGCTGTAACTAAATTGTGAGCTCTTTATTTTTATTTTTTTTTTTAAAGTCAGAAGCCAGAATTTTTTTTTTTTTTTTTTTTTTTTAATGATAGTCACAGAGAGAGAGAGAGGCAGAGACATAGGCAGAGGGAGAAGCAGGCTCCATGCACCGGGAGCCCGATGTGGGATTCGATCCCGGGTCTCCAGGATCACGCCCTGGGCCAAAGGCAGGCGCCAAACCGCTGCGCCACCCAGGGATCCCTGTGAGCTCTTTAAAGACAGAAGCAACCCTCAGTCTTGTTTTTTTTTTTTTTTTGCAGCCCTGCAGGCACATAGTGCCTGACATAAAGTGTACACTCAGGTATATGCACCTTCGAGTGATACATACCTGGTATTTAAGGAGAGTGTTAAGATGAATATGTATTCATAAACCCTATGCAAAATATATTTCCAATTCTCCAGCAAGCCTTACTCACCTGTGGAATCCTACAAAAGGTACCCAACATTCCATTTGGGTTACAAATACTTAGACATGCCCAGAACTTCTGGCTGGTACCCTTTTCATAAGCCCACAGAGCATAGTGGGGGAATTTAATCACAATGACATCTACCTCTGGGACTCCAGGGCTTGTGGAATTTTCTAACAAAGTTCTGCTTTGCATACTATATGAATTTGTTTATTTTAAAGGATCTCCAGAAAAGGCAGTATCTTTGAAAAGACCTGCTATCCAAAGTACAGTATTTGTTGCTTTTTCTTGTAAGACATCTGGAATATAGCTAGAAATTTCAGACCCCTAGAATCTTAGTTTTTTTTTTTTTTCCTTTGGGATGAAAGCCAAATTATAACAATTTGGGATTTCTGGAAATAATAATATTATTTTACAGTAGGAGTTTTGTGCCCATTTCAGACTATAATTTCAAATTCCCTTTTCACACTCAAGGGTACAGTGATGAATGGTACCAGCTGTGTAATTGTATGTATGGAGTTCCTCAGTAGACAGCAGTGTAATAATATGAAGCCTCAGTGCTAATGGTAGTCAAGCCTTGGCAACGTTTAGCTTCTGCATATGCTCTGTTCATCACTATATCACAGCACCCCTGAGCTGCATGCAGATTTCCTATTTCAAGTCAGAAGGTAGGTGCATTTCCTACCTATGTTACCTAATTATCTAGGCTGGGAGGTTCAGGCAGTTTAAGGAATTGCCCAGTCTTTACCACTATGGGCAGAGACTGACCTGACTTTATTTCTGCCCCAGGAGAACTATTCCTTCTTCATGCAGTAGATCCTTTCCTGTCTACTTCAGAGCACAACATGTTTAATAGCTATTTGGCTTGAGGAGAAGAGCTGCCCTAGTTGATGACCTTTAAGGTCAGTTGTTGCAAAGTCCTATTCAGGAAGATGGCCCATGGAGGCACCTTCTGTAGCCCAAGAATCAGCATACAAACTATTGGGCATATATCTGCATAGTGGAAGCAGCTGGAGTCACAGCAAGAGGGTGGCACAGCAGAAATGTGCAAGTCCTCATTCTGATCCTCATCCAGAAGTGGCAAACTGGCAGACTGCTGGCTGGACCTGGCCTCAGAGTGTTTAGTTTGGCTGGCACAGCACACGCCCACACAGTGTTCTACATTTGAATTATTTAATCACAAAAAGGGGGGAGGAATTTCACATAAATGTTAAAGTTTCTAAACTCTCTTGAAAAACACTTGGGCAACACTTGGCCCTGACTTCCCCCTGCCCCACCAAGAAAGGCTATAAAACAGCAGTTTTTGCCCTCTTTTAGAGAAACCTGGTGACCCAGTTTTCCATAATCCCTCATACTCCCTTTTTTCCCCAAACTGAAGTCTTATCACCGGTTCCTGGACAACAGTGTCACTCATTTAAGTTCCTGAATGGACCCTATAAATACATGAGTTTGTTGAGCAGGACAGTACTTCTGACCCATTTTGTAGGGACTGGAGCTGAAAAGTTGTTCCTAAGGGTATAGTGAGGTGGTCTTTTTTTCTAGATTCAGATGACTTTTGGAGTCACCTGATTAAATATCACAGACATTACTTTTACTCCATGAAGAGCATTGTGTTGTTTGAATTTTTAAGCAACTTTATAGGCTGTCAGGTAAAATAATGAAGACAAAGTCTGTTTTTATACTTGGTTAATGCATTCATTAATTCACCCAACAAGTATTTGTTGCATGTAACTTCAATAAAGATTTTCCAAAATCCTAGTCAAAATCCTGGTAAAGCATTACCAGCCACTGCAGAAATCCTTCCTGTTTCTGTTCCAATCTCAACTCCATCCCCTGTCCCCCTAAACAAAGTAAGTATTCATCTGATTTTTAGGGTAATCCCTTTTTTATTACTTTTTAGTTTACCACTCTCACACATATATTTATAGATATTCTTGTTTTGTCTTTTTCTTTTAAATGTTTTTTTTTTTAAATATAGCTGTGTCTTTTAGTCTACACGGTCTCCCTCCAATGCTTTCTTTTCCCATAGCTTATCATGTGACATTTATACTCTTCCAAATTCTGAATTTTTCAATTGCACAGACATGGTGCAATTCAACAGGTTCCTCTGTTTTCCTGAAAATTGATTTCTGAATCCAAAGGCTTAATCAGACCTTTTTTTTTGAACTCTGTTTTTTGTGAGATTCCTTTATGTCTTATTTTCTACATATTTTGATTTTGTCTTCTTCACCAGGAGACACACTGTCTGGTTTCTTGTTGGAGATATCAGCAGCTATTGATGCTTGTATTCACTTCTATTGTTGCATAACAAAGTAGAAAGATTTAGGAACTTAAGACAACATTCATCTATTAATTTACAGCTCTGTAGGTCAGAAGTCTAGCACACTGTAGTTTCTCAGCTCAGGGTATCACAAAACTGAAATTAGGATGTCTTACCAGGCTGAGCTCTCATCTGGAAACTCTGGGCTTTCTCCACTTCCACACTCATTCAGCTATTGGTAGAATTTAGCATCTTGTGTTTGTCTTCTTGCTAGCTGTGGTTTAGGGCTTCCTGATAATTCCTAGAGTTCTCTAGGATTCTGAAGTCCTTTCATGTGGCCCCCAACCTTCTCAGCATCAGAGAATTTCCCTTTATTGAATCCCTTTCATGCTTTGAATCTCACTGAAGGCCTCTTCTGAGGACACCAGCAGAAGAAAATTCTGTGTTTAAGGAGCTCATTTGATTAGGTTAGACCCACTTACATAATCCTCCTATTTTATGGCCAATTGATTAATGAGCTTAATTGCATCTGTAGTTTCTTTTGCCAGGTAAAGTAATAAAGTTAGACTTCTGGTTTCAGGTTCCACATGCAAGGAGTTTGGAAGTTGCCATGTCATCCTAACAACATACAAAGCTTGGGCAGCCCCGGTGGCGCAGTGGTTTAGCCCCGCCTGCAGCCCAGGGCATGATCCTGGAGACCCTGGATTGAGTCCCAGGTTAGGCTCTCTGTATGATGCCTGCTTCTCCCTCTGCCTGTCTCTCTGCCTCTCTCTCTCTCTCTCTCTCTCTCTCTGTCTGTCTCTATGAATAAATAAATAAACTCTTAAAAAAATAAAAAAAAAACATACAAAGCTGAACAAACTGGATAATCAACAACAACTCTTCTTGGATCCATAGAGAATGAAAGACACTGGGCAAACTCCTGCCCCCAGGATTGGAGAGTCAAATTTACCACAGTAGACATTCAGAAGAGAACCAAGGCTGGGATAGGAAAAACTGGATTATGACTGAAGCATTACAGAAAGTTCAGTGTGAACAACTCTGAAATTTAAAATCTCTAGGGGGATCCGGATATAGGAGGTTCCCACAATATTATGAGATATATCTCTAACAGCAAAACCTGATTCCTACAGTAAATGTCAGAGGAAACTTCCCTCAGGCTTCCAGGAGGGAGAGAGGAAAGGGAACCATTTCTAATTAGTCCAGAGCACTCTATTCTTCTAAACAAAAACTGTCCTCAGAGAAACTAGCTAATGAGAGTCTGCCTGGCTGGTATATTATCAGAGCCTAACTGATCTGAGGAAGTGGAATACCCAACTCCAGTCTGTTCTACCCTCCCACTTAGGGGAAGGGAAACACTCAACTCAGCCCAGTCTAGGCATCCTGTTCCACCTTGAGCAGGAGATGAAGGGAGAAAAAACTGGAAAACATTTGTGAAGAGTATAGCCTAGGATGCATAGGCTCACTGAGAGACCTAATCATAGGACTACAGAATGCTCCCCTCCCTACCTCTCATCCCCCCACCACAGCACTAAAGGACTATTTACAGTAGTTTCTTTAACCCACTATGTCATGTCTAGCTGCCAAGGAAAAATTACGACATACCAAATACAAAAACAAAAACAAAAACAAACAAACAAACAAAAAACACAAAACTACAATTTGAAGAGACAGGGTGAACATCAGAGCCATACATGGCCGGGATTTTGTAATTATCAGACCTGGAATTTAAAACAACTATATATTTTTTAAATTGAAGTACAGTTGACATAAAATGTTATATTAGTTTCAGATGTTCAACATAGTGTTTGACAACTCTACACATGATGCTATGCTCACCATCATCATCATTCAATGCTGTTACAATACCATTAAACATATTCCCTAGGCTGTGCCTTTCATCCCCATGACTTATTCATTCTATAACTGGAAGCCTGTATTTCCCAGGCACTCCTTTTTTTTCACCTGTCCCTCACCTCCTTCCCTCTGGCAACTACCAGTTTGTCTTCTGTATTTATGGGTCTGTTTCTGCTTTTTCTATTTATTTACTTGTTTATTTATTTATTTTTTTGTTCTTTAGGTTCCACATATAAGTGAAATCATGTGGTATTTGTCTTTCTCTGACTGACTTATTTCACTTAGCGTAATACCCTTCAGGTCCATCCATGTTGTTGTAAATGGCAAGATCTTATTTTTTCTTATGGCTGAACAATATTCCTCTGTGTGTGAGTGTGCGTGTGTGTGTGTGTGTTTGTATGCCACATCCTTTTTATCCATTTACCTAGTGATGGACACCTAGGTTGCTTCCATAATTTGGCTATTGTAAATAATGCCACAATAAACATGGGGGCATATATCTTTTCATATTATTGGTTTGGGTTTCTTTGGGTAAATGTCCAGTAATGGAATTACTGAATTGTATGGTATTTCTATTTTTTACTTTTTGAGGAACCTCCATACTGTTTTCCACAATGGATGCACAAATTTACATTCCCACCAAGAGCGTGTATAAGGCTTCCTTTATCTCCACATCATTGCCAATGCTTGTTATTTCTTCTTTTTGGTACTATTCATTCTGACAGGCATAGGTGATATCTAATTGTGGTCTTGATTTGCATTTCTTTGATGATTAGTGATGTTGAGCATCTTTTCATGTGTCTATTGGCCATCTGTAGATCTTTTTAGGAAAAATATTTATTCAGATTCTTTGCCCATTTTTAATCAGATTATTTGTGGGTCTGTGAGTGTGTATGTTTTAAGTTGTATAAGTTCTTTATATATTTTGGATGTTAATCCCTTATCAGATATATCATTTCCAAATATCCTCCTCCATTCAGTAGATTGCCATCTCATTTTGTTGATGGTTTCCTTTGCTGTGAAAAAGCTTTTAATTTTGGTATAATCCCAATGGTTTATTTTTAATTTTGTTTCCCTTGCCTTAGGAGATCAATATAGAAAAATGCTTTAAAGGACAATGTCAAAGAGATTAATGCCTATGTTTTCTCCTATGAGTTTTATGGTTTCAGGTTTTACATTGAGGTCTTAGTTTATTTTGGGGTATAGTATAAGAATGTGGTCCAGTTTCATTCTTTTGCATGTAGCTGTCCAGTTTTCCCAGAACTATTTATTGAAGAGACTGTGTTTTCCCCCATTGTATATTTTTGCCTCCATTGTGGTATATTAAATGACAATAAGCATGGACTTATTTCTGGGCTCTCTATTCTGTTCTCTTGACCTATGTGTCTATTTTTGTGCCAGTACCATACTGTTTTATGAGAGCTTTAAAATAACTGTGATTAATATGCTAAAGGCTCAAATGAATAAAATAGAGAGCATGCAGAAACAGATGGGCAATGTAAACAGAGAGATAGAAATCCTGAGATACAACCAAGAAGAAATGTTGAGTAAAAAACAAAACAAAACAAAAACAAAAACATTGTAACAGAAATGAGGAATGCTTTTGATGGGCTTATTAGTAGACTACACAGGGTTGAGGAAAGAATCTCTAAGCAAGAAGATTTATTAATGGAATCTCAAAAACTGATAAGCAAAGAAAACAAAGAATGAAATAAAAAGCTAGAACAGAATATTGAAAGAAAAAGTTTACTATAGAAGTTGTAACATACATATAATCAGAATATTGGAAGGAGAGCAATTGAAGACATTTGAAACAATAATGACTGGGAATTTCTCCCAAATTAATGTTAGATATCAAATCATGGATCCAGGAAGATCAGAGAACACCAACATGAGAAATGCAGACAAACAAACAAAATCCCTGTATCTAGGTAAATAATTTCCAAAGTACAGAAAATCAAAGAAAAATTTTATAAAACACTGATGCTGGGGTGTGGGGGCCTTACCTATATAAAAGAACAAAAACAAGAATTATATCCAATTTCTCCTTAGAAATCATACAAACAAGAAGAGAGTGAAGTGAAATATTTAAAGTTTTGAGTGAAAAAAATAATCAATCTAATATTCTGTAACCAGAAAAATTATCCTTCAAAGTGAAGGAGAAATAAATACTTTGTTAAACAAAAAAAAAAAAATTATTGAGAGAATTTGTTGCCAGGAGACCTGCCTTCCATGAAGTACAAAAAGAATTTCTTTAGAGATAAGAAAAATAATAAAGATCAGACTCAGATCTATATAGAGAAAGAAAGAGCATTGAAGAAAGAATAAGTGAAAGTGAAATAAAAACTTTTATTTTTTCTCATTCTTAATTGATTAATATAACAGTTTGTTAAAAATAATAGTATGGGTGCCTGGGTCGCTCAGTCAATTGAGCATCAGCCTTTGGCTCAGGTCATGATCCTGGAATCCCAGGATTGAGCCCAGTGTTGGACTCCCTGCTTAGCAGAAGTCTGCTTCTCCTTCTCCCTCTACCCCTCCTTGCTTGTGTTCTTACTCTCTCTCAAATAAATAAATAAAATATTTTAAAAAATAGTAGTAACAATGTATTCAATTACATTGTTTATCTATATATCGTGTATATGCCTATTTATGTTTATATATAGATGAAATGAATGACAACAATGATACAAGGGATGAGAAGAAGGAATTAGGCTTAATTTGTTTCTTTTTTTTTTTTTTAAGGTTTTATTTATTTGAGAGAGTGAGAGAGAAAGCATGAACAGGGTGAAAGGCAGAGGGAGAGGGAAAAGCAGACTCTCCACTGAGCAGGGAACCTGATGGATGTGGGGCTCAGATCCCAGGATCCTGAGATCATGACCTGAGCTGAAGCCAGATACTTAACCAACTGAGCCACCCAGGCACTCCAGAACAAATTTGTTTCTATAAGGTACTCATATTACCCATGAACTGCTATAGTGTTATTTGAAAGTGGTCTTGGGTTAGTTGTAAATCTGTATTGAAAACTCTAGGGCAACCCATTAAAAAAAGGAGGAAAAAAAGTATAACCAATATGCTGACAAAAGATAGAGAAAAAATGTGCAATTAAAACTACAGAAAGCATAAAAATGTGAAAGAGTGAAAGACAAAGCTAGGAACAAAGAAAAAAGGAAACAAATAGAAAACATTAACAAATATGGTAGATATGAATCTACCCATATTAATAATCACTTTGAATGTCAACAATCTACATGCACCAATTAAAAGATAGAGATTGTCAGAGTAGATAAAAAATGTGACCCAACTGTATATTGTCTATGAGAAACCCATTTTACATATAATACACATTAAATTAAAAGTAAATAGATAGAGAAAAATACACCATGCTAACACTAAAAAGACTGCAGGAGTACCTCTATTTGTTCCTATATTAATTTCAAGCAGAGAAGACTTCAAAGTCAGAAAAATTATCATGTATAAAAATGGGTATTACATAATGATGAATGCATCAGTTCTCCAAGATGACTTACTAGTTCTTAATGTGTATATGCCTAACTATAGAGCATCAAAGTACATGGGGCAAAAATTGATACAAATTGCAAGGAGAAATATATGAATCAGCTATCATGGTTGGAGACTTCAACATCCCCTCACAAAATTAGACATATCTAGCAGGCAGAAAATTTGTAAGCATATAGTCAGATTAAACAATACCATTAATCAACAGTATCTAATTGACATCTATTGACTATTTTATCTAATAAAAGCAGAATAATATTTTTTTCCTCAAGCTCACATGCAATATTCACAAAGATAGGCCACATTATGGGCCATTAAAACAACACATTTAAGAGAATAGAAATCACAAATCTTTGCTTTTAGACCACAAGGGAAGTAAACTAGAAGTCAAGAAGAGACAAATAACTAGAAAATATGTGGAGATTAAATAGCACATAGGTCAAAGAATATAAAACTTTAAAGTATTTTGAGAAACTGAATAAAAATGAAGACACAGCTTATCAAATTTGTGCTCTCCAGCAAAAGCAGTGCTTATAGGGTAGTTGATAGCATCAAATACATTAGAAAATAAGAAATATAAGGGTGCCTGGGTGGCACAGTTGGTTAAACTTCTGCCTTTGGCTCAGGCCATGATCTTGGGGTCCCGGGATTGAACCCTGTGTGGGCTCTCTGCTTAGCAGGGAATCTGCTTCTCCCTCTGCCTCTGCTCCTTACCTCTGCTTGTGCTCTCTCTCTCTCTCTCTCAAATAAATGAATAAAATAAATAAATGAATAAAATCTTAAAAAAAGAAAGAAAGATCTAAAATCAATCTATGTTTTTACCTTGGGAAACTAGAAAAGGAAGAGCAAATTAAATCCAAAGTGAGAAAAGAAATAATTAGACTCAGAGCAGAAATCAATGAAAATAAGAAATCACAAGAGAAAATCAATAAAACTAAAAGCTGGCTTGTTGAAAAGATCAATAAAATTGAGAGGACACAAACTACTAATATCAGAAATGAAAGATGGCATGCACATCACTGAAGCCCGTGAAGATTAAAATTATGAGAAAGGAATATTACTGAGCAACTCTTTGAACAGCACTCACAAATTTATTAACCTTGATGAAATGCACCAATTCCCTGAAATATGCAATCTGTCAAAAATCACATAAGAAGAAATAAATGATCTGAATAGGCCTGTATCAAAGAAATTGGGTCAATAATTAATATGCTTCAAAACAGAAAGCACTAGGCCCATAAGGGTTCATTGGTTAATTCTACCAAACATTCAAAGAAGAAACTGCATCAACTCTGTAATCTCTTTCAGGAGATAGAAGCAGAGGGAATATTTCCTAACTCATTCAATGAAGCCAGCATTACTCTAATACCAAAACCAGACAAAGATATTACAAGAAAACCACAGACCAATATCCCTCATGTTATAGATACAAAGATTCTCAACAAAATATTAGCAAATTGAACCCAAAAAAGTATAAAAAGAATTATAAACCGTGACCAAGGGGAATTTTTCCAGGTACGCAAGCCTGGTCCAACATTTGAAAATCAAAATCAATTATTGTAA